>NC_034608.1:26941263-26987401 GCF_900095145.1 Mus pahari | reverse complement strand
CTTCCTTCCTTCCTTCCTTCCTTCCTTCCTTCCTTCCTTCCTTCCTTCCTTCCTATCTTCCTTTCTTTCCCTCTATGGTATGTCTGCTCCAGGATGATGGGGAAATGCAAATGATCTCTCATGACACACTCCATGTGTTGATGTGTGCATTTAGTATGTATGGGCCCTACCCTAAGAACCTGCACACCAAAGTGAGTAAGACAATTGGCAATAGTAAGACAGATTAAGTCACTCTGCTTGTCTAGGGGAACAAGCTCCCATCTTTGTAGTGACCTTCTCTCACAGAGGAGAGCAGGGCCAGGAGCCTTCAGGGAGGCAGCCTGAGAAGCACATGAACTGTTACGTGCAGAGAAGGCTAACTGGAGACAGAGGCAAGAAGGATAGGCATCTTTCCAGCCACTCAAGACTTATTTGCCCTGGGAATACAGATTTGTAATTCTGTTTAACTATTGTGGATCACAACAGCATCAGACACATGCATATTAAAATGCAAGGGTGAGTTTCCAATCCAAATTCAGTTCCTCGTCAGATTACCCATTGTCTTTAAATATTTCCTCAAGTTCTCTTCCAGCAACTTCATTTCCAATGCTCCACCTGTAATTCTACTTCATACACATACAGATTAATATATATATATAAACTTTCTTACAAAAAAATTGGCATAAAATGGTGACTGGATAAGTTTTCTTGTCAGCTGCTCTTAAGTTTGTATTGGCTCACTCATATGTGTTGGTGCCAACTGCTTACCAATATACACACACTGAAAATCCAGTACTACTGAAAGAGAAATTGATTTCAAGATTTCTCACCTATTAGGCGGTCTTTTGTCTTGTTGCTTTTTCATCTCTGATGACCTAAAGCTCATCTCCTCTTGTGAGTGGCAGTTTCCAAACCAATTATCCTTTGGTGGGGAGAATGAAGGCTCACACACACAGTGTTGTAGATCACTTGAAGGGCTCCCCATATTTCACCAAACTATAACTCTTATTTCATTCCAAAAGCCTTCTTGCCAAAATAAACTCTGATTATGGCAATAATTTAAATAACTTATGTTACAGTTTTTAAAGGAGAGGGAAGTACCAAAAAATATAGTTTACAAAATGGAGAATGGCTTGGAAGTCAAAATATTCTCTAAAAAGCTGAAAGCTTGCAAGCGAAAAAATTTTACAGGTTGAGTATAATTGGCCCTAAAGGGCTAGTTCCTATTTCTTTTATTATTGATAGAATGCATGGTTAATCAATTCATAATTCAAAGAATTTTGGTCGTAGACAAGTACAAAGGTGTTTTGAAGATAAGAAAAGATTATTTTTGAAATTTTGTGTGTCATCAATATTAGATCTTTATGCAATACCCTCTCATAATGTCTGTACTCTGGTGTGTGTATTTTCACCTTTGAACAGTTTTAAACAGTATTGTTTCTCTTTAGAGCTACAAAATTGACCTTTAGTATTGGCTTAGTGTTTCTGTTACAATTGTTTTCAAACACTGATAATTAAGAAAATGACAAGTCCTATACATGACTAATTTTTTCTGTTAGCTGCTATAACAAATACAACACATAAAAGATTAAAATAACAATGACATCATGTCAGAGTTGCACAGGATGCTTGTCCCAACATTAATGCTGATGATATTAATTGCAGGTGATATTATTTTGGCTCTCTTTAGTCATATCTCACTTTATCCTCTACACAAACTTTCTAAATATAGTGTTCACACGATGTATTCTTTTTGCCATTCTAAAAATCTTTACCCATGTCTTCATATTATACTGTGTGTTTCTTGCAGTCAGCATACAGCTGGATCTTTCTTCTCTTTCTCCATGCCACAGTTGGAACACCACTGACTTTTAGTTGGAGTATTTGACTCATTTACAGTGAATACAACTACTGATATAATTATGCTTATGTCTATATTGCTGCTGTTTAATTTTCTTATATTTCTAGTTGTCTTGTTTCTTCTTTTTTAATTAGATATCTTCTTCATTTACATTTCAAATGCTATTCTGAAAGCCCCCTATACCCTCCCTCTGCCCTGCTCCCCAACCCACCCACTCCTGCTTCCTGGCCCTGGCATTCCCCTGTACTGGGGCATATGATCTTCACAAGACCAAGGGCCTCTCCTCCCATTGATGGCCGATTAGGCCATCCTCTGCTACATATGCAACTAGAGGCACAGACAAATAAGTCTGGGGGGATACTGGTTAGTTCATATTGTTGATCCTCCTGTAGGGTTGGTCTTGTTTGTTCTTATCTTCTGTGTTAATCACACACACATGCACTCATATTTAGCAAAATTGTGAATTCTACTGATTTAAAAGCTACTATCCTTTACATTATTTATAGTGGCTGCTTTGGGGTAGAAATTAATATTTAATATAGTTTACTTAGAGTTAATATCATTGTATTTCAAAAAATTGCAAAACCCTTCAGTTGTATAGTCTTATTAATTTAGTCTTCAGATCCCTTCACCTTCCTCTGTTATAATAAATATCTGCATTCCATTCCAGCACGTTAGAAATACAAAAGACATTGTTAACATTATTGCTTTTAGTGATAAGTTGTTTTAAGAAACCAGGCACATTTTTTGTCCTGTTTTGTTTTTGTTTTTGTTTGTGGGTTTTTGTTTTTGTTTCTTGCTTTTGCTTTTGTGTTTTTGTTTTGTTTTGTTTTTGAGGCAGGGTTTCTCTGCATAACCCTTGCTGTGTTAGAGCTCACTGTAGACCAGGCTGGTCTTGAACTTAGAGATTTTCCTGTCTCTGCTTCCTGAGTGTTGGGATTAAAGATGTGCACCACCACTACCAGGCCCACTTATAGTCTTAACCCAAGTTTCTTTCTTCACCAGAAGCATGGCCTTCAGATGATAATAGGTTTGCTAGTGCTGAATTTAGTCAGGATTATGTTTATCTGAAAATATTCTTCTTTTGTTTCTTGGTGGTTATAGGTTAGGTTTTGCTTAGAGGACCTGAAAAATGCCATCTCATATTTCCCGGTTTGCATTGCTGATGCATAGCTCTTCTCTCCAAATTAAAGCATTCCCCTAGGAGGAAGAAGAAATGCTCATGGAAGTCAGCCAGCAAGTAAAAACTTAGGGGTCTCTGAGACTTAGATAGGTACAACTTCATAAGGCCCTCCCGCAGACACACAGGAAATAAAAAAATTGCTAGGGAAAGAGAATTTTTCAGTGAATCTGCTTTTAAAGTGTGCAGGATACTCTAGAAAGCTAGATTTTTCTGAGTTCCACTGGGGTGGGCTTTTGTGTAGTGTAGCTGACGGAGAGTTACCCGTGTCCTCTAAATACCCTCAGTAAACTCATTGACTCACAAAGGTAGACATGGGTGCAATCCTTTTGTTGATGTCATAGATATTTGGGGGGGGCAGGGATGGGAAGAAGATATTTATTCTCATATTTCCAGGGAATGTCATGTAGTTGTTTTCCTTTGTATGTGATCTTGTGTTCACATTTTCATCATTGTTCTCAAGGAGAACAAGGTCATGATGGCTTGTTCACGTTCTCACAGCAAAAGGCCAGAGCTTCCGTGCTAGAAAGGAAAAAGGTGTAGGGTTTATCTTCTAACCGTTCAGGAGGCTGGAAGGCTAAAATCAAGGTGTCCTCACAGCGCTCTGAGACGTCTCTCCTTGCCTTGCAGAAGGCCACCCTCTCGTGACCTCACATGGCCCCTTTGCCCACATCTTCTACTTCAGTGTAGAATCCAGTCAGAGGAAAGGAGACTCATCTCAGACAGCCTTATTTTAATTTAATCACTTCTTCAAACGCTGTGTCTGCAAAGGTAGTCACATTCTGAGTTCCTGGAAACTTTTAATACATGAGTTCAAAGGTGACCTAGTTCAGCCTACAGCACACACCTGAGAATATTCATGCATACATCTTTTTTGTTGGTTACTTTTGCTGCTGTTTAGAATGAAGAAAAGTCAGGCCATTAAGAAGTACTTATAAAACTTTAATAAGAGTCAGACATACAAATGGGCTTCGTTTTATGCAATGTTAACACAAGGGGATTACGGTGAGTAAGGATTCTCCTCCTGTCAGTTTGTTTATATGACAACAAATGCCAGAGTTCTTCACATTTCTTTCACCTGACCATTTCCTCTTCTGTCATGCTTGTATGTAGACCAAATACCAGATGAGAGGAATGGACATATTTACTTTTATTTGAGATGCTTTCATGCTGAAGATAAACAACAGCAAAGCAAACACAAATATCAAGACAAGACGTTGCTCTTGAGGTTATGATTGTGTCAGTGACAGTTTGAGGGGTAGGTAAATTTCAGAGCGCTTATTGGTTTCCCAGTATGTGCACCAAAGCCCTACAGAAGGTCTGCCGTGCCTTCAAGCAGCAATGCTAATGACTCACAGAAGATCATTCTAAATGAAACCGAACAAATGAAAAACATATCTACTAACTTTACAAACTTCTGGGAGAGGCCAAACTGTGGTAGCTGAATGCAGAGCAATGGCTCACTGGGGCTGGCTATTGGAAATTGCCTCTAAAGGAGACTGAAGTTACCTTTGGAGAAAATGAAGGTATTCTATATCTCTATGACAAGTATGCACAGTCCTGTTATATGTCAAAATTCAACTTGTGAATTCAAAAAAAAATAAATAAAGAAATGAAGTCGATGCTAAGGTCTTGTCCTCTATACTGAATAGTCAGGGATAGGACAGGGACATTGGAAATTTGTTCCCTTTAAGCCGACCTGGTAGACTTTCAGTTTATGCATTTTCTCTCTAAAATGCAGTAGATCTAGGAAGGGTCGGGATTAGTCAGACATATCTTAGAATAGTACTCTGATATGACTGCTTTCTCCCAAAATATCTCAATTGCTGTGTGCATAGAGGCAACTGTAAGGAAAGGACATGGCCAGGAATAATGTTTACCAGGGTTACTCACAGGAGGGCATGTCTGTGAGCTGCAATGCATTGGCCTTTGACTAGCCAAATGGAAAAATGAAGGTGTGGAGTATTTCAAGAGGCAAAGAGCTTAGAGCATAACTTGGGAGGATAATTTCCCATGATGCTCCTGTCTATGATTTCCATCTTTATTTGAGACAGACCAGACAACTGAATACCTCAATGAGTATTGGAGTTTCCATTGATATGTTTGGCTGCTCAGAGTTTCCGACTGTTCAGAAACCACTGTGGAAAAAAAAATCACGGTGGAAAGAAAGCAAATAGAATGTGACGCCCTGTGCAGGGTAGGAATTTCTGCTCTGCTAATAATAGAACTAGAAAGGCTTGCAGAAAGGCTCAGGCAGTGCGACACTTTCTGACTTGTTGATGTTATGTGTTGGCACATGTTAGAATCTGGAGAAATTAGCTCAAGAGAGTCTTTAGTATATGGGGCCCCAACACTCCACTGAGTAAAAACAGACTATCAACATGATAAATAAGTAGGTCTCTTAGATATTGTTGTCTTTCTATGGTAAATTACTTCTGCATAGTGTGTTAGAAGTATAGACTATAATCGGGACAAAGGATATCAAGGAATAAGGGGACTGGGAGTGTGTGGTTAAGGTGGAGTTGTATCATTAAGTAAGGAAAGTTTATTATTATTATTATTTTTTTTTAGGGTTTTCTGAGAATGCATCATGTAAAGAAGGACTTGAAGGAATAGGGGAGAGTGTGGTAGTCCATGAGAGAGCTCGTTCTAGGCAGAAAGCAGAAGGGGCCGAAGGAGAAGTTTACCTGACTGCTGCAGGGATAGTATATTGGCTGGCACAGTGGCATAGGATGAACGGAGAAGAATTAAGTTGATGTGGTAGAGGGAACAGAGCAGAGCTGTGAGAAGCAGATCATGTTCAGAAGCTGGGAGATCTTGTGCACAAAATAAAAGCCACTGAGGGGGTTTTAGTCAGAGGAATCACTAGGTCTGAAAAGCATGGGGCTCTCTGGTTGTTCCATGCAAGACAGACCTAAATAGTGACCGGATGCAGGAAGTGGGTGTTTTTGGGTGGTCATTGAGTGACTCTCCTGCACTGTTGTCTTATGTCCAAGGTGGCTCAGCTAGCAAGCAGCCCAACAGGGCTGGCTAGGACCAGCCTGTTTTTGTAGTGTGTGGTTTAAGCTTCTGTGTGATTTCCATTAGCGGCTTGTGTATATCTTACCACCCAATACTTGCTCATATTTAATTATAACACATTTTCTTTCTGAAGTAACCTCTCTTTTCAAATAAATGAGGATGATGCTTGTTGGGTATGGCTGAGCATGTCTTCAGGTTTTCCATTCATAATTACCAGCGTTTGCTCATTCTTCCTAGCTCATTGGCCACGACGCCACCACGAGTGGAGTCTCTTGCTTTGTGGTAAACCTACGTGTTAACTGTGTTTATAAGCAGATTTGCACAAACCCATGGAGCAAACTAACAATGTGTGCAATTTTTGGGGGTGTCGTTCCTCATGACGCTCTTGGCAGGATGTGAACCACCAAGGAAGAAGACAAGGATGTGGGTGGAGGCTCGAGCCAGAGTTCCCATCAGCGGTAAGTCCAGCGTGTATCTCAGCATCGAGAGTGACTCGGGTACATCCCTTAATTACCCCGTTCAGTCTTTGGGGATTAATATTTCTTTTCTTGCTGGCTGTGGACAGTCTCTTAAAAGGCTCAACTGAAGCCCGGGGGTGTTAGAAGTACTTCCTGTCTAAACCACCCAGGGCGGTGGGGTTACAGGCTGCTTCCTACCTCTGGGCGGTGCTAATGGGAGTACCCACTAATCCTCAGCCCCACAACCTTATGTGCCAGCAGTATGTTCCTGTGATGGAGAGCAGGCTTGGGTGGGCTTTAGGTTGCCTGGACTCCAAGAGACAATAGCTGCAAATCCCCATCAGTCAACTCAGCTTCCTGCCTCCTTTTGCGTGTTGATTGTCACATGTGTACCTGGTGCCGAGAGATGTCTTCCTACCAAGGACTCTTTCATCCTTAGAGTCTTGATGTCTGGTAGCTCTGGATTGCCTCACTTGTCCAAGGATACTCCCATAGAGGTTCAATTGTCACCATATACTCAGGCGTGTGTGTGTGTGTGTGTGTGTGTGTGTGTGTGTGTATGTGTGTCTGTCCGTCATTTTTGTGTAATGCTGAATTCTTTTGATCCCCTTTTTCTCTATCACACAAATTCCTTCTTGAATTTTACTGGATGTCAAACTTCCTCTAGTGATGTGAGAAATAGCCCAATAGTTCTGAGTAAAGAGTTTGAGGCCGTGATTGACGCAGCACAGCGAGGCCATGCGCTTCTCTGACAAGCTGTAAATCCGGTGGTGAGTTACAGGGTACAGGTGCTCCCACCGAGGGCTCTGACTAGATAATTTGTGAGCATCAGCTCATATATCAGCAGAGGAGCTTGTGGCTGGCTGGCTTGGGTTGCAGAAGCATCCATTCTTTGAGAGGATGTGTGTGTGTGGCTGGGACAGTGAGTTATGGCAGCCAATGGAAGGGGGATTATAGATGGTGCTGATGAAAGTGCAGCCGTCACTCAAACTCCTTTGACAGAGCCTTCCAATCAGGATTCCAATTTCTGGCCCTGGTGGATTATAGGCTCTTTCTATTTTTTTTTTTTTTTTTAAGGGTTTGTAGGGCCACTGAAGAGCAAGTCACATCTCCATCAATAAACCCTGACAACAAAGGTGCTTCAGATTTAACATATGTAAATCATGGGCATCACGTATGTAAATCATGGGCGCCACGTATGTGGGCACCATGTATGTAAATCATGGGCACCTTGTCTTCACGTGCTGTCAAATTGCTGGCTGTCCTGCAGATAAGCCCTGAGACTTTGGAATTACTTTTTGTGAGATTCAGGTACCTTCTGCCCCATTGCAGTGTGAAATAAGACTGGTTTTTAGACCGGAGAAAGGACAGGCAGCTTATTAATAACGTGAGTCCACACAGATTTCTAAGAGCTTCTTAATTTATTTCTTTATGTGACAATCTAGGTGGAAGTCACCCTGGTGTTTGGCATTTGAAATGAAACACCGAAGATGATTTCTTTCTCCACTGTCTAACTTTCAGTTTTAAAGGGAACTTGTCATATGTTAAAAAAAAAAAATTGTAAATGTTTCTTTGTGGGCATCTTTTTATGTTTGTTTCTTTCTTTCTGGAATCTTATTTAGTGGCCTTATGATAAGCAAGAAGAGGTGGTATTTCCAAAGATAATAATTATAGTAAAAACTGAGTGTTGGCACATGCCTGTAATCTGAGCAGTTGGGAGGTCTGAAGTTCAAGGTCATTTTCAGCTACACAGTGAGTCAGGGACTAGCCTGTGACACTTGAGACCCTGTCCCAGATTTAAAAAAACGAAAACTCAAAGAAATAGAAATATCCAAATCTCCCATTTCTTCCAAGGGGCAGATGGTAGATTTTCTTAGCAGAACATACATCTTCCCAGAGAGAACAAGATTCAATGTATGTGTAAATAGTGTCTTGGTTTTTTTTCTTTTCTTTTCTTTTCTTTTCTTTTCTTTTCTTTTCTTTTCTTTTCTTTTCTTCTTTCTTTACTAAAAGGATACACCCAGCACATTTTCAGTTTGATAATCTTTATTTTGCTTTTCAGTTAATATTGCTTTATTAGATTTTATCCCTTGTACCACATTGAGACCCATCACACTGTTATCCAAATTTCTGTTGTACTGGGGACATACTGCTCACTACCCTAATACCCCCGACCATATTCCCTTGGCTAACTTCTTCTTCTTTTTTTTTTTATTAGATATTTTCTTTATTTACATTTCAAATGCTATCCTGAAAGTTCCTTATACCCTCCCCCCACCCCTGCTCCCCTACCCACCCACTCCCACTTCTTGGCCCTGGCATTCCCCAGTGCTGGGTCATATAAAGTTTGCAAGACCAAGGGGCCTCTCTTCTCAATGATGGCTGATTAGGCCATCTTCTACTACATATGCAGCTAGAGACATGAGCTCAGGGGGTACTGGTTAGTTCATATTGTTGTTCCACCTACAGGGTTGCAGACCCCTTCAGCTCCTTGGGTACTTTCTCTAGCTCCTCCACTGGGGGCCCTGTGTTCCATCTGATAGCTGGCTGTGAGCATCCACTTCTGTGTTTCCGTGGCTAACTTCTAAATTGGTAACTAATTACATGCAGATAATTAAAGAATAAGCAAGAATTCCCACCATTAGGTAAAGTTGGGGGCCTGATGTTAAGAAAGAGAAAGCCAATTTCAAATCCCGATTGTTTGGGATAAAATTCCAAAGTTAGAAGTATCACAAGGCAAAAAAAAAAAAAAAAAAAAAAAAATCCAAGTATTAGAATTATACTCAGTAGCTTCATTTTCCCCCGTGGAATTTTATTTTAAGAGAATAAAATGTGGCCCATAAAGGTATCTGATCTCTCAGTGTGCGTTATGCTTCATGTAAATCAAATCCAGAAAATAAGTGGGGGATATGTTAAATGAAACCTTAAACATACCTGGGACCATCTTTTGCAAGGCACCTATTGCTGCTTTATCAATTTTCTTGGAGCGTTTATTAAAGTATATCTTTTGTTTTAATTTGCCCCCACACAAAGCAGCTTAGAGACGTTCAGGGACGAAGAGGGAGCTTCAATTAACCTTGGCTGCTGAGATATTTTATGTGCATGTATTATACTACAACTGGGTAATTACCTAATACCTTTTGTGAAGGAATTCTAATAAAGAATGAAATTGATTTATACATAATGAAATTCAGGCTCTTTGTTTCATTTCTCATCTAATTTTTTTATTATTATTAAAGTGGCTGTAAACTCTTATTTTGAGACCAATGAAAAAAGTTCCTAACTTACATAGAATATTGAAAAATTCTTTTATTATAATTTTATTTAAAAGTAAAGCCAGGCATACCTACATTCTCAGTACTTGGGATCCTGAGGCAGGAGGATTACTGTAACTTTTAGGCCAGCCTGACCTACACAGGGAGTTCTAGGCTAGACAGAGAGACATTGTCTCCATTAAAACAACAAATCAAGAGTTAAGCTACAGTGGGAGAAGCATCATCTCTTAAAAGGCATCAGATAAGCAAGACCTGAGCACCATTGTATCTCCTGGAAAGACCAGGCAGAAGGTCCTGTGTATTCACACATCTGATTCTAGATATTAATCAATCCGAAGATGTCTCCTGAATCTCTGTGCTTAGTATGTATTCATTTTTAACCCGCAGCTGTCATCGTAGCCGCGAGCTTCTGGTAGTCTAATAGGAAATGTGCCATTCCTGTCGAGCGGACCTGGAGAAGAAACGCAGAGAAGGCTCCTCGTGTTACTTGGAAGTCTGCACATCTGTACTGTAGTTTGAACTGAGAAATACAACTTAGGCACCAGGGCTAGCTAGCGTCGCTTTCTTTGCCCTTCCCTTTCTTCTTAGCTCATCGAACAGCTAATTAATGTCAGTTATCTGCTTGTCTTCCTGGAGCCAATGTGGAAGGCACATTTCTCCAGATCAGGGTGGGAACAGAGAAGGAGTTGGGCAACCGCTCACCCGCAGAGGGTTGTTTCTCCCCTCCCCCGCCCCCTTTACAAACCTCAGGAAACCTGTGAAGAAAAAGGCATTGTTTATAGCAGGCTCTCAGTAACCTGCAAAGGAAGTTCAGAAAAGCTTTGAAAAATTGTTGATGGGTTTCTCCTAATGAAAGACATTTAAAAATAAATTCCCTCATCAGATTTTCATCCTACGACTTTTTTTTTTTTGGTTTTTCGAGACAGGGTTTCTCTGTGTAGCTCTGGCTGTCCTGAAACTCACTTTGTAGAACAGGCTGGCCTCGAACTCAGAAATCCACCTGCCTCTCCCTCCCGAGTACTGGGATTAAAGGCGTGTGCCACCACACCTGGCTTTCATCCTACATTTTAAATTAAAGCAACAAAACTATGCTTTGTGTCCTACAAAGCATGGGATATAGAAGACACACAGCCAACCTAAAATGCACAATGAACTAAAGCCTCGAAAAAAATCCAAGGATGGAAATATGTTTTCAGACTAAATTCTTGATTATTTAAATTTCTTAAAAATAAAATCATAAAAATCAAAGAAAATTAGTATTGACAAATATTGAACTATTAGATATATGTTCCATAGATTTGCTTCTCTTGGAGTTTCATATAAGGTTGATGGTGAGCATATAAGAATATATGCAATACCAAATTCTAAAATAACTACAAATCTCTGTTAAAAACTAATTTTCTTCCAGTTTCTTGGGTGACTTGACAGTTATACAGCTAGACCCTTAGAAAGACCATCTTAAAAAAATATGTTCAGAGTAAGAACTTATCAGGCAAAGGTCCCCCACACTGTAATTATTGGATATTTTTCTTGCCTTTGAGATAAATATCTGGCTAAAGCAACTTTAGGGAGGAAAGATTTATTTTTGGCTCATGGTCTATAGGGGCACAGTCCATTATGATAGGAGCACACCAGGTGGGATCAGCTCCCAGTGGTGGGGTGTAAGTCGTGCAATTCTTTATGATGGGAAAGTCATAGAGGTGAGGTTGTCTCCTACCAGCAACAGATGGTGGCTTCTTGTTCACACCTGGGTAGGTCCTGAAGTAGTGAAAGTCCAATGCTTACACTTAGCTAGGTTTCTTCCTTTTCCTTTTTATTTGGTTGTGGTCACCAGGTCTTGAATGGTGGCACCTCCTGTATTGGGGCAGGTTTCCTCATTTCATTTATTGTTCTGTGAAAACATCCCCTAGGGGATTTTGTAGTCCAGTCGGCTTGACAATGAAAATTCATCATCACAGGGTTCTTCCCACAGGTATTACAGATAAGGTTTATGTGATGCTATGGTTAATGATACAGCAGCTGGACAGTCGCCTGCTGGACAGACAGTGGGGACACCTCTGTCAGAGGCACTGAGGATTCACACCTCCCTCTGTGCTCTACAAGGGGGACCTTTGGGTGTGGTTCCTGTTCTGACTTCTTTTTTATCAACTTGACACAAGCAAAAACTACCTGGAAAGAGGTAGTTTCAACTGCAACTGAAGATTGCCTTGATAAGCTGGGCATGGGGCAAACTCTGTGGGACACTTTTTTTTTTTTTTTTTTTGATTGTTGATTGATGTGGGAGAGCCCACTGTGGGCAGTGAAATCCCTAGGCAGGTTGTCCTGGATTATGCCATTGGAGGCAACCTCGTAGGGAGAACCCCTTCAGTTACTACTTCCAGATCACAGCTTTAAGTTCCTTCCCTGACTTCCTTCAGTGATGAACAGATACCTGAGAGTGTAAGAATGAAACAAATTCTTTCTTCCCCAAGTTGCTTTTTGTCAAGGTGCTTTAATAAACCAACAGAAAAGCAGACTACAACAGTCACCAAACAGCTGTTTCTGAATCCATGTATTTCCATAGCTAAGCTTGCTTTTATTCCTTTAGAAATAGATTGTGCTGACATCTCCCCTACCTCCCTCCTCTCCCCCTCCCTCCTCTCCCCTCCCTCCTTCCTCTCTCCCTCCCTTCCCCTCCCTCCCCCTCCCTCCTCTCTCCCTCTCCCTCCTCTCTCTCTCTCTCTCTTCTCTCCCTCTCCCTCCTCTCCCCTCCCCCTCTCTTTCCCCTCTCTCCCTCCCCGTCCCTCCCTCCTTCCCCCTCCATTCTTTCCTTTCCTTGCTGTCTTTTGTCTTCTCAAGGATTTGCTTTTCTCCTTTCCTTTCTACACACTTTACCACAACTGTTCCTCTTTCATTATGCATCTTGGATGATGAGAGTCATTGGTTCCCTTCTCCATTTATCTTCCATCTTTTCCCCATCCTTTTCCAGGAACCCTGTCTTAGTCCAGTAAGTTTCTAATACAATGAGAGCTCCAACTCTACCTTCAGCCCACACTTCTGCTCTGAGTCCAGGCTTGTGTGTGCAGGTACAGACTGAACATCGTCTCTTGGACCAACCCCTAAGGATGCTAAGGATGTCATCAGTGCTGATACTTTCTCACCTGCTCATCTCTAGCATCTTAGGGACCACATATTTTGTTGGTTCTGTCTTCTGAACAATTTTGAATCAGTCTATGGCTTTGCATTCTACTAGATCAACCTGGCTTGCTACCTGCTTTTGTGAATACGATTCCACTGGAACACAGCATTCGTGCACAGACACACAGACACACAGACACAGACATAGACACACATACAGACACACACACACACACACACACACACACACACACACACTATCCTTGATTTAGTAACTCTTGCTGATTATTTCAATGTACTGCTAAAGGGACTTGCTGCTTCAATCACAAATCTAATTGTTACATTGTTACAGTGAAAGTTACATGTAACATAGCTCTTGACAGCTGTTTTCAAGGCAGTTCTAGTTAGCTCCCTGCTGACTTCCTTAGCCTTTGGGCTAAAATCTGCTCCTAAACGTGCTACACAGACCACACATCCCCGAGCTTACTCTTTTACCTAGCTACCTAGCTTCATAGGTGGCAAGATGGATCACATTGTTTTCTAGAACTTATGCACATATGACGCCTCATGTTTGAATACAGCCCCTGCATCAGATGCATCAGGTTGGATTCATTCAGGATTTCATTCCTGCCTCTGCCTGTCTGCCTTCCCTCCTTCCTCCCTCTCTCCCTCCCTTACTCCTTCTCCTTTGCCTCTTCCTCATTTATCTCTCTCTTTCTCTCTCTCTCTCTCTCTCTCTCTCTCTCTCTCTCTCTCTCTTTTCCTCCTACCTTTCCTCCATCCCTTTTGTTCCATCCATCCATCCATTCATCTGTCTCTTTCCTGTTGGCTCTGAGTCTCAGGTAAGCTGTACTTAAGCATATCTCTGAGTTCAGAGACTGGATATTTTCACTCCCCTGAGTCCTGGAGTGTTTCTTTCTTTCTGTTCTTATACTAGAGCTGCCTACTGCGGAGAGTGTGGTAGTTCCACTTCAAACTGTAGCAAACGACTCTTATGTTGCCATGTATAGAAGGGTACTAAAACAGGAATCACACAGGCATACAGGCAAGAGAAACAGAGAGAGAGAGAGAGAGAGAGAGAGAGAGAGAGAGAGAGAGAGAGAGAGAGAGAGAGACAGAGACAGAGACAGAGACAGAGACAGAGAGACAGAGAGAATACCAGGGGAAATACCAGGGAGACTGAAGAGGCAGATTAAGGTACCTGCATGGTCTGAAGATTCTGTGTGAGGGAAACATAGTGCCATGCCAGTAAGAACGTGAATGAAAACATACTATCTCCCCAAATACCACAGACAAGACAGACAGACCCATAAGACAGAATTCTGATGTGATGCACAGCCATCCTCTGTTCTGGTTCTAGATGTTCCCTGCTGATGGCCCCTTACTTTCTGTTTTTATACAAAGCTGCAAATACAAGGTTCATGTTACTTCTCTGTGGAGCAGGTGGCCTTAGTAATTTCTGCCTTTTTGTCATTTCTGTCTATCTCAGTAGAGGGCCTTGGGACAGAGCAGTGGTGTCCTATCATGCTCCCTGGTCATTCTTTAAGCTTACTATCCACTGGAGCAGCAGGGTGGTGGGGGGGTGGAGGGGGAGGGGGGTGCGGTGGGGATGGCAAGAGTACTCAGAATGATCTGGAGACTACAGATTCTATTGGGGATACTCTTTCCTGCAAGTACCGGAATGTGGACAGCTTGGTATAGTCAAGCCTTGTTTCTCTTAGTGTGCTAGAAGTAAATTACTTTTTTGTGCATGTTTTTATGTTTCCAGACGGCAGGCTGGAGAAAGAATTCAGCAATGCAAAGACGACCCCATGGTAGCAGCTCTCTGTACACAAAGTCAGATTGCTGCAGGCAGTTAATATAATTACAATTATAAAACAGTCTGCTCACAGAAACATTTTCTTACTTCTGATAGTTTCTTCTTCAAATCAATATTAGGATAGCATATATATATATATATATATATATATATATATATATATATATATTATTAGTTCACTTGCTCTGAGTGTGTGTTGCTAAAATAAAAACTGGAGCTTTGCTCTCTTTTGTGTGCCAGATCTATAGCAAATGTCCTAGTTTTATTTCTGTTGCTGAAATAAGCCTTCCCCCTCCCCCTGTTATAAAGCAACTTAGGGGGAAAAGGGGTTTATTTTAGCTTCCAGCTCCAGGCAACTGTCCATCACTATGGGGGAAGCCATAGCATCAGGAGCCCAAGGCAGCTGGTGACATCACCTCAATCGTCAGGAACAGAGAGAAATGAATGCATGCACACCCAATTGCTTAATGGTGATAGGCTCTGTCTCCCACTCTTATACAGGTTAGACCCATTACCTAGGGAATAGTGCTGCCCACAGTGAACTGAGTCTTCTCACATCAACAAACTTAACAAGGACAATCCCCACAGATGTTCCCATAGGCCAACCTCATCAAGGCAATCTCTCCCTGAGACTCTCTTCCACAGTGATTCTTTTTTTTTTTTTTTTAAATTAGATGTTTTCTTTATTTACATTTCAAATGTTATCCCCTTTCCTATTTTCCTCTCTGTTAAGACTACTACCGTAAGTGCTCAACAAATAGTTGTGAGGTCAATTATCAAAGCATGTAGCCACACACCAAGTCAGTGTAATTACCAAGGAGGCAATGGCACATGTATCTTTTTTTGTGCGTATAAAGATTCTATGTGCGTATAGAAAATAAGAAAAACAACCCAGCACAATACACACAAAGCACCACACAAGGGATAAAAAGATGTACAAACTAGATGATGATGACCAGAGAAAAACCCTGATGTAGAAACCGAGACCGCTGTGTCAGGGGCCTCTTCGCTCTGCAGACAGTCATCCCATATATAACATTGCCATCGATCCAAGGATTCCACCACATTTCTCCCCTAAGCCTGGCATTTCATCTCTTACTTAAGGTGTAAAAGTAATTTTCATTTCAAGGGCAAATTAATCATGTCCCTAGTATAATTTAGGCAAATAGCTTTATTTTATTTTATTTTTTGGTAAAGGTCTGTTATGAGTTATACATAATAATATTATGATTTTTAAAAATACATAATTTAAAAAAATGAAAGAGAGGTGTACTAGTGGCATCTCTTTTTCTGATCTCTCTCTCTCTCATATCGCACTCATATTCAACAAAATGTCCTGAAGGTAATACATACTGCTTGTGTCTGCAGCCCAGAATTTGCTAGTTAATTAAGAAAATATCCTGGTAATTAATTTCCTGACTGCTTCTTATCAGGGGCCAGGCAAACTGTCAAGCTCATGTTACAGAAGAAAGTTTTGTTTCAGTTATTGGTATTTATTAATCACTTCATTGATTTTAGAGTGTGTCCTAAAGAATGCTGAAACGTGATAACTCTGGCTCTGCCAGACTCCTTACCTTGAGAACGTTATGCGAGACTCTAGATGAGTGAAATAAAATGATGGGTTATAGGACACTAATTTAATGTGTGCACATGGGGAGAGCTGACTTCCAAAACAGAAAAACAATGCCAATTCAGTAATGTTATGAAGGCTGGGTGCTGCTATGTTATGTTATACAGAATTCATTTAGAGTACAAATCGTCTAAATCATGTGTATGTGTGTGTATATGTGTGTGTGTGTGCATGTGTGTGACTATGGGTATTTGTGTATGTGTGTGTCTGTGTGTGTGTGCACATGCATGCGTGTGTGTGTGTGTGTGTGTGTGTCTGTGTGCATGCATGTATGTGTGAGTGTGCATGTGTCTGTGTGTGCTCCCACATAATCCAGGGAGTAATCAAATTATTCCTGGTACTGATAAATCATAAGTAAGTCCGTGTGAATGAGATTTCTTGACGCTTACTTGGGACAGGCAAGTGATAAAGTGATGTTGTTACTTCAAAGATGCTCATGGAATGTGTGAGCATCCCAAGTTCTATGGTAAGGAAAAGTTATAATGATTATTATGCTTATTATAGATATTATTTTGGTGTTTTTGAGATGGGGGACTTGTTACAAAGTCTGGTTTGCTCTTGGTTTTGTGATCATGTTACATCAGCCTCCTGAGATGGGCAATTCCATGTGCAAACAGTTCCTGCTGCAAGGAAAAAAAAAAAAAAAGAATTGGACTGCTCTGGAAATGAGGTTGTCAATCAGCTGGCCTGAGAAGTCGAAATTATCCTGGATTATCCAGCGAAGTCCAGATTAAATCCTCATGGTACTTGTAAATGGTACTTGGATACAAAAAGCATATATATATCACATGCACGTGCACACACACACACACACACACACACACACACACAGAGCAAGAGAGAGACAGAGAGACAGAGACACAGAGAGACAGAGACAAAGATACAGAAAATTAACAAATTTCATGAGCATGGTCATTTGACTTGAACAGAAAAGAAGAAATAGCTACACACTGAAAAATCACGCAAAGGCAGCCTCCCATAGACCCCCAGAAAGGAATGCAGCCCCACCAGTGCCTTGAGTTTAGCCAGTGAGACTTGTCAGTGTCAGACAAGTAGACTGCAGATGGAATTTTCTTACGGAATCTTTCAACAAATACATGCATGCCAGTTTTGATGTACATTTCACAACGGAGAAATCTGAGACTCTGAGACTTGTAGTTGATGTTCAAATGCCCAGAGTCATAGGCAGAGAGACGTTCATGCTTAGGCCTGCCTGGCTAACGTGATCATTTCTCTTTGGTCTGTCCTCTACACAGTCTTCGTTTTCACAGGAAATACCACTTGAAGCAGTGGTACTTCCTTAAGACCAGCAAGCAGATTCCCCCCTCCCCCCAAGATTATGTAGTACTAACACAATATGTGACAGGGGATTTTCAGGTGTTTGAGAGGAAAAAAAATAATTGCTTTCTGTGAACCATCAAATGCCTATGATCTTGCTTTGAAATTTCCTAAGCAGAAGTGTTCTTTCATTTACACTCTGATAATATATTCCATACTCTGGAGAAAGCTTTGATTGGATTCATATGCATTTGTCTCTCTGAGATTTTTACTTTTCTCATAGATGTCTTCTTTATTCTGGAATCCTGAGGAGGCTTCAAGAGAATCACTACAATAAGCTTTAAAGGTGCAAACATCAGAAAGAGGACTCAGTGGAAAGACTTGGGTGGCTCTTGGAATCCAAAGGAAGCCGATCAATTAGTCCGTGGGAAGACGGGAACCGGAGAAACTTGGTATTTTATTTAAAAGGCTTTTCATCCTTACTGGGGGCTGATCCAGAATAGTAAGGACACTCAGGGATGCTCTCAGTGTAAATCACAGGATCCCCTTCACCCAGAACGGTTACACAGACTAAACGAAATGAGGGACGCATAGCCCAGCCTTACATGTGCTCCTGAGAAATGTCTGAGCGGAGGCTGAAAATGATAATTGTAGAAGGACTGTCAGGGCTCACTGATGGAGCGCTGGCCGCATCCACGTAAACCTTGGGGGCGCGCAGCCACGGAGGCAACTTCCTCATGAGGACCAAATTGAAGACGATAATGACACTCGATGGGGGAACTGCCACTTGGAAGACACCAATGGTACACTGGTGGAGGGTATAAAGTGCGGGCTCCCTGAGAATTAATAAATGAGCTTGCAGCGGCGTTCTCAGGCTCACTCTGACATGCTCACCTGCTCCTGGAGTCTGTGCCGTGGATTCTGCTCCAGTGCTGTACATTCAGAAACTTGGGAAATCATTCCTTGACATTGATTTGGGGACACGCACGTTTCATTTCTTCCAATGTATGACTCACCATAGGAAATGGTTCCCATTTAGCATAAACAGCCAGCGGGGCCCATAAGAGTGAAGATCCGGTCTGCTTGCAGCTGCTAGTGGCCTGGGACCTCAGAGCCTCACAAAGGCTTCTGGTGGGTGAGGATCGAATGGCATCTCTAACCTACAAGTTAGCAGATCAACCGTCTGATACAGTCAGGTTGGTAGCATTTGACTTTCATCCATCTCTCTTTGACTCTGGGATGCAAGCTGACCAGTTTAAATCCACTTAGCTGTGAGTGTTGATAAGATCTCGACCTTGGCCCAGTGGCCTTAGTCGTATAATTTTCTTTTCTCATATTCATTTATTCATTCAAGTCGTTTGAATGCCATGTTATTCTGGTTTCCATCTTCCTTTTCATTCTTTTCCTGATGGCTTTTGTTGAAAACCCAAGCCAAAGCTTTTAGTTAACCGATCCTTCCTCTGAAGAGCTGACGGCCCATAAGGTTAGAATTGTTTTATTGCAAAGGCAGACAGTGGAAACCACAAACACACAGCTAAGAATGTCTGGCAGAGCAGGTGACTTCAGAGATGAATGAGTAGATAGACGTCTCCAGTTTTCAGGCTTTATGAAATGAAGTGGAGCCATTATTTTTCGAGAGTTCTCTAAAATTGTTTTGCTTCTTTTCCACAACGATGGGATCAGTATTGCATATCAAAGAACGTGATTTCAAATGGGTGCAAACACAAATACACGATCAATTACTTTATTTCCTTTTTTCTTTCTGAAGTAGCAAATGTTTTGTGAATCATGAAAGATCAATTCTTCGTGCCCTTGAATTGGATCTTGTCATCTGAATGGAAGTCTATCTCTGTGTGTGCATGTGTGTGTTTGTGGGGTGGGGGTTCTGAATAGGGAGTCTGAGGGGGTAGGGGTCTGCATGGGCATGGGAGGTCTGTATGGGCATAGGGGGTCTGTATGAGGGTGGGGGTCTGTATTGGCATAGGGGGGTTACATGAGGGTGGGATGGGGTCTGCATGGAATGAGGCTCAGATGAAGTGGCAGAACTCTTAATTCTGGAAGGTTTTGTACCTAGGCAGCAAAATAGAACATGCTTTAGAGCTCTGACGTCTTAATTAGAGGGGTGTCAGAATGGATACTTACTGAATAAAAGATAAGGCTTTGTTATTCTTCTCTGATAAAGTATAAGTCCTGTGTTTGACTTGCTTTAAGAATTATACTCAGATGTTCCACATCAAAATAAACACCCCAGTGACCAAAGCAGGGAGAGGACATTCAGGGTTTTAAATCTGGGGATGCAGGCTCTAATGGCTTTACCAATGATCAACAATGGTGCCATGGGGGAATTGTCCTGTGTGCACCAGCTCTGCTCTGCCGCTCGTAGCTTCTGCTAGCTTCTCAGGGCTGCTGCAGCTGCACCTTGCTCACTGAGAGTTAACTTTTCCTCAGTGGCAGAAACAATAAGAATGTGGGCACAGAGCATCTATAGTTATGACATGACACTGACATAGCATCCATGCAGGTGTGGGGAAGATCGGCTCTGCCCTGGTTAAACCAAACAGCAGAGTTCCAAAAACCAGGTAGAGGAATTTAAAAAGATGTTCTGTGAATGGATTGTGCCACCTTCGGCCTTCAGGATGAAAGTTGTTTATGCTTAATACAAAATTTCCTCCCTTGCTAAAATGTGTGGTGCCTGTGGCTATCAGCTGCTGTGTCAGTTTCCAGGAAGAAAAAAAATTGGCTTGCTGTGGCATATTGCCTATTTCTTACCAAAGTATTTAAAAGTACTAGGGAATTTTTAATTGCTGTAAAGGTGTGTATTGTGTGTGTGTGTGTGGGGGGGATACCCACACTGGGAACATCTTTTTCCAAGAAAATGTCAAAAGTTAATTCGCTTAATTAAAAGTCTGAGTTACAACACCTAATTTTTAATTGAATGGGAATATTATAATAATTAAAGACAAATAATGTTTCTGAGCAATTTGGGATTAACATTAGACTTAGAAATTTAATACTGTGCAGCACAACTGATCAGTGTCTCTATGTTTGGGGAATCTCTGTTCTGTTTTCAAAAGCGGCAGGTTTCCTAGGCATGTCTGCTTGCATGGAAAAAGAGCTGAAGCTCTCCACTCCTGTTGGCTCTGGTCGTGTGTGGTCATGCTATAACTCATTCTTTATGGTGTTGAATGTAAATGTTGAACACGGTTGGGGTACAGATTTGTATTACATGGAGTGAGTTTGGGGTGTTTGGCTGTTCCCACGATGATTGAGAGTCTCATCTAATTCTTTCTGGGAAGCCCCAAATGGAATGGGATGACGAGGCATTGGAAAGGGAAAATGTCAGGTTAGTTTTTGTCACCTTGACACATCTCTAGAGATATACAGAAAGAGGGAATCCCAGATGAGGAACTGTCCTTACAAGATTGACCTGGGGACAAGTCTATGAGGTATTTTCCTGATTGTTGATTTATGTGGGAGGGCTCAGTACGCTGTGGACCGTGCCATCCCTGGAGAGGCAGGCCTTTTCTGGATAAGAAAGCCAGATGAACTAGTCAGGGTGTAAACCAGGGATATTCCTGCATGGTCTCTGTTTAAGTTCCTACCTCTAGGCTCCTGCTTTGAGTTTTTGTTCTGACTTACCTCAATGATAGACTGTAATATGGAAGTGTAAGCTGAAGTAAGCCTTTTCCTCTCCAGTGGCTTTTGCTCTGTGTTTCATCTCATCAACAGAAAACCAACTAAGATGTTACAGCCCTAAAACTAATTGATACAGCTGTTAGCACTTGGAAAGGCCTTCAGCCTTTCTCCACACCTGACCTGGGTAGTTTTGTGTCAACTTGACACAAACTATGGTTATCTGAAAGAAGGGAATTTCAGTTGACAAGATGCTTCCATGAGATTCACTGTAAGGCATTATATTAATTAAGGGTGGAGGGTGGAAGGCCCAGCCCATTGTGGGCGGTGCTGACGGTTCTAGGATCTATAAGAAAGCAGGCTGAGCAAGCCGTGAGGAGCAAGCAAGTAAGCAGCACCCCTCCATGGCCTCTGCATTAGTTCGTATTTCCAGGTTCCTGCCCTGTTTGAGTTCGTCTTGATTCCCTTCAATGATGAACTAAGATGTGAAAGTGCAGGCCAAATAAGCACCTTTCTTCTCAACTACTTTGGTCATTGTACTGGCTGGTTTTGTGTGCCAACTTGACACAACCTGGAGTTATCAAAATGGAGTTTCCCTTGAGGAAATGCCTCCATGAGATCCAGCTGTAAGGCATTTTTCTCAATTAGTGATCAAGGGTGGAACGGCCCATTGTGGGTGGTACCATCCCCGGGCTGGGCTGGTAGTCCTGGGTTCTATAAGAAAGCAAGCTGAGCAAGCCAGTAATAACATCTCTCCATGGCTTCTGCATCAGCTCCTGCCCTGTGTGAGTTCCAGTCCTGACTTCCTTTGGTGATGAACAGCAATGTAAGTGTGTAAGCTGAATAAACCTTTTCCTTCCCAACTTGCTTCTTGGTCATGATGTATGTGCAGGAATAGAAACCTTGACTAACATAGTCATGGTGTTTCATCAAAACAATAGTCCTAATTAAAACAAATGGTACAGGGATATGGGGGGTTTTTGCTGTGACAGATCTGAATATGCTGTTTTGGAAGGACTGTAGAAGGATTTTGGAACTTCGGGCTAGAAAAAGACATTGAGTGTTGAGAGATTAGTGAGCTGTTCTGTAGGATCTTGGAAGATAAGAATATTGGGAGAAGTGTATATGATGGGAGTCTGGCTTATGAAGTTTCAGAAAGAAGCAAAGATTCTACCGGGCCACGTATGTGAAGAATCTGTGGTGCCTATTCAGCTGGAGGTGAGGAAATATCAGTGGTGATTAACACAAGACCAGAGCTGATAAAGTAAACCCCTTGCTTTGTTGGGACAATGGATGCTAGTCAGCTGGAGGTAAGACATTATGGGTGGGTAAGAAGAATCAGCATCGCTGAGTTGATATCTTCTGATACATGTTTCCTGAGGATCAGCACACAGAAGCTGTGCTCTAGGGTCAACCAAGGCTGCACCTTTCACTGGCAGCCAAACTTGATAGTATTAGAGTCACCCAGGTAGTGCTGGCTTTGAAGGCATGAAGGGGTCATGGAGAAGAGCAGGTGAGGCTTGGCACTGTGGCAGGGTTGGAGTCCTGAAGAGAACCCCCAGAGAGGCTATTGGTGAAAGCGAAACCCATTTGCTGCAGAAAACTCTCGTATTTTGGAGATGCCAGTACCATGGGATGACTGCCAAGGGCAGCAGCAGGTGTGAAGTGGAGCTAGACTGAGCCTAGGAGATAATCTGTGTTTTAGGAGTCAGAGGACAGAGCCCCTTGGAGGGACCCAGAAGACTGTGAGTGAATCCCAGATAATTAGGAGTTGAGTCATTTACACTGTGGGAGTTTGGTTTTTGCTTTGTTCAGATTATAACTGCCACTTGGTCCTTTCTTCTTGAAGTAAGGAAGTATTTAAAATTTTTATTTTATTTTATTTTATTTTATTTTTTTAACTTTACAGTAGCCCACAGGTCAGAGACTGAATTTTAAAAGACTTTGGATTTTTAAAGAGAATAGATTTTTTTTTAAAGATTGTGGAACTTTTACAATTTGAAATATTTTAAATTATGTTCATATTAATGTGAGATCTTGGGGATGGATAAGAAAGGAACGGTTGTGGCTTAATACTGGTAATGTTTATGTGTTAAACTGCAAAGAGACCAGTTGTCCTGGGTAGCTTTGTGTTGACTGGACGAAAGATAGATAGGAGGGAACGTCAGTTGAGAAAATGTTCTAAAACATCTAGTTGTAAGGCATTGTCTTAATTAGTGGTTGATGGGGGAGGGCCCAGTCCATGTGAGTGATACTATCTGTCTTAGTTAGGGTTTTGCTGCTGCGAATAGATACTGTGACCAAGGCAATTCTTATAAGGAGAACATTTAATTGGGGCCGGCTTACAGGTTCACAGGTTCAGTCCATTATCATCATGGCAGGAGCATGGCAGCATCCAGGCAGGCATGATGCAGGAGGAGCTGAGAGTTCTACAGCTTCATCTGAAGGCTGCTGGCAGAAGACTGACTTCCAGGCAGCTAGGATGAGGGTCTTAAAGTCCCCACCCACAGTGACATACCTACTCCAACAAGTCCACACCTCCTAATAGTGCCACTCTCCTGGGCCAAGTATATACAAACTATCACCCTCGTCCTGGTGTTTATCAGAGCACTAGTAACCCCAACTAAGACACCATCATTAGTAGTATGAAGCTGAACTTTATATGCCCCACATAGGGGAACGCCAGGGCCAAGAAGTGGGAGTGAGTGGGCAGGGGAGCAGGGCGGGGGAGGGTATAGGGGACATTTGGGATAGCATTTGAAATGTAAATGAAGAAAATATCTAATAAAATAATTTTAAAAAAAGTAGTATGAAGCTGGCACATGGGGAGGAGCTGTCTGCCATGAAAAGGTAAAGGCCAGTGACCCTTGTAGGTGAAACATACAACTGGAAGTGGGGAGTGAAGTCCCTGTATCTAGATCAAATGCCAGATTACATCACACCTTTGCCACTGAGTTATTGTAACCCTCACAGCTTTTTTTTTTTTTTTGGTTTTTGGAGACAGTTTCTCTGTGTAGTCCTGACTGTCCTGGCACTCACTCTGTAGACCAGGCTGGCCTCGAACTCAGAAATTCACCTGCCTCTGCCTCCCAAGTGCTAGGATTAAAGGCGTGCGCCACCACGCCGGGCTTCCTCACAGCTTTTTAAGGCAGCCGTCTTTAAATGGGGGAAGGTGATGACGGGGTCTCTGTAGGTTGAAAACTCACCAGCAAATCTCTTGACTTTCTTGACACGCCATTCTCCTGACATAGTGTAGGCTATTGCCTTCCGTTCACTCTGTTCGCTTGCTGTGTTGATGCGCACACCCAACGAAAGCACAAACCTGTGCCAATTAGTAGCCAAACACTTGGACCCTGAATTTGAGTTTAGAAAGGTGGCCGAGCTTTTGGATGACGGGTGTGTCGTATCTGTCTCCCAGTTCAGTGCTCAGCTGCCCAACAATATCCTCTTTAGAAATGGCAAACGGGATAGTTGGATATCAGAAATAGTTATTTCCAGATCTTCCTAGGCAAGGCACACAGAGGTCTGGGGGAGGGGGGAGGAGCTGGTTTCTCAGGAGGGCTCTTATGGGTAATCTTGTTAGGAAAGGCAGTAAGATGATTTAAATGCCTTCTAAGCAGTGGCCCCTCCCTCTTGATACTTTCAAGGCCAGTAATCTGGTCTTTGTTTTATTCCAGGGCTGCCAGCCTGACCACTGATAGGTTTGGCATGCCGCTGATGTTGGCAGCAGGCTCAAGGCTGTCAGAAGCCAGCTTGAATGGACGTTGTGCAGAGACGCCAGCCTCCTGTGCGTCAGAAGCCAGCTCTGATCTGTATGGAGCCAGCAGGTCCTTTTCTTTCTGTGAGGTGTTGCTTTTCTCACAAATCACAGTTTCTGACTGGAACATAATCTATGGAAGTACTGTGTCCGTCACACATGGAGATATGAAGCACAAGGAAGACTCGCCATGCAGAGATCAGTAAAAGCACATTCATCAACATAATTTGTGTGTGCGAGGTACTATCTACAAAGGTTCTGGCCGAATTATTTCCTAAAAATTCAGCCCTAGGGGCCTTATTGAAAGGGTTAATACTTTTCCTACTGTGCTCCGAGTTAGAACAAAAAAAATCTCTTAAATACTCAATTAAAATTTGAAAGTTTTTGTACATTGCATTTGTAATTTTAGGACCTTGTCTCTTAAGCACAGCAATGAGCATAGATTTGAGTAATAAATTCAGAAAAATAATTTTGTTTTAGACAGGAATGAGAAAAAGGCATAGATTGGCCTTTAAATGGGTTATGTGATTCACTGATGCCTTGGATTATTAAGAAACCAGTAAACTGAAAAAAAAAGTCCACAAATTATTCATTATCTTTCTCCCACTGTCCCTTGCCAAAAAAAAAAAAAAAAAAAAAAAAAGCTGAAAAACATGTTGATCATACAGAGTCAGTCATTCCCCAAATACATGGTCATTTTCTTGGAAGAGGTAATGGCAGCAGGTTGTTGATTACAGAATGTGGATTGCAGTAAGTTATGCTAACATTTCATCTAATCCCTTCAAAATTAAATAAATTTAATGCTAATAAAACTCCTTTAGTGAGTTGTCTACCGACCCCATGTGGGTCTCAGAGGGACACTTACAGCTGCATTTGGGATCCCAATAGAGGGTGAGATTATTTTCTCAAGTTTCAGGCTTAAATAAGCCGAGGATCTTGTTGATTCTGAGCTGAGGCTGCGGGTAGTCGTGTGAGGATTAGCGGAGCCATTTTGGAAACCGTTTCGAATCAGGTTAAAATGAGTCTCCCGTTTATGGGTTCTCTGGCCTTCTGGTATGTGTGGTGTGGCAGACATAGCACACTTAGGGTCTGTTGTGAACCTATTTAAGTCAGTAGTAATTCCTTGTTAAATAACCAAACCTTTGGGGGAATCAAGCTATAATCCAAAATAAACTAACTTTGGAAGGTCACGTATGTCTGACTGTTATGAACTCTTGTGAAATGGCTCGCAAAGTGATTAGAATTTTCCTCTGACAAAGGCTCACTGTGAAAGTCACAACTCCCTATAAGCAATGCTCACTTTAAATAAAAGCATCTTTGCTTTCTGAAGATTTGAGGGATTTTTTTTCTTTGAGATTACTAAACCAAAAATGCTTTGAACAAAATACAAATACTTGCTAAACTAGGAAAATCTTGGAATTGCATGATTAAAATTTCCTAATTAAGTTAGAAAATTAAAAATTTCAAAATATAAATTATTTTAATGTTAATACATATAAAAAAAGAGTAATAAAACCAACTTGCTAGCAATAATAGCTCTTTTCCTATAGGAGTCTCTTTATGAATACATTCTGAGACAATAATTTCTAGAAAATTCCATTTCTGTGGCCCCAACTGGATATAACTGTTCAGAAAATAAAACCCTTTGCTTGCCAATAGTTGTGAACACTCAAAATAATATGATATGTGCCTCATCCCAGCAAATGTGGACTGCATTTAGTTGCACAAGGAGAGTCTGTGGCTTAAATACCATGTGTGGCTGTAAGGAAGTCGGGGCTCAGCGGGTGGGGTAAGCATGCCCACCCAGCTCTCTTCCACCCACACTGAAATTGTGTCCAATATAGAAAACCCAAGAACTTCATCACAACAGCTGTTACGCTGGTAAATAGTAAAATATGTTATCTCGGCCCGCAGTTCTACATATTTATGGGGCAATTTTAGTCACAGACTTAGTAGTTAGATGGAGTACAGTTCTTAATCCACCAGTAGTTTTACACTAAACTGGCTTGACAGAAGCAGAAATTGCTATTCAGCATTCTGGGTTAGGAGAGAAGAAGAAGCTGACACGTTCAATCCTATTTAAGCAGGATAAGAGCAGTACAAATAAATGGTGCAGTAGTTTTATCCGCTGACTTCCTAAGAATGGTTATTATGCCTCGTGCTTTCTGTGGGAGATTCATGAATAAACCTCACACGTTTGTTTAAAACTTGGAGCACAAGATGGAGTGGAAACCAGAAAGGATCCCTCCTTCTGGTTCTGGAGATATTCAGGAATTCAGTTAGGAAAATGAAATTCATTTCTGGTCTTCGACGAGACTGGGAATGTGCAGCAGAGCACACCAGTAAGCCCGCAGTGGAAAACCTTCGTCATGCTTTGGTATGCACAGTGACGGTGTTGTTAGTTTTCAGACCCTGTGTCCTGGTGCTTGGATAACTCTGGAGACTATCAAAGAAAAGGAAACATCACAGGAAAAAATGTTCTTTGGTTACACAGCTCTGAGAGGGTGTCCCTGTGTATGCAACACAGGTATACTCTCTCTTTCTGTGTGTGTGCCTGTGTGTGTGTGTACACACAGGCCACACATCAATTGTGGGTCTTATCCCTCTAGTATCATCTGCCTTGTTTTTGGGGATAGAGTCTTTCACTGGCTTGGGGCTCACTGATTTAGGTTGGGCTGGCTGTCTAGCAAACCCCAGGGATCTCCTTTCTCTGTGTCCCTAGAGCTGGGATTACAAGCTTACACCACCCACCTTGCCCAAATTCTAATATAGTTTCTGAGGACTAAAATCAGGCGCCCATGCCCGTAGGGCTAACACTCTGCTGACAGAGCCATCTCCCCAGTTCAGACCTACCTTCCTTAGCTATTATCGAAAATTTCAGTTTATCATGGGTTTAGGGGTCACGATTGTGTTATTTTTAATACACTGGTTATGTTCTCAGTTTAAAAAAATACTTGCTTATTAATTTGTGACTACTTGCTTGCATATTTTCAACAGTGATGCAATTGTAGAGCTACTGGTGTGGAAAAGAAGGGAAAATAAAATAAATATTATCTTCCTTAGCACTCTAATATAAATTTGATCATGGTTGAATATTAACTTTATTTCCTGCTTTTATTTTCTGTGAAAGGGATTGCAGAGAGTTAATACCCTGGATCACCATGAGTGTGACTTTGATGCCTGGCAGGTTGGGCCTCTCTGACCTCACGTAGAGTGGAGCTTGAGCACAGTCTATTCAGATCACCAGTGGCTGGATAATTTAATCTTGACTCTTCTGCATTCTCAGGCAGATAGAAACCTTAGTTTTCCAGTAGAACTCTAAAGGTACATCTTAGATCAACTCCCCTAACAGAGATTCTCCTTCGCAGAGTTCCTAAGAAATGCAGTTCACCAGAGGGAGTAGATGCTTGGTAAAGCTGAAGACAAAGCCATGCCTCTTACCCAGAGGGGTGGATAAGATTAGGGAAAGCCATCAAAGTCCTAGTGGCTGAGAACAAAGCCACCCAAATGAAGTACAGACAGGGAGAACTCAGGACAAAAGTTACAAGAACAGCCTGTTTCTGGAGTCATGCCAGTAGCTGTGGTTTCTCAGCTCTGTCTAGCCTCTTGGGCCTTGATGGATTCAGGGAAGTGGGATGAACTTGCCGTGGCCACATATTTAATGACACCATTTTGCATTTGGTAGCCAGTTGTGACTGTGTGATGGCTCTTCTTGACTGTCATCTTGAAAATAGGAACCTTAATTGAGAGGTTGTCTCAATTTGCTTCTAGACAGATCTGTGGTAGTGGGTGGGAGGCATTGCCTTGATTGATAGTTAATGTAGGAAGATCCAGCACATTGAGTGGCACCACCCCTGGGCAAGTGGATGGTCCTGAGCTGAGGAATCCAGCAAGCAGCATTCCTTTATGGCTTCTGCCTTGGTTCCTGTCTCCGGGTTCTTACTGTGGCTTCTTTCCATGCTGGGTTGTAACCTGTAATAAACCATTTTCTCCTCAAATTGCTTTTGGTCAGTGTTTTATCACAGCCACAGAGAAATAAACTAGAACGGCCTGCAAAAGAAGAAATCTTAAGAAAATCAAAGTTAGTAATCCACTGGGCTGTCAGCTATGAGAATAAACACAGTGCCTCTGATTAAAGACTAGAGCATTTCCTGTAATGGGCCATTATTGATTATGAAAAAGAATATATTGTTAATCTCATTTTTTAGTGCTCCTTATTTTGAACCTCATACAATTTTGTTGAATTATTGCAGTCTGATGGGAGAGCCCCTTCCCTTCCACTAGCAGCAACTTAACCAGATTCTACTATATCCACACATGAGATTTATTAATGTGGGTATGTTTCAATTTGTAACAGCAATTAAGACTTCTAGAACTTAAAAAATATACACATATCGTCTCTGTTTGACCATAAAAATATTTACTGTTTGAAATTGTTTTGAAGAAATTTCAAGACCTAGAGGAAAACAGGCTCTGAGTGGCTGAGAAGAAAGGGGCTCAAACCACCATTTCATACAGAAACTTCGAGGGAGTAGAGAGAAACTTGTGCGTGCTGAGCATGCTCTGGAAGACTTGGCGTGGGGAAACCAGTGGGTAGACATTCAGTAAAACTTACTTGACATGTAGAGACTAATAAACCAGGCAATTAAAGCAGGCAAAAGACAAGAGAATCTTGAAATATTTTCTTTTTAATGTCCTTTGGAGGATTTTCTCTTTGTGGTAGAAGACTGTGCACATCAGTACATTTTCCAGGTAGCTGCAAATTCCTGGACAGTGTTCATCACTCCTTGAGTGTCTGATAATTCTTTCTGCTACAACCTCATTCAGAGTCTGTAATTTCCATCAGGTCTCTGACTTCTGCTGTCCCAGCTAACATAGCAGTAAATGTGTTTGTCTGAGATGGCGCAGAGGCATAGGACTGAAAGTCACAAGTTGCTAGTAATTACTCATGCAGGTGTTTGGGTTCTCCCATGTCACAGAAGCATGGCTCATGTACTTGTTTGGTGGTGACTTGTGTGTAAGCAAGGGAAGTTTTGTGGTAGAGTTCCTGTGGTGCTAACTGTGGCTTCAAATTAGTTTTGTGACTCTGTGGAAGGTGAGATCTTTTTAGAAGTACAGGAACAGAGATCTATCTGGGTGTTCCTCCTGTGATCTGGCTGCGTCTTTGCAGGGACAGCTCCCCGCGCAGTTTCAAAGTGACCTTGCCATTTTCTCTAGGTTCTCTCCCCTTCGTCTGTTTCCCTAGGCTACCATCAATCATCTCTAGCCTTGGCATCTGAAGAAACAGGCTCACTTAAAGTATGTCTCCGAACATTTCTGTCTGGAGTCAATTCTACAGACTTTGGCTGTCTGCACAGTAGGTGCCCAAGGCTGTCAGTGAGCACTACTGAGGGATGGGTCCCTCAAGAGATGCCTAGAGCATCCATGTGTGGGTGGAGGAGAATGAACAGTGAGACGGTGGCATCTGATCTCACCACATGTCCATTTATAAGAAAAGCTCTTTATCTTTCTTACACACAAACCCACACACATATCCTGATGAGTGCCACTTGTATGTCAGGATGACAGCATTTCCACTAATGTGTGGAAATGTATCTGAGAGAAACTGAAGTGTGTCTAGCATTTCCGGTGACAGGGTACATTCGCAGATGGCTCGTTAGTCTGTTCCGGCAACCGTTCAGTTTGTGGCACTTTGTCGAGTTGATGTTTTCTTTGATAGTTAGGTTGCCCCAGACACTCTGCCAATCACCCAGATGTAAAGTCGGGGAAGAAAACATGAGCATGGAAGGTGAGCATGCAACACTGTTTGGGCGCTGTAGAAGGTTCTCTTTGTGAGTAACCCTCGATTTGGCCCTGCTCTTGCCCTCATCTTTGCTGAGGACCGACTGAGGCTCAGAGAGAAGAGTCCTGCTCCAGGGCATGCAGCTTTAGATGTTTAGATGATAGGATTGTGATTTGTACTGTGGAAGCACATTAGTAAAGTTGATTCCTCTCCCTAAGCACCATGTTATTACTCAGTACTTATCAATGGGTACCTAATGAGCAGACTCGATCCTGCTCAGCTGGGCTGCAGGCTGGGCCTCTTTCTGTTCAGCTCTTCACCTTTCTTGTCTTCCCCTTTCCACCCCCAACCTTCCATCATATACCTGAATAGTTATTGATGAATTTGTACATTAATACAATACAACATCCCTTCATGGCCCCTCTCTTTTCTACTTTCTACTATGGCTGGATCTTCATGTGGTTGGATCAGTGCATGGCTGCTCTTTAAACTATGGTGCTAGGATCCTTATGAATGACTTTTTGTAGTAGGTTAAAGAGGACCAGCTCTTGGCGTCATGTTGCTTGGCACATGGACCTGGGGAGTGATGTATATTTGGGAAGCAGTGGTATTCCAAATTCTTCCAAAGGCTTACTGATACTGGATTTTCTTTGGGATAGACATGGGTCTTTTCACAAACACTCTGACTTGGGTTGAGATAATTTCAGTTACTCTTCACGAAGAGTTCCTGCTGGTGTAATTAAACACTGCTGATGTTCATTGGTTGAACAAACGTGCTTGGGAAATATCAGTCTTCAGGATGAAGCGCTGTTTGGTGGGATACTGCAGTTATTCAGGCTTCCTGGAGTTTATGTGTTTGTCCAAAGAGGCTAAAGTGATTAGGAAGGGGGAAAAAAAAGACAAAACATTGCAGGGAGTAGTGAATTAACAAAAAGAACAATTCTGAAACACGGAGATAAAGCTCGAGTTGTTTATGTGGCCAGGGAGTTTTTCTCTGAGGAGGAGGCACTAGCAAGACTCTCAATAACTAGAAGCATGTGGTATGGCCAGTTCTGAGTTCAGGAATACTCCTTACAAAGGAGTAGTGAATACGAAGTATTTAAGAGAGACTGAATTTGTCCTGTGTGTTCAAGGTGGTTCTGGCTCTGGAGGATGCTGGCTTAGAGGAACTAAGGGGTGTGAAGACACTCCGTATCAGACAATGTGCCAGTCTGTCCCAGAGTGACGACTGAAATTAAAAACAAACAGAGTAACAAAAAAACCTTGATAGCTTTCTGGGGGCTAACTTATATGGCTAGAAAATGGGGTAAATGGGCAGTAGCTCAGGGCTTGACTGAATGGAAAACATCTATGGCTACAGGTGTCAAGGTGTCACAAATGAGGAGGACCCCAGCCGAGCTGGGCTTCAGCTCACCAGGTCCTTTGCCATAAAGCCAGGAATACACTTAAAGAGCTGGACCAATTTTGAAACCATGCCATATTAAAATGTTACATATTGACTAACTGCAATCTTATATCCCAGTGGGATACAGTGATGTTACAACATATACAAAGGATAATAATTAAATGAAGATAATCATATACTGTTTCAAATAGGTTTTTATAGTGAAAACATTTAATTTTTATTTTCTTTCCTGCCACCCTTCTCGCCCCAGTCCTGTTAAAGATAGAACCCAGAACCTTATACATGCTGGGAAGGCACCCTGCTGTGGAGTGTCACACTACCTGTGACGTGATCTAAAAAACAAGCCAAAACAACCACGACCACAGCAAGGACCTGATAATGTTGACGACCTCCTCCTGTTTGACCAGATTCTCTCATCCCCAATTTAAAAAGCTGAAAAGTATTCATCATGCATTGGTGCCATGTTTCTTTATTTGTTCACCTCAGATAGACATTTAGTGACTCTGTGATTTGGCTAGTAGGACAGATGTGCAGACATGGACATACAGATATGCCTTGGCCAATGGTCTTCATGTCCTTTGGCTGGGCATTGAGAGGTGGGATTGCTGGATGACAGAAGTTCCATGCTCTGACTTTTCATGGAGTCTCTGCAGTTGTCCATGATGGTTGTTTAGGTTTTCCAACAAGTTCAAAGTGCCCCCTCTGGCGCATGCTTCTTCATGGCCACACCATCCTCAGCTCCCTTGAGGGTTAGTAACTTTTGTGGAGAGGCGTTTTTGCCCCTCATAGCTGTGTAGAGAACATGCTAACCCCAACTCCCTCTTGAGAACCTTTCATTTGGTAGGTAGAAGCTGAGACTTCCTATTTCCAGGGCCTGCTGTGGCTGCTTGAGATTGCTGAGGTCACCGGCTGTGTGGCTGAGATGAACACCATGATGAATTACAAGCTAGTAACTATTCGAGTCTGTGTTCTACTCCTGACACGCTCTGTAATGCCAACAGCACGATACAGAAGTGTACCTGTAAGAGGGTGGGAACCTCTGAGTGCCTGGCTGGCTCCACTCGCCCTAAAAAGGGTGCATGATGGGAGGTTAGAATGATGGAAACTTTCTCATCTCACTGTGAAAAAGAAACTGAGATTTTTAAAGAGAACCAGTCTGACAAAATTCAAAGTCCAGCGTCACCAAATCATAGCTACATTTTTCTTCCTGGGCCTGTAATTTACATATATTACGATTTTTCATCATTTTCATTAGATATTTTCTTTATTTACATTTCAAATGTTATCCTCTTTCCTTGTTTCCACCCCACTGAACCCCTCTATCCCATCCCCTCCCTCTGCTTCTACGAGGGTGTTCTCCCACCGACCCACCCACTCCTGCCTCCCCACATCTATTATGATTTTGATCAAACGACTGAACTCATAAACGTATTTTTCCTTCCCCACCACTATGGCAGACTTTCAATCACATTCTTTTCATTAAGAGCTGTGTAAAGTAGTTTGTAAGAATAATTATGATTATATAGACTCCACAGCAAATTTTGTGTGTGTCTGTGTTAAGTAAAATGATTTTGATTCTATGAACTTTAAAAGTACTAGGTGGTTTCCTGGGTTGTTGTGCATAGTTTTAATTTGCAATTATTTCACAGGTGTTGGGGATGATATTCTCAGTATACCTTTCCTATTGTAATACATTATCAATAGATAAACAAGATTTCTTTATGCTTGAGATAATTTGTCATTGCTATGACCAAAATAACCTAACCAGAAGCAACATAAAGGAGGAAAGACTAATTTTGACTATTATGGTTGGAAGGTAGGGTATGGGGTGAGAGGTCAAGTTAAAGGCTAGAAGCCCTGGAGACCCTGAAGGGACTGTAGGAGCTATGCCTGCTCCTGGCACCAGGCCCCTGTGCTGCAGCCCTTCATAGGTTTGTGATCATCATTCACATAAGGGCAATGCCCTAAGCCCTTCCACATGTAGCTGAGGCATCTCTAACATCTCAGATGAAGACAATAAGAAAAGGTATTTAATTTCAGGCCCTCTCTAAAAAGTGGGGTGTGGTTTTATGCATCCATTTTCTGCCATGACAATAAACTATTTGGAACCATGCACTGGCTCTTTTTTTTTTTTTTTTTTTTTTTTTTTTTTTTTTTACCAAGATCCACCTTGGGAAGCCATGAGAATGGGCTTTACCTACAGAGCTGTAGTCTAATCTCTTATAGAAGTCCTTTCTGTGCTCCCAGCCTGTATCCACCAAGCTACAGACAATCTCCACACCCCCCAATCCCATGGGACAAGCCAGAGCTACCCCCCCCCCACTCCAATCCCTGCCTGGGGTTAGGTGCTGCCTGAGGGATTCACAACCCTACAGTAGGGAAGGCCTGGCCACAGGAGTTGGTAGTAGTCTAATGGTGAGGCTGCTTGCTTTCATCTCTGTGGATCCAAAATCAGAGGGTAAGGACAGGGAGTGAGGTTAGCCTATAAAAACTTAAGACCCAGTGACCCACTTCTTCCAGTTAGTCCCTACATTCTAGACATTCTACAACTTTCCCAAACACTGACTGGAGTTGGAGAGTAAATGATGACCCTCATGAGCCTGAGGGAGATATTTCATATCCATAAAAGAGCTGAGACAGGATCAATGACACCCTTTATACTGGTTAAGATAGGGGGCTATTGTCTATTATATTTTACATTTCACTAGGAAGTTTTCAAAACTATGCATACTTTACTAAGAAGTTTATTTACTTACTTACATATTCTTCTTTCAAATAGCCTACAGAGTTCATAACAGGATCGTGTGGGACTCTAGCCTAGGTAACTCATGAACATCTCAGAAGTGAAACGTTTGATGAGACTATTTCTGAGTTACCATACTTTGGAACCCTAAAATGCTGTTGGTCTCAAGAGGAGCGCCCTGAGCAGTGCTTACAGAAGGGAGGTGGAGACTACGGAAAGGAGGTGGAGACCGCTGCTCTCTAGTTGCTCCATTTAAAGAATGTGTCCTGTTTTCCCATTCTTACCAGCATTATGGTCCCACTAATAGATGCAGACAGATGTGTAACCCATGAGCATTTGTGCTCCATGCCCACACATCCTGTCAATATGGCATTAGGCTTTTGCTTTACAAGTGGCTATGGGTGGTGTCTTAGTTACTTGTTTTGTTGCTGTGATAAAATACCTTGCAACTTAAAGGGGCAGGGACTATTTTGCTTCACAGTCCTAGGCACCCAGTTCATCATGGTGGGGAGGTCTCAGCAAGAGGAGTCTGAGGCAGTTGGTCATACAGCATTTACAGGCAGGAAAAAGAATGGTGAAAGCTTGCTTGGCTAGCATTCTAGCTGGGCCATCTGAGGCCCAAGCCAGGGAATGGTACTGCCTCCCTTGGAGTGACTCTTGCCCCCTAAACCTTTTAGGTTGGGTTTTTCTAACCTCAACCTAATCAAGATGTTCCTTCAGTGATATGAACAGAGGTTAACCTATTTGAAATAATCCTCACAGCACCAATCAATGTTAACCAGGTAGATGGATTTGGTCCTGTTGTTTCTGGGCCCACAGGTGACATCTTCACATTGGTCCAGCCTAGTGGCTCATGGTCCCTTGGCATCTGGCCTCTTTTCTCAGCTAAGTTTTTACAGTGAGGGCTGATTAGGAAACATCATATTTTATATTCTTGTTGGCTGATTGATAAAAATTTGGGATATTTTCACTGTTACTATAACACTTTCAAGTAGCTTTTCTTTACCATACAGACAACCAACTAAAATTGGCTGTATTGCTCCTCTTTTATTGGTCAAGAACAATCTCCTCTTCCTCTTCCTTTTCCTCCTCTCTCTCTCCCTACCCCTTTCCATCTCCCTTCCCTCCCTCTCACATCACTGTTTCTCATTCTCTTCCTCCTCCTCTCTCTCCCTACCCCTTTCCATCTCCCTTCCCTCCCTCTCACATCACTGTTTCTCATTCTCTTCCTCCTCCTCTCTCTCTCTACACCCTTCTCCATCTCCCTTCCCTCCCTCTCACATCACTGTTTCTCATTTGCACATAGTAGTTGTTTAGCCCCTCTTTATCCAGAAGCAGCTTCTTTTCATAATATGTTCCCTAAATATATTTTATATTAATATAGGAAAAACTTATTTTGGTTTCACAGCTTATAAGAACGATTAAACATTTCCATTAAAGTTGTTTTTCTTAAAACTTACATCTTTTGCTTTCTGTGCCATGTGAAGTACTCTAGTCCCTCTTCCTCCAGGGTAATTGTTCCTGACCTTAACTTGATGATGACGATGATGAAGACGATGATGACGGTGATGATGATAATGATTAGAATGAAGAAAGACAACAAAAGGAAGTAAACCATCTCAGCATCTTATGAATGGGACCATTTAAAAGCCATGAGTTAAATTCTCCGTGGAAACTTTATCCTGATTGAATTCTGATTGCAGTTTTATGATGATAGAATATTGATTTTCCCCCTTTGTTTTATTTCTGCATGAACTTAGAGAGACATCAGCAATGGTCTCAAATCAATAGAGTTTCTTTTCAGTGTATGTTGTCTGTGAGTGAAGCAAGAGTAACAGGATCCTGTGTGCAGATCGTTTAAGAATCCCTCTTACCAGTTAAACACTGCCTGGATGAGCCGTGTTGAGGTTGGAGACTTCTTATGGCTTATAGATGAAGATTTTTGTTTGTTTGTTTGTTTTTGTTCTTGTGTTTTTTTGTTTGTTTGAACTCTAGTGAGGTTTTGAGTAGACATGGTGAAATCTTAATGTGCATCAGGGGGCTGGAGAGATGGCTCAGCAGTGAAGAACACTGGCTGCCCCTGCAGAGGATCGGAGTTCAGTTTATGCTTCTCACAACCACTTGTAACTCCAATTCTAATGGATCTGACACCCTTTTCTGGCATCTTCAGGTGCTGCATGCATGTGATACATCCACATCCACACATACAAACATGCATAAAATAAAAACTAAAGGCATAGGAAATCTTAGTTTCAGTGCTTTTCCTTGTTTATAATAAAATTTTTAGGGGGGAATTACACACACACACACACTCATACTTTTGTTGTGTGACAAGTGTCTTAGCAATAATAATTTTCTGCATATCAAATACTGATTTTTATATTTTACAGTATCAGGAACACATTGAAGAATGAGGAGAACCCATTCCTGAGGCAGTGTAGTGGGTTATAGAACATTCTATCATATTTTGATAGTAGAAGAGTGTAATTTTCTAAGTTTAAATCTGTTACCATGGAGTCCTCCGCTGCAGTAAATTCTGTTCATCATATTCATTACTAGCTGATTATATTAGAAAAAATAATTCAAATTTACTTGGAAAAATAAAGATACAAAGGAAAGTACATTTTATCCCTTTACTTCATTAATAATCCAATTTATAGTCTTAAAAACAGACTGATATTTTCTCCCAAGTAAACCTGCCTGGCATTTCTGCTTGTACAAAGTGTACTGTGAAGTCCTTGTTTTCACTTCTGTGAACATAAGGCAGGGGCCTCACCTTAAGAGAGAATTCCTTTTGAAAACATGATGGCATGGCTATTCAGGATGTACAATGGCCACAAATACTTCTTTGTAATGTGTGATGGGTTACTGCAGAATGCATACCATGAGAGAGAGCCTTCTGGCTGGATCACAGTCCAGCAAAAGTATTATTGTTTCTGATTGTGTTTAATGAGCAGTGTTTTATTTATGTCTTTCCCACATAGTGTGGCTTCTCTGAGATTGTGTTGTTTGAAGAATGTAGCAAGGAACTTATGCCACTCCCTTTGAAAGATCATTGGAAAGGAAAATAGACAATGGATGAACTACTTAAGTGAATGCAAGCTTTTATTTTGGGGAAAACCCTGCAAGTTCATGGAGTACTGAAAGAATGAGGGTCCCTGTCTGCTTACCAGTTGGGCAGTTTAAGGAAGAAAGCGGGCTGAAGACACTGAAGAGTTGCCTTTGTGGCCTGAGATTGGCCCTTGCTGGAAATGACCCCAGAAAATGACTGTTGAGTGGAAGATTGTTGGGTGACTCAAGGAGAGTCTTCTGGCCTGCCATGCTTATCAGGACCCTGCAGGGAAAAGGCAGGAATCCAGGAAAACACTTTAGTCTTGTGATGCCAATACTATGGTTTTTGGGAAACTACTGAAGTTTTCAAAATGATCAGGCCCCACAGCTATACCCCACTTCTGGTACCAACTTCTGTCTTAGGGTTTCATTGCTGTGAACAGACACCATGACCAAGGCAACTCTCATAAAGGACAACATTTTATTGGGGCTGGCTTATAGGTTCAGAGGTTCACTCCATTATCATCATGGTAGGAAGCATGGCAGTGTGCTGGCAGACATGGTGTTGAAAGAGAGTTCTACATCTTGATCTGAAGGCAACCAGGGGTAAACTGGCTTCTGCAGGCAGCCAGCAGGAGGGTCCCTTCCATGCTGGGTGGAGCTTGAGTACTAGGAGCCCTCAAAGCCCGCCTATACAGTGACACATTTCTTCCAACAATGCCGTACCTATTCCAGCGAGGCCACACTTCTTAATAGTGCCACTTCCCATGGGCCAAGCATATTCAAAGCACCACAGTGGTATAGCCATGGCAAACACCATTCAGTGTGGTTTGGAATTCCTAGACGTATATTAATGGCATCTGGTACCAAGCCTGGGAAAAATAAACACATCAGCAAAGCTAGTGAATGATATTAATATTGTTTTAACTTTTGTTCCTATTTTGAATTCTGAGAAAAATATATTTGTCTAGGTCAAATCTCAGCTTACTTTGATAACTCCTTGTCGTTGTAGGTGAGAGACTTCTCATTTTCTTCTTTGGTAAGTTCAGTGCTTTAGGGCAAGTTGGAGCAGGATTCTTGGTGTTCTGGGGTCTTTATGAGTTTTCATGGGTTACACCGGCGAGTCAGAAGACTCAGTAAAGCAACTGGCAGGAAAAATTAGGATTTTTTTTTTTCAGGGAGATTAGTGACCACTTTGATTCTTTTCCATACTATGCCTCTGGTCTTAATAAAAATCGAATGGAAACATCAAGCTGAGACGTAGCTTTGGCACTGGCAGCCCTGTGCCCTGGCCAGTAGTGCTGCTGTAGATCAAATATTTCACTTCTTTAATGATTGACAAATTCATTCATGGATTCATTTAACAGGCCCTTCTACAGTGTTCTAGGCATGAAAAGGAAAACCTGTAACTGTCGTCTAGCATCTATCTCACGGTTTAGAAGGAAGAAGGGGTGAGATATTCCCCACTGTAAAGCTGGAGCAAGCTGAACACAGTAGTGAGTCCATGGGGTGGCTGCTGTCCCTGAGCAGGGAGGATTTTGGTGGAACAATAGTAGTTTCCTGTGTTGACTGAGCAGGAAAGTGCATTCAAATAGAGAAAAGAGAAAAATGTATAAAAGCAGGAAACAGCCCGATGTGCTCACACACATGGTTTCTGACTTGAGGTGTCTGGAGTGTGAGGCATGAGGTCAGGGCGTCTATACTGCCATGGGAGACAACCCTGGAGAAAGAGGAAAGGCTGGCCACCCCAAGCATCACACCCACTGCTTTTTGCTCTAAGCGGTTTGAAAATCTGGAACCACCAAAGGATATGAAAGCAGATGGGCCATGTGATTGCATTATGCTTTTGAAAGACCACTTGAACTGCAATGGAGGAGCATGGATGGGTAGGTCTTAATCTGGAGGTGAAGGAACAATATGGGAAGAAAATGAAGTGATCCTGGGAAATGTTGAAGCCACACTGCACCTGCTTTTGCAAGCCGCTCAGTGTTTGTCTCCAGGCTGGTGAAGAGGATGGTAGGCAGAAGCCTGAGTCAGAGTCGGGGTGGTGCTTGGAGCAGGCACATCTATGTGCAAAACAAAACTGAAATGGCTCAGTTGGATTATTAACACCGTTTGCCAGTCAAGCCTAGCTTCTTCATGCATCATTTTTTTTTTAACCCAGAAAATCTTAGCATAAAAACAATGTCCAAATAAACGGAAGATAATGAATTATGGTAGAAGAACATGGTATTAATTTGAATAATTAGGTTGGTGAGTTCCAAAGGTCTTGGTGTACTGTAAAGCTGAGTACCTACATTAATTAGATTCTGCTGCTGTTCTCCATATGCTAGCAGAGGAGAGGTATTTGCCACAGTTACCACAAGGTGCAGATTCATTTGTTCTGCTCCATAACAATGAAACCCGAATCTGGACATAAAGGCTCCCACACAAAGCTTGAGTCCAGTCACTAATGTGCCTTATATACCACCTCTGTATGAAGAACAAACTCCTAGCATCTTCCAACATTACTTGACAATTTTTTTTTAAAGCAATTTGACCAATACTAAAGCCTTCACTCTCTCTTGAAGGCAGTGTTGCCTCAAGGAAACCCAAAGTAAGCAAGAACCAGCCCTGGTCTTTCAGGGAATCTCTCTAAGGGAGGAAATAATAGGGTAGGGGGTATGTTCAGGCTCAGTAGCTAAAGGAAAGGCAATGGAATTGGCCCATTTAAAGGGTTATCAGCGCATGGGCAGTAGGGAGAAAGCTGCATCTAGTACTGAGCAAAAGCAGTGATTAGCTAAACCAAACAAGTTTCCCCTTTGGAACAGAGGGAAACACATGCCAGGCCTGAGATTCAAGTCACCAGAAGCGTGGGAGGACTGAATGTGAGAGTTGAGACAGATCCAGCTGGACTGAGCACTTAGGAGCCATCTCTGCAAGACTGGGATACTGATCAATGTTGGGGCCAAGGGCAAGGATGGGGGTGATAGTTTGTCTCGTGTTACTGGGTGAGGGATATACACTAGCTGGAAGCCTTATTATATTTAGTGAGAAATTTACTGCTTTATAACACACATATGCTGCATGTTATGTACCCCTATCGTTTTCTTAAGTAACCCTAGAACCTCATGTATGCTTGGGCATGTTGAGCCTGTCTCAGTAAGTTGCCAAAGCTGGCCTTGAACTCATTCTACACAGCCTACACAGGCCTTGAATTTCTGCTCCTGCCTCAGTCTCCAGAGTAGCTCAGTTCACAGCCTGCACCAAGGTTGACTCTCGGTTTATGTTTTCATAGATTTGCTTTTACACAGGTGATTAAAAAATTCCTTAACTTCTGAATGAAAGAGAAAATAAATACTTGCCAGTAGTAACAGAGGTTGACAGAGGGTGGCGGCTCACTGAGAACAGGCCTGGGAAGAGTTGGTACAGCTGAGAGTGAATGGTCCAGATGGTGGTGCCTTGGAGACATGATCAAACATTTGAACACACACTATCGTTAGAGATTTTAAAATTTGAGACAGTGTGGTGGGAGGGAGAGGATAGATATAGATCCATTATACTGTACATATAATGGGAGATAATTGAGTTCTATAAAGTTAGATGAGATGGATCTGATCACACACAGATCAATGTCTTAGTTAGGGTTTCTATTCCTACACAACCATCATGACCAAGAAGCAAGTTGGAGAGGAAAGGATTTATTCAGCTCATGCTTCCACATTGCTATTCATCACCAATGGAAGTCAGGACTGGAACTCAAGCAGGTCAGGAAGCAGGAGCCGCTACAGAGACCATGGAGGGCTGCTGCTTACTGGCTTGCTTCCCATGGCTTGCTCAGCTTGCTCTCTTATAGAACCCAAGACTACCAGCCCAGAGATGGTACCACCCATTAGGAGCCCTTCCCCCTTGATCACTAATTGAGAAAATGCCCCACAGCTGGATCTCATGGAGGCATTTCCTCAAGGGAGGCTCCTTTCTCTGTGATAACTCCAGTTTGTGTCAAGCAGACACACAAAAGCAGCCAGTACAGTTAATATTGATGCTTAACACAAAAAATTCTATAAAGAAGAAACCATATTAAAACTCAGAAGGGTCAAGGTGCAGGAGGCCAGAAGGTGTATACTCAAGAGGGAAGCCCTGAGTCCACTTCAAGCGCTTTGATGCTGACACCAATCACTTGAAAACCTGAAGCTTCTAGTTACTATTAGCTAGTAATATTTGACTTTCCTATTAGCATGTGTGCCCCTTATTTATTTTTTAGGGCCTCTGTAGCATCATGCTCAGTGTCATAGTTCTCAGTGATAAGAGCCGATGAGGGTCAACACTGGTTTTAGAATTTTGATTTTCTGATATTTATCCATAAATGGCAGGAGGTTTCCTTTTTTAAATATATAATCTAGTGTTTTTGAAAATACTCTGTTTTCTATCTTAATAGACTTGATTTTTTTTCTTCTGCCTAAACTTTGGAATGTACACAATGTCTCCAATACTTTCACAGTTTTATGTTTCAATAACTGTGCTATAATTTAAACTTGAGTTTAATCACTTTAATTTTACACATTATATGTTCATTGTAGCAAAGTCACAAGATACTAAAGTATAAAATAATGCAACTATTTTATCCTGGCAGTCATAAAATTATTATATGACCTTCCATCTTTGATGTATTAATTTACATATGGACACGTCTAAATCTCGAATTTGTTTTATAAAATAGATAATTCTTTATGTGGTGCATTGAAATAATTATTTTTGACTCTAAATGGTTTTTATCATGGTTTCCTTCCAAACATTTGTAACTGTATCTTAATCTTTGGATGCCTGAGCAGTTTTCCAGAAGAATGTATAAAATTTAAACAATAAAACCATATTGATGGAGCTTCAAGTTGGGTCTGGTTCAGACTAATTACCTACTATACCGGAATGCACAAGCTTGGCCATGTGATTTTCAAACCAGTGCTTTGGTTGTTGTACCACAAGCAACAGAGCAAGAAAAAGCCAACATTTTAGCACACATAGGGAGGAAGGGATGTGGGAAGAATTGTTTCAGAGAATGAAACAAAACAACTAACACATTTCTGAGGATGTTTGTACCGTTCACAGAAATACATAGTCAGAAAAATGCAAAACTAAAAACAACAACAAAAAATTATCTCAAAATACCAACTTTTGCCCATTGTAATGACAAAGCATAAGTGTTTTCCTAATCTCCTAAGGCGGCAGGGTCCTAAGAAATGGACTTCTTGGCCTTTTTTTTTTTTTTTTTTTTTTTGTGAAGTTTTAAAGTTTTCAGAAACACTTTGTCAATATTTAACAAAATTAAATGCATGCCAACCTCTTTATAGCCTTCTTCCTGTTGAGACAGACTGCAAAAATGTTCCTGTGAAGGGGCAATAGAATGAATATATTCTCAAATACTTAGACTGATACAGGAGAGCATTCATATAAGTAGCAATTGTGGGCAACCTGGAAGGGATGCAAGGCAGATGGCCTCAGATATTAACATTCATGCTACTCTGCACAGACACTGACATGAATGTTAATATTTCTTAAAAATTACAAACATTTGCTCACTTGCTGGCGTGTGTGCATGCACACAAGCATCCGTGCCTATGTGAGGATGTTCTCATGGAGGTCAGAAGATGACTAGCCGGAGTTAGTTCTCTCCATCCATCCTGTCAGTCCTGGGGATCAAACTCAGGTCATCAGGTTTGGCTACAGGTGTCTACCATGGAGCCATTTTATAGCCCTAGTGTTTCCCCTTTTAAGAAATACTCTGAGACGCACCGGGTCTGCTTCCAGTCTGTTCAAAATGCAAACACAGAGTACATCAACATTTTAATGGACTAATGAAGTCTCACGCTGGGTAAGGAGCTGGTAAACCAGGCTGCATAGCTGATAAATGTGTTGACATGAGGTCTCTTGTCGGGGTCGGGGGAATACTTAGGTCTGCACACTCAGTGTCAGCCTGTGGCATTGAATTGATTTATCACCTAATTGAAATGTCTCTTCAGACCTCAGGACAGGCCTGTTGTTTGGGGAACTAGCAAAACAGGATAGGGTGGGCCCGGAGCACTGTTAGTCCTTGGGAAAGTCAGAATAGGGGATGGAACATGCCCTAGGGTTGAGGTGGCTCTTGGGGTCTACTGAACAAGGAGGATGACCTCAGTGAGTGGAAAGGTGTGGCCTCCTGGGTCTTAGATTCAGGTGGGCCCAAGAAGCCAAGCACCAGAGCAGGTATGGCCGTGGGTATGGTGCGTGTCATCATCTGGGTGAATGTCAGTGGCTCATTGATCCCTCTGCTCTGGCTCAGGACGGGAAGCATACTGGCATGAGGTCACCTGAGGGGGCAGGGGAGCCATGAATTAATACAGGCTACTGTACTAATTTTCTGGGAGTGTTCTATAATAGGCCCAAAGTGGGCAGCTTAAAACTATGCACTCTGTCCCGTGATACTTCTGGAGTCTGGAAATCTAAACTTGGACTGTGAGCAGGGCATTGTTCTCTCCTAGCCTCTGACAGCTCAGTCTCTATCTTTATGACTGGGGCTTCATCCCTCATTCTTCAGATCTGTTTGTGTTTACATGTGTTTTCAATATTGTGTGATTTTTTTTTCCCCCCAGGGGCACTGGTATGGGTCAAGTTTCACTCCACCTTGGTTAAGATTACATCTTACCCTAACATCATATATATACCATATCTATCTATCTATCTATCTATCTATCTATCTATCTATCTATCTATCTATCTATCTATCTATATCCTTGTTTCCAGATGAAGCAACAGGTACCAGAGGGCAGGACTCCCACAGGGTACAGCTCAGCCCATTTGCTGTGCTAAGCTGGGTTCATGCTGGAAGCCTGCTTGGGAGTGCTAGAAAGAGTTCAGAAATGTTCCAGAAAACCACATTTCTCTAGATTAGGGCCAGAGGGGAGTGCATCAGCTACTCAGCACAATGCAGTTCTCTGTGTGGACAAGTGCAGGAGCATTGTAGGGCCACAGCCAGCAGCTTGCTTGTGTTCTATATTTAAAAGGAATATCTTCTCTAGCAGTGGACAGATAAAAACTCTGTACAGACAGTACTTTTAGAGAATATAAAAGCAACGACTAAGGACACAACCTCAAAACACAACATTGATTTAAGGGTGGAAGTGACTCAGGGAGCTTGGAAATGGAGCCACAAGGGCACTCAGTATTTGTCCTCTTGGTTATAGTCCCTCAATAATGTCCTTAGAAAAGGGAAGCTCTGCCCTAAGCATGGGAGGCCAAGGATGTGGTGGCACACACTTTGAATCACACTCAGGAGACAAGTGTAGGTGGATTTCTGGGAGTCTGAGGCCAACCAGGGCTACACAGTGACAGACTGCACATCTATCTCAAGAAAACAAAACAAAACAAAGCAGGCATTGTATCGGAATGCTTCATAACTGTACATGAATTTGAATCTCTACCTGTACCTAACCCATATCTGTATGTTTATCCACAATTGTATGCACATTCGCATCAGCATCATGTGTGTGTGTGTGTGTATCCCTATGTGTACTTGTGCATTTGGAAGCCAGACGTCAGCATTGGGTATCATCCTCAATTGCTTTTTAATTTCTTTTGCAACAGGGTTTCTCACTGATTTGGCCACACTGGCTGGCCAATGACTTCCAGGCATCCGTCTGTTTCTACCTCCCCAGTGCTGGGATTATAGGTGTGTACTGTTGTGTCAAGCTTTTATGTTGGTGTTGGGATTGGCCCAGGTCCTCATGCTTAAATAGAAATCACTTTAGCTGTGCCTCCAGTCCTTTCTGTGTGCACTTTGTCTATCCATCTGCATTCACCTGACAGCCTCCATGTCTGCCTCTACATCTGCATCTCTATCTCTTTGTGTTGTAGTTCCTGGTATCATTAACCAAAATTCCTTTATTTTTGAAGTTTTGTAGCATCTTTAGCAGCTGTTACATTCGGTATGTAGCCCAGAACTGGTACTTTCCCCAACTTCTAAGTCTGCTTTGATAAGCCCAGATATAAAGCTTGTGTTCCAACCTCTGCCCAAGATCCTTCAGTTTCACATTTTCACAGACTGCTTTCTCTCTGAAAACATGGCACATACCTTACAAAATTAGTGGCATTATTCTTGAAGAAACAGAAGTAAGTAGTTATAGAAAGACCCCCCCAC
>NC_034608.1:26890391-26940968 GCF_900095145.1 Mus pahari | reverse complement strand
GAGTTCCAGGACAGCCAGGACTGCACAGAGAAACCCTGTCTCGATTCTTGACTATGGATCCAAGGTCAGGGCAATCACAACAGCAAGACTGACCGAGGCATGATAGTCATACTAAGGCCAGCAATGCCTATAATAATGATGGTCTTTGCTATCTCATTGAGCATCTCAGACACTTGTGTATTATTTACTGTACTTGAAAGATCACTCCAGTAATGGTGGTCTCATCTCTTACTTTTACCAGCTAAAAAGAGAAGCATTTAGAACTAAGAGCCATTGTTGAACTCATGAGAAGTCTCTTCAGTCTAGCAGTAGGAAACACTTTTGATTTCCCAGGAAAGGGAGTAAGGACTGTAGTTTTCTTTGTGGACAAAGTCATCTGCTCTAGCTTGATCCACCCTCTTGCCCCACTGGATGCCTGGATAAATGCTCTCTATTTTGTAATGATAATTCCTCTTCTTGCTTTATTTTTTTTTTTCTGTGTTCTAAACCAGCATATCCCAAGATAGAAAGATAGGAAGGAAAAAGATTCTAGATTGAAATTTTACTACCAAAAGTAAAGAGAGATTTTTGTTTAGAATCTAAAATATTTTACTCAATTTCTTTGTCACTTTGGGCTATGGGGTCCTTCAGATAACCAGTGCTGGAACACTAGGGTGGTGCAAGGTCACCTTGCTCTTTACTCTCTGAGTAGCTTGAGTGTCGGGGACTGGGCCATTGTAACTGACACTGCACATTATCTTGCCTTGAAGCATTTAGGAGTAAGAGCTTGAAAGCTGCCAAAGCCACAGTGATTTCTATAGTAAGAGTAAGAGTGTTTGGAGTAGATTTAATGTCAGCAATAACACAAATCTCTCCCACAGCACCAGTGAGGAGAGTTAGCTGATGATATAGAGAATTTATGACCTGAGGGACCATTTATGTCAAATAAAATTAGAAAACTCAGGCACCACTTTGGGGGTTTTGGAAAACTTTACTGTTCGATTCTAATGTCGAACACCTGAAATAAAGAAAGTGTCATTTCACAAAGTAACAATGGCTGAATGTGTACCCGTGAACTGGAGCCAGGAAAAAAGAACATTGAAAGCAGAAAAGTCACCCTGTGGGACTGTGAATTCAGATTCTTACTTGTGGAATAGTCACATGCCCACCTGGATCTATAACTCTGTAGTCATCCTTTGAGGTCAACACTTCTTCCTGCCTGTGATGGTGATATACAGTGTTAGATGTTATTAACTGAGCATTTACCACTCTGCCGAGGACCGTGATTTCCATGCTGCATTACCTTCTTCTGATCTCCACCGTTATTTTATCAGGTCCAATTTCTCTTTCACAGATGATAAAGCAGCAGATTATACAGGTACCTGGCTCAAGGTCATGGATGAATTTAAGGACCAGGAGAAGAAATAGTTTCCAAGTATTTTTCCTAAAGTTCAATGAGATACCTCCAGAAATTGTTAGGAGGTAAATTTCTTGGTGGTATGCTTGGAGAATAGTTGGTAACTATAGTGTGGAAAGCAAGCAGGAAGGAGATGATACCCACTAGGAAGCCAAATGGCATGAAAGGTGCAACTGGAGCTACTCAGCATAGTTAAGGTGGGAAGAAAGATGCTGGGGAAGATGGCATGTTTCCTTGAGACTTGGGAAGGTGTTATGTCTAAAGAAGCAGAGATGAAAGCTGAAGCAGGCCAAAACTTTGGGAAGAAGTTGATCATTATGCAGAGCAGAGGTGACAGTTTTCTAGCTTGGAGCATGAGGCAGCTGATAAGCAGAAGGCTGGTCTGGATGGTTCATGATGCCTGTTCCTCAATCCTTGATTTGAATGCATTTGCCAGCTCATGATTGGGGCCTGGGAAACTAGGTAGTGCCTGGAAATGGGGCTCTATGGCTACTCTTCAGGATTAGCCTCACGTTTATGCTTTTGTCAGACTACCAGAGAATCCCAGTCATCCGTCTTCCCAGGAAGCCGGTCTCTGCATTTGCAGAAAGCAACATCAACTTTTAATCAACCTACTATTTTTTCATGAGTTTGAGAGTTCTGACATGGCATTTAATAGATTCTAGAGATCTCAGTATGAGGTTTTCTAGAACAGTAGTATACTCAATTAAGTCGTGAGAAGATACCAGGAAGGACTAAAATGCACCTGATTTATTACAGGAAGGGTAGTTTTCCTCATGAACTCCGAGTGTCAAGAAAGTGTATATGAACCACGAACACTCGTACATGTGTATGCTGAAGTACAATCTGTTAGAGAACTATATAAGGACTTAGAGAATAGATGCTGTGCACACATTTAAGATTTTCAACATTTATTGATGACTTTTCTTTGAGAATTTCATGAGTAGTCAATGCATTGTCACCATTTCAACCACTCATGTCACCTCTAGATCCTCCCAGAGTCTACCCACCAGCACCCTAGTAACATGTATCTTTTTCTCCATAAACTTCTCTAATGTATTACATCTGGCCACAGTTTTCCATTTCTCTACTTTCCCCAGCCCCTCTCTCCCCTTCCCCCTCCCCTAGATCCACTCCTCCTCAGGTTCCCTTCAGAAAAGGGCACAACCCTGGGCAGGCACCCACTGAGTCCAATCAGAGCTCTCTGTCTACATGAGCGTGGATTAGGCCCATCCACTGAGCGTGGGGAACTTACCAGGGGCCACTACCCTGAGGAAACCTGATCATCCCTGCCCAGGCAGCCTTCAACTACCCAGCCAGGGGTGTTGCCTTGGGTCCCCTCCCAACTTTTTTCTTGGTTCACAAAAATTTTAAGACCTAGAAAGCTAAACAAACAAACAAACAAGCAAACAAACAAAAAACCCCAACTCACATGAAGTAACTGAGACCCCAAATATTGCATGTTTTCTCTTATATTGGGGTATCAGCTTTTAAGCTTCTGATATGTGTCCTACCATCTATATAGTCACAGAGGTTAGGTAATTAGTACTGGACTGTGGTAAAGGGAGGATTTCTCAAAGGAAGGAAAATAGAATGCAATGTTATGGAGAGATGAAGGAGGAAACTAGGGTAGGGGGATTAAGTGGGGGAGGGTGATGGCAGGAGCAGGGTAAAGGAGGGAATGTAGGGAAGGACAACTAAGTGTAAAGGCCTTTTGAAAAGCCAGCACCTGAAGAGACCACCTCCAGTAAATAATTATCACCCCTAGTGGAGGGATGGGGCCACCCACCTACCTTCAAAAATTTTGACTCAGAATTGTCCCTGTTGGAAATGTAGGGACAAAAATGGAGCAGAGACTGAAGAAAAGGCCCTCCAGTGACTGGCCCAACTTGGAATCCATCCCATGCGCAGGCATTAAACCTTGACACTCTTACTGATTCCATGTTGTACTAGCAGACAGCAGCCTAGCATGGGTGTCTGTTGGGAGGCTTTACCGGCAGCTGACTGAGACAGATGCAGGCGCTCACAACCAATCATTGGACTGAGCTTGGCGACCCCTATAGAAGAGTTAGGGGAAGGATTGAAGGAGCTGAAGATGGCAACACCATAGAAGAACCAACAGTGTCAACTAACCTGGATTCCTGGGAACTCCCAAATACCAAGCCATCAACCAAGGAGCATACACAGGCTAGTCCATGGCTCCTGGCACATGTGTAGTAGAGGACTTCCTAGTCCTGTGGAGACTTGATGCCGCAGGGAAGGGGGATGCTGTCGAGGGTGAGTGGGGACTGGGGGGGAGGGGGGTGGGCTGGTGGATGGGTTGGGGAGCACCCTCATAGTCAAAAGAGAGGGAGAATGGAATGAAGAACTCTGGGAGGGGGAACCAGAAATGTGGGCAACATTTGGAATGTAAATAAATAAAATAATTATAGCCCACGAGTATGTCACCAATTACTGCAGACCAAAAATTGCCTGAACTAATGCCGAGTATATTTAGGGTAGGTGTGGCAATACCAAGGGGATGAGCCCCGTCTCTCACCTTTCACGAAAGTAAAATCAGAATCGATGGATCAGAGGCCTGGGTATTAACCCTAAAACTCTGAAAGTACCAGAAGACGTCACTGGGCAGCACCACGGGTACAGCAAGGACATTCTGAAAGGGTCCTAGTCATGTAGAAAATCATTCCAGGAAGTGACAATATAATCCTGCAAAACTGAAAAGCTTCATCATAGCAAGAAAACGATGAGGAGAGCGGAGAGAGCGGAGAGAGCGGAGAGACAGCCCACACTGTGAGGGACTCTCTGCCAACCATACACCCCGTAGGGGATTAATATCTAGAATCTATAAATAATTATAAAAATACAAATTACCGATTAATTAGCAAGCCATCACAGATGTGGCCACCCATGCCTATAACCTGAGCACTTGGAAGGTAGAGTCAGGAAGGCCAATGTTATTTAAGGTTGTCTTTGGCTACATAGCATGTTTGAGATGGACATGACCTACATAGCACCCAGCCTCTAATAAAATATAAAGTAAAATAAACAATAATGGCTAATAAATTGAAGAAAATTCTCATAGGAAACAGTATGAATAACCAATAAATACTTTTAAAAATGACCAAGCCATCAGGAAGGTGCATATTAAAACTATGTGGAGATTCCATCTCACTCGAGTCAGAATGGTTCTAATCAAGAAAAACAATGTCGGTACCACTGTGGATGCCTTAGTGGCAGTTATACCAGCTGCCCTTCCAAAGGACCCGGCTTCAGTTCCCAGCACCCATGTGGTGGCTTACAAGTGTCTGTAACTCTAGTTCTAGGGCATCTGACAACCTATCCTGGCTTCTTTGGGCCCTTGGCAGTCATGTGATACATAGACATGCATGCAGGTAAAACCGCTATACACATCAGATAAAATATAATAAAACAAAAGTATACTGAAATAGTTTGCGCTTAAAAGAGAAAGCCAATGGTAATACGTGCTGCCAAAAATGTGCTAAAATAAGAGCACTCTTTTACTTCTTGTTGAGAACACGAACTTCTGAAGTTCATAAGAAATCAGTATGGATACTCCTCCAAACTAGAAAAGGACAAGTGCCACCTGATTTGACTCTCCTGTTCCTGTGTGTACACCAAAGGATCTCAAATTAGTGCCACAGAGGTGCTGGCATAACCACACGCATGTTACACTATTTACAATGGCCAAAATGCAGAGTTCGGTGAGATGTCCATCTTCAGATGAATGAATAAGATAATGTGGTACTTACATAATTGCATTTTATTCCACTATTTAAACATTATGACATTTGCAGAAAAGAGCAGGTGAGGAGGGTGCGGATTTCTGGCTTAGCTCAGGGAGGAGTGTCCGAGAGTGTGGAGGGGCCTTCTGTGGGAGATTTAGGCAGTGCATCTCTGTATGGCGAAGGCTTCTCCCCGCGTTGGTTCGTGATGAGAGAGACAGTCCTTGCTTGCTTGTTCAATCTGTTTATTCATTGTTCATCATGGAAAATGGGTGCACACAGCTTACTCTGGCTGGACCAGAGATTAAATACCTTTTGCAGGAAGGAATGTCAGGGAAGGGAAGCTTATTGGCTAAACCCTCAGGGCTGGCCCATCCAGACACCTCATTAGCATGGAGAACTCTGTGTACTGTGTTCCTGACTAGTGGTCACGATCTTCATGTGGGGTGTTGTGGCCACATGTTCCAGGACAGGAACCAGGTCAGGAACAGATGAAATGCCTTGCTTACCAGTCTCAGGTATAAGAGTGCCAGGGTCTCTGAATCCACCCAACTTTCCCAGTTTTTGTATGGTGACACGGTTCCACTTGCCCAGCATTCATCTACCATGGCAGTAAAGTGACAATGTTGGGGACTGCTGTCATAATGTTGTTCAACTCAGTGTCTTACCATTTACTCTAAGACCCTAGCACACAGAATTCCCTGTATTTGAGATGCATTTTCTTACCTCAATACATCCAGTGTGGAAACTCCCTTATAGACAGGCACAGATGTTTGTCCTTCCAGATTCTAGACTGTGGAAGTTGACGATATTAACCAATACAGTCTCATATCTACTTGTTTAACTCTCATATCTACTCATTGTTAACTCTCATATCTACTCACTGTGCTGGTTACCCGATGCCAGGGCAATGCCATGTGACATTGTCAGAGCATCAGTGTCAGTACCAGTGTGCAGGCCCTGGGTCCCAAGAGATTATTTTATGAAAACTTCATTAGGAGGGATGGGAGGAAGGTATCTAGAGGTCCTGGGAGACTGATGTAGAAAGATAGTGCTGTTGTCCGTATTGGGTGTCCACAGAGAGGGCAGCTGAAACTCTGAAACTCTCTCATGGACTAGACTGACCTGCATAGTTTTGGGGTCATGGGACAAAGCAAACGTGCAGGTCTGTATACCACACGTCTAAATTTTTGTAAGTGATGGGGCAGACAGATCAACACGTTAAATAAAAGATGCTTCATCATCATTCCTTGACAAAATGATCCTTAGAATGTCACATTTGGAAAGTGTGCCCCGAGCTATGGTTTTTATATGATTAATGGTGACAAATATGACGGAGCCTCATGATTATTTCATGTCTGGGTGTCCTAGTGACAGGCTGGTGGCACATGACAAGTCCTAGAAGACATATGTGACTCTCACATTTGCTATGTGTCTATGCATTTTTCTTGACCTACATTAATCAGAAATTTGAACTATTTTTCCCAACAAAGATTTTCTTTTTTTGCAAAGCTTGTATTCTTTTGAGAACAATATTGCAAAGAGTTAAATATTGTAATTGAGCTCTGTGTTCACAGTCTGAAGATATCTTGCTTAAAATGTAAATGAAGATTATAAACTAGAAAATTTTAATTATTTAGAATTTTAAATAAGTCATATCATAGAACAATTCAAAATTACCCATTAAATTAAATGCAAAGAATAAATCACAGACAAAGAAAATTAAACAAACCAAGTACAATTACTTCAATAAAACTGAACTTAGAAAACTTAATGTTTTGATAAACTTGTACTTAATGGCTTAAAAATTCAGACCTATATGAAATTCCATGAGTAGTTTTAAAACTGTTTAAAATTTTATGTTTAAATGGTTTAAGTAATTTAAATATTCTCTTACTGCATGGTAGCCAAACCATGCCCAACGTATGTTTTAAGCAATGAACAGGGACATGGCTTTCCATCTCTGTCAGAATATTCCCACTCCACCAGACAGTATCGCATGCTTGTGCCATATGGAGGTGACAGTTTACAGTGTTACTCCCCCCCACCCCCATTTTGCTGGTGATTTTGTTGCTTCCCTTCTCTCTAAACCTCGAAATTTTATCTGCCTTACACGGGAGCAGAGGCATGGCCCAGTAGCCATCATGGTGTTCAAATGATATTAAGGCATGTTTTAAGATCTTTGGAGAATACATATGGAGAGGGTGGGGCAGGAACAGGATGGAGGGCTTACCATGTGTACTATTGGCCTTTGAGGTTTTGAGATACAGGGCCTGGGGTAGGGGTTCATCCTAGCTCCTGTCGCATTGACAGCACATACATCCTGGAATAGCACCTGACCAGAGCATCGCTCTCCCTCTCCCTCTCCAGGTTTTCTGTTCAGTGATGGTGATTAGCAGGACCAGGAGGATTCTGCTGCATTTCTACCAAAGAAGTCAACCTGAAAGATGGATGGCGACTAGTCGTGAAACGTGAGTGTTAGTGACGTCCTTTAACAAAATGTTAGGACTAGGAATTCTTCCTGAGTGTTTTGTGCTAAGTCAGTGTTATATTACTGTGAAGAGACTCCATAACCACAGCAGCTCTTATAAAGAAAGCATTTAATTGGGGCTGGCTTACGGTTTCAGAGGTTCAGGCCATTATCATGGAGAGAAGCATGTCAGTACACAGGCAGACACGGTGCTGGAGAAGGAGCTGAGAATTCTGCATCTAGTAGGTCTTGGGCTTCTAAAACCTCAAAGCCCACACTCACAGTGACTTCCTTCCCCTTCAACCCCTGACAAGGTCACACCCACTCCAACAAGGCCACAGCTCCTAGTCTCTATCAAATAGTACCACTCCCTAATGACCAAGCACTCAAATATTTGACCCCATGGGAGCTACTCCTATTCAAATCACCACAAACAGAAAATGGGTTGTCCGTTTCTTCAGCCAGGATGTTATGCACTCTTCTGCACGGAGGTCCCTCAAAGCCCAGAATTCTGACTGTCTCATATTTAAATTACCTTCCATTTCCAGTCACTGACCCGCAGCTGTTGTTCTAACTGTGAAAAAACAGGAGTAAATTACTACATGGACATATTAGTGTTTAGAGAACCAGGAGGGTTTGCTTGCCAAGCTGGTTAGACATAAACAGGAGACAAATTAAGTCCTGGATGCGTTTTTTTTTTTTTTTTCCTACACGGTGGAGGATGACTAATGTGAGCTGAGCACAAGGTCCAATCTGTGCTTGTTTTAACTGCATTTCTGCACTTTGTTATTCTTCTGTGGCACATATACAAGAGTCTCTTTCTGTTCTTGTCTGGCTGAATTGTTTTATGCTAATGATTTCAGATAAAGAATTTCTTAAAGGAGTCATCTCTGCTATGCAGAATATACCATTCAACTTACTGTGCCCGGAAGTCTTCCAAACAGAAGACAGGGATCAATTATCCATCAATAGAGAGATTTTTTTGAAAGCAACAATATGGTTTAGAAACTGCTTGAAAATTTCCGAATATCATTTTATAAATTATCTTTGTTAGAGATCTTAAAAAAAAAAAAAAAACAAAAGTGCTCAGTATTCTTTTTCTGCATGGAGAGAAAGCTTCAGAACTTTCCTAAGCGATCAATACTTCAGCTTTCTATTCTTCTCTCTTTTTAACCTGCTCAGAAAGATTCTTGGGATATGGAAGAGCCACTTGTGATTTTAATAGTCGGTGAAAGGAGTCTTAGAGATGATTATTCTGATAAACATAAAAACCTTTCATTTTGAATTAAGAAAGCAAACATTATCAGGATGAAGTGTCTTGATGGTCACAGCAAGCTCCATAATTCATAAAATGTGCTTTGTTTTTTAGACTTGGCAGTCTATATAATTGTAATTGTTTTCACTTATCATCAAGATTCAGGACTTGGGCGTTTAATTCTCTGCCTGAGATGACAACATCAGACAGATTTTCTTTCTCTCATTTTTTTTTTTTTTGGTTGTTTTTTGGTATCACTTTCTTTTTCAAGGAGGTACTGTATAATCACTGAACTCCTCTGTAATTACATGGCGAAGACTATGTAAATACGTAATTATGTTCATGCAGATTACTTGATAATTATACTTCCAGTTACTAAGTAATGAACTGAATAATCACCCTGCACCTTGCAGCTCGAAGATGTTCGGCTCAGGCTTTGTGTTAGGGAAGGAAGCTGGGAAATCGCTCCGTGGGTACACAGCACTCACATTCTTGGCGGTCATGGGCATGTGTTGTATGATGTGGTTATTTTTATCTTCTAAAATGAGCTAGTATTCCCTTTTGAAGAAGCATGTCCTCCTCTTTTGGGAAAGAGTGCTATGGTCTTGGAGGCAAGGCTGAACCTGAATTTTGTGAATGTCCCACAAGGATGCTAGAAAGGTCTCAGGATAGCCTTGCCAGGACAAAAATAAGATGAAGAAAAGAAAAACATGCATGTCAAGTTTTATCCGGGGGACACAAAACATATAATTATTAATCTTAGTCTAGAAGACAGATTGTGCAGCCAACAATGATGTTGGGCTTTCTGTTTAGTACCCATGTGTAATTAGCTCAGGTGCCTTCGTCTGTAGTGCATGTCTTTCTAAGGTTTCTTTCTAGAGTCACCTTTCCTTAGCCCCTCTGTGAGCTTCTCCTTCAGCACACACTTTACCACAATGCCTACGTTTTGCTGGAGTTGCTCTTTGCTCCATGTCTTTCCCACCAGCCTCTGGGACTGATGGCCCTTCATCTTGTGTTTGCCAGGCGCCATCCCAGGGCAGAGTATATGGAGTTCACTTATCTTCAGAGAATAAATTAATTGAAAGAGAGACATTTAATTTCCTAGTTAAGGGTGAAGTTTGTGAGTTCCAAAATGATTACTCTGGGCTATTTGTGGGCCTAGTACTACATGGATGGGTGTTCAGTGATGGACATTTGCAAAAATCCCACAGGACTGCGCCCCAGGGACGAACAGAAGAAAGCAAATGAAAACCAACAGCAGCCACCTCGAGGCTTACTTCTCAGTGGTGTTTGTTGTGTTTGATTTTGGGAATCAATAAAATGTAGTTATTATATATAAATATTGCATATTTTAAAAAATCAACAAGTTAGCTACTCAGTCAACCAAATAATGAAATGACCAACTACCCAATCAAACAACTAAACAATCGATCAAACAAACAAGCCCCCAGACCATAGAAACAACTCCAATATTGATGAAGATCTATAGAGAAAGGAAGTTTCTCTGTATATCAATGATTGTAGAACTATGAGGTAGTAGAGCCACAATAGAAACCAATATGGTAGTCCTTTTCAAACCTCAACACAGAATGACCGAATGATCAAGATATATGTATGGGTATATTATATCCAAAGGATATGACATCAGTATATGGTACCAGTGTGTACTAACACTTACTGCTGGGCTAGTCACAATAACCAAGACGTGGATATGTATAGATGTACACCAGAGAATTGGTCAGCCATAAAGAGGAGTGAAACCTTGTCATTTGCAGGAGAATAGATGAAACTGTGGGACACTGTGTTGAACAAAACAAGCCAAGCATAGAAACACCAGCATTACATGTATTCTTCAGTGTGCAGACATTAAACAAACAAAAAAGATGATGTGAGAGCAGAAGCATGCTGTGTGGTGAAAAATAGTTGAAACTTGCATTTCTTTTGAGAGTTTCATATGCATTAAGAAGGAAATATGATTATATCGACTCCCTCATTTTGTAACTTCGCCTCAATCCTCCCAGAACATCTCCCATTTCTCTTCCCCACTCCTCCTCCTTTGACTCTTAGTTCCTTATGCTCTGTGTCTGACTAAGTCCAATTAGAGCTGCTTATACACATGGGTGTGGAGTCATCCTGCCAGAGCACCCTGTAGGCTCCTATCAACTGCCAGTGACACCTCAGATAGAGGTGAGCCCCACGAGCCCCTCCACAACCCATTCTGCGACTCTGGCTGGCTTGATCCCCCGCAGGCCCCGTGTAGGCAGCCACAGCTGCTGTTGAGCTCATGAGTGCATTAGGCACATCCTGTCTAGAAGGCAGAATTCCACAGCTCTTCTCTCTGTCCTCTGGCTCTTCTTTGCAGACCTTCTTTCACAGTGTTCCTTGGTGGGGCACTGATAAAGATGTCCCATTTAGGGCTGAAGACCCAAATTCAGAATGTTTAAAATTAAAATATAAAATAGCTGAAAGAAAATATACAGAGAAGATCACTGTTAGGATAAGAAATTGATTCCTACTAATTGTGACTGCAATAAATACGGGTATTTTATACTCTCACTTTCTGTCTTCCTCTCTCTGATTATTCCCCTCCCCCACTTAACTCTGAAACACTAGGGACCCAGGGCTGTGTGAATGATAGGCGAATGCTTATCCATTGAGCCATATTCTCCTGTGAATTTTTAACTTATGTTTCTGTTTAATAACTTTACCAGTGTTTATCTCTACGAACAAAGATGCAAGACTGAGAGTTCAGGAATTAGAAGTCTAATTGTGTTATTTGGTTCCTTTTACGCTATTCATCTCTCTTCATATTTATAATATTTGAGCTGTAGCTTATTAGTTTTTTAAAAGAAACTTAATCTATACACATTCATACGAAAAGATCACCAAGATGTATTGCAACTGTATAAAATCAAAAAACCTAAAATAGTTCATGTATGTATATCATATATGTATACACACACACACACACACACATATGTATATATACATTCCTTGTATTTATCAATGGACTTTGACCTAATTCCGGTCTATGACATCTGTTTTTGTACAAACTGTATCTGGCCAGTATGTCCCTCAGCAGAGTCACAGAGGTCAATAGGTAGAAGGAAGAGCCCTGGGTTCTGGGTGAAAAGTTGATGATCATGAGTGTTAAACAGGGGGTGAGTCCACACCGTGGCTTTTTAAACACACTGTCTTCATCCTAACCATTGCTGTGGTTTTCAAGCAGCGTGCTTCGTGGCATTAGTGATCATCTTCCCCTGGTGTGCCGCTGCCAGTGTGCCCTGAGGTAGATAGCAGACCAGAGCCCACTCCGACTCTGAGCCACAGCTCATTTAGAATGGGGATGTAGCACACAGATAGACTTGGGCACTTTTACAGACGTGATAAGCCTCTTATCTCCATTACTGGGGATGTAAGCTTCTGTCTTAAAGTTAATTCTCCTGCCTGCTTCTGGGATGAAAAGGGAATTCAGTCCTATAACAGATTCCTGACAAGTCCAGGTTATAAAAGCACTGACAAGAAAAGATCTTCATCCCCGTAATCCACACTTACGGGCTATAAAGCGGTCAGCGGCGATGGTCTTCCCTGCTGAATGTGCCAGCAGTGGCCCTCACCTGTGACCATCCCTGTGGTTCCAGGTGGCTAGTCATCTTCCGGGAGGCGAATTGCTTTGTATCAAACTCTAAGGTAAAAATATTATTCTTGTCCTTGGCTAAAACCTCACTGGCACTTCTGTAGAACCAGTACACTGTGCTAGTATTTAGGGGACAATGTCAAACTGTGGAGCTCAATCTATGCTTCTGCCCTTGGTTGTCAGAGCGGTTAAATGGAGACTCACTTGTAGATCTCTGTCTCTGCTCTGTCCCTTCACCTGACTTTCCACCTCGTCTTTCTCAAAGCAAGAGGCAAGGGGCTAGTTTTGCCTATGACAATTTTTGTTGTCAGGCTGGTTGGGTCTTCAAATGCTGGAGGACAGAAAGAAGTTTCATTCTTTTCAGAGCTAATGATAAAAGCCCTGAGAATGTCCCTGAGATGATTCAAAACAGTTACAATGTTGAGTGCCCAGTCTAGTGGTGGCCTGTCCTTTGCTCATTCAAATGCCCAGAGTCAATAACCTGTGTAGCATCAATCCATGACTGGGACATGGAGTACTGCAGCACCCTGCAGACCCTTGGGAAAGGTGGGGGATCTCCTAGGATACTAATACCCTTAGTTATAATCAGGGATCTACTATAGGCCTCAGTGAACTAGGAAATTCCCAGAAACATTAACAGAATGTATATTTGATTGTGAGTGGCTCTTTGGGGGTTGGGGGAGGGGAAGATCCCTGGCTTTAAATAGATGTTCTAGAATAGTTCAAAAGCATTCTGCAGCTTTTCTGTCTCATGTTTTACTTCTGATGAGCTTAACTAACAAACTTTAAATGCCCGGACAAGATCCTAGACATGTATAAGTTATTAGTACTTAGGTAGAAATAGCTGTGTCTGCATATATTTGCTTGCATGCATGTGTATGTGCACATATGTATCTATGTGTGCATGTTTGTATGTGTGTGAATGTCTATGTGCATGTTTGTGTATGTGTACATGCATGTGTATGTCTGTATATGAGTGTGTGTACGTAGTTACCAGTATGAGAACATTGTTTCCTTTTTGCACACAGTTTGGCTGTGCACACTGAGTGCCACAGCCTCTTATACTATCTATTTAATGCTATTACTTAACTGACCAACTACTACTATTAACTACTGACAACTATTCCCTATTCTCATAGAGAATAGACAAGAAAAAAAAAACTGTGTTGACACTCAGAAGAGTATTTGAATATAAATCATGTGTTTGAATAAAAACCACATTTCTCGTTATTACAAAACAAACATGTGGTTTATGACAGTCATTTCTATTTGCTTTCCATATTGTAAAAATCTTTTCATTGTAGAAATTTGTAACTTCACTTTCATAAAAGCAACAAAAAGCCCATTCACCTCCATGCCAGCTAGTTGATACTTGCTCAATGGGTTGAGTAAGCCATTGGTGGCACATGATGACTTTGCACTTACTAATTTCAGGGTAAGCAGGACCACAAAGCTGCACCAGTCTGGACAGCCCTGTCCTGATACACTGTCGTGATAAATAGTTCCAACACCTGCTCCTAAAGCATGAGTGGTTGATTTCTTTTTCCTCCTCACACTAGAATGAGAACATGATGTCAGCGTGAACCTTGTTACGAGTTACTTTCGAACAGAGATACTGCTTGTGTAGGCTCCACCATCTAGGAGACTGTCTATCACAGAGACGTCACACATGACAGCTGAAGGGAACCAGTACGCTATACTCCATGGTTCCTGTATTCAACTGCGTCATGCTGCCTCTTCTCAGTTGATGAGCAGATTCATAAAGATGTCACTGTGGGAAAGTCTGCACCTCTCCAGTGGGGATCTGGGATGTGCAGTGATACAGAGGAGGCCTCCCTTTGTGTATTTTAGAAGTGTAACAGCTACAGGTGAGAGAATTTAAATAACAGGGAAGTCCTAGCTCCATCTTGTTACCATGGTAAAAAACATGGCTGTGCTGCCTAGTTCAATCATTTGTGAAGAGAGAACTTTGAGGAATGCCCCCATAAGTTGATCTGGGGTGAATTTTCTTGTTTAATTATTGATGTGAGGTGACCTGGATTACAATGGGCAGTACCACTTTTAGACTGGTGGACCTGGGCACTGTAAGAAAGAGACCAAGAAGGCCACAAGGAACATACCTAGAGTCAGGAACTGGTGCAGAGGCCATGGAGGGCAGCAGCACCCTCCATGGTCTCTGAACCAGTTCCTGACTCTAGGTTCCTGCCTCCAGGTGTCTTCCCTGACTACCCTGGATGATGAACTATAAGTTACATGATGAAATAAAACCTTTCCTTTTCAAGTTGCTTGTAGCCAAGTGTTTTATCACAACACTAGAAGCCATAACAAATGTCCAAACACAACTAAGCAGAGGAATGGTTTTATTTCAGCTTATGGTCAGTCTGTCATTGAAAGACACCAGGGCCAAGAAGTGCTTGCTGACAGGAGCCTGATATGGATGTCTCCTGAGAGTCTCTGTCAGAGCCTTACCAAAACAGACGCGGATGCTTACAGCCAACCATTGGACTGAGCACTGGGACCCCAATGGAAAAGTTAGAGCAAGGACTGAAGGAGCTGAAGGGGTTCACAACCTCATAGGAAGAACAACAATATCGACCAGTCAGTCCCCCACAGCTCCCAGGAACTAAACCACCAACCAAAGAGTACACATGGAGGGACCCATGGCTCCAGCGACATATGTAGCAGAGGATGGCCTTATTTGGCATCAGTGGGAGGGGAGGCCCTTGGTCCTGTGAAGGCTCTATGCCCTAGTATAGGTGAATGCTAGGATGGTGAGGTGGGAGTGGGTGAGTGGGTGAGGAAGCACCCTCATAGAAGCAGGGGGAAGAGGTATAGGATAGGGGGTATGTGGTGGGGCAACTGGGAAGGGGGATAACATTTGAAATGTAAATAAATAAAACAACCAATAATAATAATAATAATAATAATAATAATAATAATAATAATAATAATAAAAGGAAAGACACCAGGAGAAGAAAAAAAGGAAGAACTTGACGAAGAAAAAACCATGGGCAGAGATGCTTGCTGGCCGGTTCAAAGGCTCATGCTTAGGTGGCTTCGTTTTACAGTCCTGGACCACCTGCTCAGAAAACACAGTTGGCTTGCCCTCTTACCTCAATTCACACCCTCTCTCAAGGCGGTAGCTTACAGACGTGCGGTAGGCCAGTCTTATCTGTTCCGTCTCCCAGTTGAGACTTCCTTCTCAGATGACTTTAGGCTGTGTCTGGTAGACAGTTAAAGGTGAAGAGGACAGGGTGTGGAAGGTCAATTGCGGCAGCTTGAGGACCGTTTATGTAGGAAGAGAGATACTACTGTAATGTTAGAAAGTCATTGTTCAGAAATGTGAAAATACCATCCAGTGATCCAGAGACATTTAAGAGGCCCTTACGTTGTTCAGACTCTGAGTGGAGCAGCTAGTTTCTCAGCTCCAGAGCATGTTTTGAGACTTCCCTGGGAAATATGAATGAGTAATCCGTTTTTATTCTCAGCTCCTCCAAGGCAGCTCTGGAGCCGTGGGTTGCAGGCAGCTTACCTCAATGGAGTCGTGGTGTTCTTTCCCACAGGCGAGGTCACTGCGCTTAAGGAAGTCTTTTCACAGTGACAGCTGCAAGGCGTAGCTGCTGGTTTGTCTAGTGGTGAGCTAGACTCCCCAGACTCTGTCTTCTGTGTCGATGGGTGAACCCGATGCTCGGGGATACCATTTGGAGCTCACACGCATTTGCAACAGGTTGTGATGTGAAGGCAAATCTCCCCTATGGAATCTTGCATTCCTTAGATCGTGGTGCTTTATGGAAAGATGATTGAGCCTTCAGGACCTTGCTGGAGGAAGGGACCCATTGGGATCCCTCCTATATATTCACTGTCTCCTTCCTGAGTGTGGATCTAAGGTTCTGCTCCAGTCACCATGCCTTCTCTTCCTGCCGATGTAGCTTCTCTGCCATGTTGGACTGTACACCTCTGGAACTTTAATCCAAATGTGTCTTTGTAGGAGGATTGAGTCAGCATGTTCTGACTAGCGGCGGACAAGAAACACGCATGCACAGCAGGCACTTCCACATTTATTAAACTCGGAACCCACCGGACATGCAGAGAAGAACAAAGATAGAGCATGTGACCTGAACAGCCAACCAGTTGGTGCCAAATGCATGGGCTGAGCAGTTATGGACAGAGGGATGTGAGCAGAGGGGATAAAGGTACTCTCCACGGTAACAATAAACAAGTCTACCTCTGCCTCTCATCTGGCTCGCCACATCTGTGTAGTTGATTCCGTGCCATCTTCCCCTTTAGCCCCAAGGACCTTCTTGGGGGTCATGGGCTAGGGCAACACACCTTTTATCCTTTCGTTTGCTTTGTCAGGCATTTGTCACAGAAACCTCAAAGTATACAAAACACAGTCTTAGCCGTGCTTCTGAGAGCTCCAGACTTTCCTACTCTCATGGCACCCTAAGTATCCTAGAGCATCTTTGAAAGATTGCCTTTCTCAAAATAACCCTTGTCATGAGGCGCTTCATGAACATGTTATAAAATTAAGCAGCTTTGGGAAAGTATTTAAAGTTACTTGTAAATTATGTCCTTTATAAGAAATAAATTGTATCTATCTCATCTTTCTGGCATATCTCATGTTTTGCAAGGCTATATAGGCTTGCAAAATAAGATCTTGCCCTCTCTCTGTTTCTTATTTGTTTGTTTCAATAAGGAGGGTCTAGACATAGCATGGACTGGTTTGAAATTTGGTTTGTAAACCAGAATGGCTGCTAGTTCTCAGTCCCCTGCTTCACACTCCTGAAGTTAGGATCACAGACCACTGACCTAGTATGCTTAAGAGCCTGTTTGCTATATACAAACTGAGAAACCTTTCCTCAGAGTTACTGGTTGCTTAGTATAATAAAATTACCTTTGGCTTGAAAGGTAGGTTTAACATAGAATGAAAGAAGTTCCAGAAAACATCCCACATATGTACAAGTACACACACACACAACACCCTCTCATACCACACAACACATATGCACACATAAACATACAGGCACACAGGCACATAACACACACACACACACACACACACACACACACACACACACACAATCTTTCTTTAATTTTTACAAAAAAACATTTCAAGGCTTACTTGAAGCATGCATGTTATAGAGGTGAAGTAGACTAGAGAGAAAACATTTAAGCAAACATGTATTTGGATTATTTTTTTGAGTGAAAAAACATCAAATATGACTGTAATAGAGAATGATTTTTTTTTTTTTTTGTTCTCTTCACATTCTTTGTCCCAAAGTCTCTGTTAAGTCTTAGAACTTCCTGAGAGTTGATGGCCCCAAGTCTTTTCTGTAGTTCAGGGTCTTCAAAGAGCCTTACCTTGACCCTCACTGCCCAGAAGAGAAAAGAATAATTGCAAGCTTACTAGCCTGAAAAAGGAGGGTCCCAGTGCAGTCTACATTAGAAGCAAGACATTGCTGTTGGCACGCACTATGGGGTTATGCAGCTCAGACATACTGGTATATGAGGTTGCTCAGACATGGCTATCCTCTTGTGGAGCAGCTCAAGGGAAATTTGCCCTATTCCCCCGTCTCGTCTCCTGCACCGCCCCCCCCCCCCCATCATTCCTCAAAGCAGTGTTGCTGAAGGCAATTGGGAGAATTAAGAAAAAAAGTGGTTTTCTTTCTTTCTTTCTTTCTTTCTTTCTTTCTTTCTTTCTTTCTTTCTTTCTTTCTTGCTTTCTTGCTTGCTTGCTTTCTTGCTTTCTTGCTTTCTTGCTTTCTTGCTTGCTTGCTTTCTTGCTTTCTTTCTTTTAATGATTTTCTTATTGTATACTTGTTCCATAGCATCCAGACAAATACTGTAAGGTCAGGATTAGATAATAGTAAGAAAAAAAAGTGCTTTTAAACTTTAAAATACTAAATAGCAATTTACTGTTGATTTACTGTTTGATTTCTAGTTTGGGTTTTAAATCTCTTTAGAGGATATTCCCTTTGGTTGAGAGCAAAATGTATCTTCTACAATATGTATAAATGACTAACGAAGAAGCTCAAGTCTACTAGAGGAAGAAAAATTTACTGTACATGCGAAAACCACGTCTTTTGAGTTAATGCATCAAGAAATTTGGTTAGTACCGTGCTAAACAAACCCAAGTTCCCATATGCGTTATCTTCAGAGAAGGCAGCAGTTCACTAGGTGAACATCTGTGCTTTCGTCAGCGTTTGATGGTATCTTAAGATCAGCAGGAAGTTACAGATAAGTCGACCAAGTCTGAAAGAAGCAGAATGACCAGCAAAGATAGAGATGAATGTGCTGGCAGCAACTCCAGGCTACAGTTCTGTGTTCACCCTTGGTCCCCTTTTAGGAATGGGCTGAAGGACCACAAGGACCCAGAGACTGCATGTGTTTTGTTTCCTGTTGTGATTTAGCTCCTGCTGACACAGAGAACACAGCAGCGTGGCTCCCACTCCCTCCCCCTAATTGTATAGGCTGAAATGTCTTTGAGAGGAAAGATGTATTATCAGGAAAGGGCTTCTCTGAGGAGGTGCTGGGTCTGGCAGTTTTTTATCCCATCAGTGATTTTATCATCAACTTACTTAGTTGAAAGAGGCCTTTTATACTGTAAAGTCCAGGAAATCAGAAAAATCTCATCTGTCAATGAAACATATGAAATCCAGCCTGCCACTTCAAAACATCTCCACCCCTCCCAAAAAAGTAGATCAATTATATTTAAAGATGGGAAACAGCTTAACTTTAAGTCAACATCTGGCAGGGGTTTGGGCTTATCCTCCTCCTTTCTTGGACTGTCATGGCGTATCTCTTTCTCAGGTCACCTTATGCTCTCCCGTACAAGGGCCTCTGATATGTCTGAGCTAGATGTGGAGTCAAGATGGAGACCAAGAATGGATGAGAGGAGCTTATCTCTCTAAAACAAAAGAGCAGAAAGTTAGAAGCACTGGGGTCTCGTAGACTATGAAGGGGTGAGGGCTGGTAACACCAGAGACTTAGTGGCTGAGCCTGGACTTTGCAATGAGGGTTTTTCTGAAAGAGACCAAGTCTGAGTCTATGTCAAAGAAAGCAAAGATGGCCATCCTGCTAAGCTGAGAATCTTAAGGATGCCGAACCCTGCCCCTGGGTCTTTTCACACCTTGGATTAGGGAACGGACAGCTTGAGCATCTTAGAGGTAGTGGTAGATAGGAAAACAAGCGAAACCATCTGATGCTAATGTTCCTGTTGACCATGGTCTGGGAAGGGCATGTTAAAGGGCTTTGGCCTATTTTGCTTTGGGGTGCACTGTTTCTTGTCAGAATAAAACTAGCCAATTTTTAATATGTTTAATCCCAGTCAGCCCTCCAAACAGCTGAATGGTACCCAGGAGTGCCTAGTAGTCAGGGAAACTTCTGGAAAGTAGCTAATGACTGAAGAGCTTTCGAGGATTCATTGTCACAGTGTGGTAGGTCGGCCTGGCTAGGGACAGAATGAAGATCTCAGGCAGCCTTGGGTCTGTACAGCAATGGGTGTCTCTGAGGGGCTGATCCAACGCTCCACCCGATTCTGGAAGATCTCCAGCAGCCTCGGGTCTGTACAGCAATGGGTATCTCTGAGGGGCAATTCAATGTTCCACCCGAGTCTGTTCCAGAACAGAAAGAATAGCCCGGAGTAGACACTGTCATGACTGGAACACCAAAGACATTTTTTTCCCCTAGAATAACTAATGTAGTCCCAGAGAAGGATTTGTGTGGACTTTCTTTGGTGGCCCCCACCAATTGCTGTCATTATTTCGAGCACTGTAGGGATGAAACTTTACAAAGCAAGCTGAGCTGGTCCTCAAAGTGAACGATTATAATTAAAAGGAGACTGACTCAGGAATGAAGTAACAAATGTGTTTCCTGACTTCCAGCAACTGAAATGAGGCATACAAGAGAGATTCAATTTTATTTTATTTTATTATTTTTTATTTTTTTTAATTTTATTTAATTTTTTTTTTACAGTCCATATTTTATCCCCCTCCCAGTCCAGCCTCTGACTGTTCCTCATCCCATACCTCCTCCCCCTCCCTCCATCTCCATGAGGATGTCCCCACCCTCTCACTCCCCACCTCACCAAACCTGCCCACTCCAGTCTCTTGAGGGTTAGGTGCATTTTCCCTGACTGAATACAGACCCAGCAGTCCTCTGTTGTATATGTGTTGAGGGCCTCATATCAGCTGGTGTCAGCTGCCTGGTTGGTGGCTCAGTGTCTGAGAGATTTCAGGGGTCCAGGTTAATTGAGACTGCTGGTCATCCTACAGGGTTGCCTTCTTCCTCAGCTTCTTTCAGCTTTCCCCTAATTCATCCACAGGGGTCAGCAGCTTCTACTCATTAATTGGGTGTAAATATCTGGATCTGACTCTCTCAGCTGCTTGTTGGGTCTTTTGGAGGGCAGTCATGATAGGTCCCTTTTTGTGAGCACACCATAGCCTCAGTAATAGTGGCAGGCCAGATAGACTCCATTTTAAAGCACAAAACCTTAGTACTTTTTGTATATTATATTTACATGATCTTACACATGGACTCTGAATTTCGATGTTGAGCATAGTAGTCTGAATTGTGAGAGATACTTAGCCATTTCACAGATTGTATGGATAGATGGAGCTACCAGAATTTGGCTGTTTGTGACTTTCCTATGGCTTCAGTGAAATGTGATGCATACATGAGATTCATAGCCCAGGAATCTGGGAACTAAGGGACATATCATATGGGTTGTAGTTTACATTTGAACATGTACACATCAATTCTGTTAAAATCACTAACTAAGAAGTCTCAGATGATTTGTCTCCACACACAGCTTGTTAACATGAGTGCTTCCTGCAGAATGCCCGCTGCAGTTAGAGGTCACACCCAGACCACTTTGTCACTTTCCAGTCCCTCTGTCCCTCCAGTCACCTTCTGGATGGTATGTTAACAAATTCCAACTACTTCAGTTAAAGTGTATCAGGCTGAAGGAGTCATGATGATGAAGAACGACAAAAGAAATTATCTTGATTTCCAGTCTTCTTAAAATAGTCCAAATTCTTAGCTGAGAAAACGAGTAAATAGTCCTGGTGTGTGGAGGAGGAGACTGTGTGAGTGGCTTCTGATTGCTGTCAGGAAAGGACATCGCTGTCCTGGATCAACAGCGATCCTGTACAATGAGACTGTTGGCTCTGATGTAGCATGCCATCCTTCCCTTTAGCATCCTAAGCAGGACAGGTCTTAAAGCGAGGGTCACTTCTGCTTTTAGGAATCACGCCAGTGCTTAGGCTAACTACCCAGAGTTGGCCTAGAGAGATTAAGTCACTTTGTGCAATTGAATTAGGACTCCTATTGTGGGCAGAACAATCCCTTCAATCCTTTTAATCAGAAAGCCACTTTATGCATATTGGGATGATCTGTGCTTTCAACTATTGCTTCCAGAGGAAGAGGGGAAAAAAAGAAAGAAAGAAATATGAGTTGGCTTATCCATTCTGCATGGCGTGTGAGCTCTGCATTGGTATAAGTTATAATACCCTCCTTTCCAGCATGCCCCCGTCATCTGTATCACTCAGAAGCAAGGCTAGCCCAGTCAGCCAAAGTGAAAGTATGCAGATTAGCGAGAGATTTTTAAAAGCCCCAGAGATGTGTGATTAATCCTTTGAAAGTGTGATCCCTTCTGATATGGCAGCTGGACTCCCAGGGGAAGTCACACAGGGTCTGCACATTTGATAAGGATGTGCAAGGTAGACGGCAATGAACTTAATGAGCCAGAAATTATTATTAGAGGAAATTAATACCATCTTCAGGAAATCTGTGGCACTTACCATGTACCGTAAGGCGGCAAGGCTTCCTTTAAATCACTCTGCCTTTCGTCTTAAGTGTATACACTAGCGTTTGTACTTCACCGTATGAAGATGAAATGTTTGGCCCTGGTAAGAGAAGGGGTGTCAGGTCTGGAACTCAAGCTCCCCGCGACTTCAAGGTGGGTTTCCGAAAGGTCTGTATGCTCTTTTGTTGTTCTTCTCACCACCGGTGTTCTTTTAATCTGCAAGCTGTACTTTTAACGACTTCCGAGCATCCTTCCACGATGGCCTCTCAGCGAGAGAGGAATGTCCCCATTGCTGTGCTCTGCATCTCTACTGGAACATAGCATGACACAAATAGTCCCCAGAGCCTACTTACCCCAGACGCACTCTGGTAGGGCGCTGGTGCTTGCTAGAGATGATGAGGGTACTTGTCCCTGTCAATCGCTCTGGGACTTCCGCGTACCTAGAAATAGAGTGAGTGGCTTCAGGGTCAGGTGTGCTGGCGAGGTAGGCCACAGTCCTAGTCCTAGCATGCTTTCTTCTTCTTCTTCTTCTTTTTTTTTTTTTTCATTATTTTTTAAATTATTATTATTTTCTTATTTACATTTCAAATGCTATCCCGAAAGTTCCCTATACCCCCCCGCCCCGCCTCTGCTCCCCTACCCACCCACTCCCACTACTTGGCCCAGGCCTTCCCCTGTGCTGGGTCATATAAAGTTTGCAAGACCAAGGGGCCTCTCTTCCCAGTGATGGCCGATTAGGCCATCTTCTGCTACATATGCAGCTAGAGACACGAGCTCAGGGGGTACTGGTTAGTTCATATTGTTGTTGCACCTACAGGGTTGCAGCCCCCTTCAGTTCCTTGGGTACTTTCTCTAGCTCCTCCATTGGGGACCCTGCCTAGCACGTTTTCTAATGAGACTTCCCTTTCCATGGTGGCTGGTAAATGCTTCCTGGCAAAGTGTCATCACTGTACACGGAACCGCTGGACTTTAGAAGCAGGCGACATCTTAGAAGGTTTGTCAAAACTTCATAGTATTCAAGAGATTCAGTGAGCCACCCAGAGCCACGGGACTATTTAGTAGTACAAATAAAAGGTGAAACCAGATTTTCCTTAGTTTCGCATCAGACTTTATTATTAAATTGTTTAGGGAAGTAAAGTCAACTCATGGAAGAGGGGATCTAGGAGAAAGGGCAAGGTATGTGGGCATGGAGGGAATAAATTCAAAGTGTATTATGCATGACTGTGAAACCCAGGGCCAGGTACACTACCTCACAACTAAAGGCATGTTAAAAATTAGCCACCAATCAATACAAAATTACAGAGCCCGAATCTTGCCTAAGATCCGGTTATCCAACCCATCAGGGTGATAGAAATTATTTTCAATGTAAGGCTACATTAGAGTCATAATGGCATGCTGGGGGAAAGAAGCCATGAGAGGCTTACTTCTTAAGCGCTTTGTAGGCTCCAAAAGACCCGGTGGCTGCACTCTGAAACTCCTTCATGTAGTCTACACACTTACGGTTTCCTTCAGATGGAGATGAAGGAGCCCCAACAACTCTTTATCCTCTTCTCACTCTGGGAGAGACAAGAGCTCGTGTCCCCTGAGAGGATACTGAGCCCGCTTATTACACAAGTTAATTACTTTCTTCATGAAGAGGGGGATCCACATGGAATGCAACCAAGTTACTTACTAAGGAGTCTGAAGAGTCTTTGTCAAACAGAATTAAGCCAACATATAATTGTCATTTCCTTTATTCTTATGGAAATTGGACATTACCATGTGTATAATTGATCTTCAGGCCAGACACATCAAAGACATGAATCTATGCATCTATGGGCTCTTGATCTAATTACAAGGGGCTCCATATGTTATTACTCAAAACTTGTTTTTACTTAATTTTTTTTTTTTTTTGTTAAATTAGAAGAAATGCTTTTTGTTCCATGTCCTGCCCCTGGCTTCTAATAATCTCCTTCCTTTTTTCCCCCCTCAAATGACCAGAGCTACAGTCATCAGCCTCTCTGGGGCCCTTGAACTGAACACTTATTCTTTTAAAAATCATCAACACAGGATCTGTTGCCAAGTGGAGAAGCCAATTCTCGTCTCTATGCTGTAGGAAATGTTTTCTTTGCAGCTCTGTTGGCATGGAGGTGAAGGGCTTGGAACTCAATATTGAAATCTCAGTAAGACAGCTGCTTCTGGACACTATCAGGATCCAGCAATCAAACTCACAATATTCAGTTATCTACTTGTGGCATATTGTAGATACCACCACAGGGATATTCTGGAAATGTTCAGTAGAAAACTTTGGTCATCACAAACACATTAATTTCCTTTTGTATCAATACTTGTAACAAAGCAAGATAGCCAGTCCAGAAGCTCCACTGAGACCTAATTGACCTGAAAACATTTCAGCTCTGTAAGGTAGTGCTTGCTGGTAGCATCATGTGGGTGATCTATTTCTCCTGATAGTTACATATTCTCTCAGTCCTCCATCATGAGCTAATCACAAAGCACTATGCCAAAAAAGTCTAGGGAAGTTTGAATCTAACCTGAAAATTTTGTATGTCTGTAACAGTGTAAACCTGTGTGTAGCTCTGTATTTTATGCATAATAAAGAAAAAAATGGTCCCGATGTTGCATGTTAGTGTTCATAAATAAATAACATGCTGTAAAACGTGACAATGTTCTTGTATATATACGCACCAGTGAGAAGTAGGAAGGCACTTGTTTCTATAGCTTTCCCTGTTTTCTTACTGTTTCTGGGTGGTATAATTTGACTTCTTATTAGTTGATACTAAGGTTTTCTGAGATAAGTGATGTAGTATTTTATCTTTTTACTTTGATGCTTTAAGGGATTTTCATTTTCAGAGAGAGGATTCACAAAGCTGAGGCATGTTACTAGAATTGGAGCTGAGGTATGCATGTATGCTTATCCTTATGGATATGTCTGTACTTGTGTTTGTATGTATGTGTGTTTGTTTGTGTGTGTGCACACATGTGTGTGCATGTGCGTTCCTGTAAATATGTTCACCTTATGTTTGGGTTGTATGTGATGAATTTTTAGGTGAAGAAAAATAGAAGATGTTTCCTTTTGGAACCACATACCAAAACAATTTCAGTAATAGCTTTTATATGAAAAATTTGAATTCTTACAACTAATTTAAAAAATCTGTCTTTGTTCTATAACTAACTCACACTGTGCGTAGAGTTTTTTCTAAGCAAACCAGTTTTCGAATCTTAAGTCAATTGCTCCACCAAGTCTCTATGCCCTACTGTTTCTGAACAGTTCTTACCCCCATACCCAAAACATCTGAAATTTAACCTTTGAACCCTCCTGTAACCTTCATCTCACAAAATGAGTCCATTAGGTTGCTCATGTCCTTAAAAATATAAATTCTGTGTGTGTGCAAAGGAGTGGGATTTGAAGCATGGTTGTGGGAAGGTTCGCAGAACTGGGCCATAGCCTCCACTATAACGTCTTCTAAAGAGAGTCTTCCTGTGAAGATGTAGATGGCAAGGAAGTTACCCTTGACCAATAATGCTCACCTCCAAATACTTTTGAGTCATCATGAATAGGTACTACATCCCCAGTGCCTACTAAGCACCCAATACCCAAAGTATGAGGAATAAATCTGCCCATTAAACTTCAAATGTTCTTGTACTGAAGGAACCAAACAAAAGGAATAAATTGGGAAGTCTCACTCCAGTCAACTTTAACACTACAGTTTACATTGAGGACAGTTAAAAATATTTTCTTTTCGGTAGGTCAGAATGAAATAAAGCGGGTAGAAAGAATTCCCAAGCAGCCTGGAGACAAACAGAAGCTGGCTTGGTTATATGTTTCAGCAATTCAGAGTATATGAAAAGAGTTCACCAAAGTCAGGGCCGCTCTTTGAACACATGCTGAGAACAGACCTACACATTGCACACAATCACTGTTTCCCTACTGGGCACAGTTTTCACATTCTTTTCTCTCTCCTGGGAAGGAGACAGGTTCTTACTGTGTAGCTCAGGCTGACTTTGAGTCTTCAAAGATGCCTCAGCTGGTCTCAAACTCACCTTTCTACTGTCACAGTCTTCTGATTGCTAGGCTAGAGGTGTATGCTGTTACTCCTGGCCTCAGTACAATGTCTCTTGCTTGTTCCTCTCAGCATGTGTTTCTTGAGCTTCATTGCTATGGCACATACTGGGCTAGCTGTTGGGAGTAAAGGCTGGGCTTTTAATCCCTAAGTTCATATGATAGATTGAATGTGAAATGTCTCCCATTGGCTCATGCGTCTGAACAGTTGGTCCTAAGCTTGTGGCGTTCCTTTGGAAGACTGACTAGGAGGAAGAAGTTGGTTCCTTGTGGGTGAGATTTGAGGTTGATAACTTAACCCTGCTTCTCCTATCCACTCTTTAAAAACCACCCGATGTTAGAAAAACTCAGTTGTTGCAGCAAGAAGAAACCTCTGCCACCATTCTTTCCCCTCATCCCGTGACTGACTGTATCCTTTTAAACCATGATTCAAAATAAATCTCTCTTCCTTGAAGTTGCTTCAGCCAAGTGCTTAATCCCAGTGATGAAGAAAGCAAAGGATATGAGTTCCACAGCAGGACAGCTTTCTGAGTCATGAACTGCTTCTTAATAGGCCACCTTTCTCATAGCTCATAAGATGACCACTTCCTATTCAAGGACACAATGAGAAGTCACTATCTGCCCAGTTACAGGAAGATCATTCTAGACTCTGTCTCCTTCTCAAGAGAGATTGTCAAAGACTAGCTACCTATTTGGCAAAACCTTCATCCTTGTCTTGTGTGTTGGCCTCACTGTAGAGTGGGAGGTATCTTTTGCGTCCCACAGCTGATGGTTTTCCAAGGGGCATCCCCAAGGATGTAACTCTTATTTTCTGGGTGTTAGTGCCCCTCTTCCACACAAGAAAGAAATTCCAGAGGTAGCTGGATTCCTTGCAGCCCCACCACATCAAATCACATCAGAATGACAATATAGCCTGTGACACCAAGAGACCTTACACAGCACCGGATTGGCTGCTTGCTTGCAAGCTCCCTCCTAACTGTGACACTCAGCAGATGCCCATGGTGAGAAGAATGAGTCTATCTTCATGGAATCCTTTCCACACCCTTGTGTCAGGCCAGTAGACTATCTGACTTCATCCCAGAAAATCAAACCAAAATGAGCTCTTGAATGACACATACCCATCTTATATCTTAACAGATGATGAACCTGAGTTTCAAGGGGACCTAGACAACACAACCATTTTCTTTTGAGGACAAATCCCTCTATTTTGCTTTGCTAAATGTAAACTAAAGAGGCCATGAATTTAAAATTATAAAGCAATGGTGGAAATGCTTTCAAATGTATCTTGCTTTCTCTTATTTCTAAGATCACTAAGAAATGCACTACTTTTTTTTTTAAACAACTTGGGTGTGTGTGTGTTATGAAATGCCAGTTGCAATCAGTAGAACCATCTCTGTCAAGGGAACTCGGGCCTAGCCATAGCTATATCAGCTATTGGAGGGTGAAGGGCACAGTGTTAAACCTCCCTGAGTTTTGGTGTCCTTGCTGCAGTGTGGAGGGACAGTTACCATTGCCCATCATCAAATGATGTAATGCATATGGGAGACCCTTAGTCAGGTACTTTATAGCAAAAGGTGGGATCATGATAGCTTTGAGTTATGCAGTTGCTACTATTATAGTTGGAATGCCACTTGGAAGTTTCCTACCTTGGCGGGGGTGTGGGGTGGGGGCAGGGGCAGGGTGGGGATCTAGGATAAGCATAAAGTTTTCTCATTTAAATCTCTCTTCCTACACCTTTAAGTGCCTTCTGCTTCCATTCTGTCTGCACACGGCATCTCTTGTGTCTGATACGAATCTCTGCATAGCAGCAGTAAGCCGGTATTCACTGAAGAGCAACTACCTTCGTTGTAGAGGTTCTGACTCCCATCCTTCCCCACGTATGCCCCGCTTCTTTCAAAGCCTAACGTGCCTCTCAACTACTTATTGTAGCCTTGGAAAGACAAAGTAGGCCTTTGGATCAGAGAGGAGATCCAACCAGCAGGGTTCCTTTTCTTTCTCTTTGTCTCTCTGGGATAGTAGTGAATAGATGTTCCCTAGTGCACCTTCATGTCCGCCTTTCAGTGTGCTGGATTTCAGTGACTTGGTTAAGTTACTCACGCCCCAGTTCCTTCAGCATCTTCCTCCATTCTGAAGAACTCACCTATTTCTGTACCATGCTCCGATTTGTTTCAAAATTACCCAGAAGGCATCGGTTAGATGCATGTACAGGATATTATCCAAGAACTCAAAGCATAATGACCTGAATACACCTCTCCCTTTAATATGGCAAGTGTAAAAGCAAATGTGAGGAAAGATAATTTTGTGTTTAAACAACAATTTGGGGAAGATGAACCCAGTATCATAAGGGTCTCCTCTGGGAGTATGCTTTGATGCTAACACAGAAATAGCCGTCTCATTTCATGGTATACACTTTTTAATTGTATAAGACTTTCATACGTGTATATATTGTGTTTGTATCAAATCCAGCCTCCCCCATTTCTTCCCATCCAGTTCTTCTGCATCACCCCCTGTCCGTCCTAGCTTTATGTGCCTCACCTTACTACCCACTGCATACACTTAGTGATGCTAGTATGTGCGTGAGTATAGGTCCATCTACTGGAACACATGTTTCTCTGAAGGAAACTGATTCTCCCTCACCCAGCAGTCTTCAATTCCAATAGTTTCTTGGCTAACAGTGGGTCTTGATGAGTCCATCTTGCATCAGTGATGGGATTTTTGTTGGTTTGTTCTTGCACAGGTCTAGTGTATACCATCACAGCTGCTGCGAGTTCATACATGCACTGGCAAGGTCATGCTCAAACAACATTTTTTTGCTGTAGATGCCTACTACCATTTCCTCTTACAAATCTTTTGGAAAAACACAGGTCTTTGTTCATTTTTACCTACATAATTCGCAATTTAGCATCAGTGAAAAACATGTTTTATTGTGTTAAAGAGACTAAATTTTTTACATGGGCTATTCTTGGTATCATGGATTATAAAAAAATTTCAAACTCATAACTTTTACCATATATTGGTACTTTTTCAAATCTTCTACTCCCCAAGGCTAGTTACCGGGATATGATAAATTTTCATGAAAACATTTATTAAAAGTACAGATTATTAAATATTAACTATTAAAACTATAAATTGATACCCTTATCGTAAGTTATAAATATAGCTTGAAGAATTCTCGCACTTGGTTATCGCATCTGTCTTGATAGTGACAGTTCTAAACAAATCTGGTTTCCTGGGCTCTGACTTCATTACTTGCATTTATCAAACTGAATTGTCCTAGGTTATATCACCACCATTCAGAAAGGGTCACAGGTCGTCTTCTTCTTCTTCTTCTTCTTCTTCTTCTTCTTCTTCTTCTTCTTCTTCTTCTTCTTCTTCTTCTTCTTCTTCTTCTTCTTTTTTTCAAGTGGTCCTAGATGTTTGAACTAAACATGAAGCCAATATTATGGAGACAGTTTTCAGGAATGCCATTTCTTGGACCTTGAGAAGCCAAGCAGAAAGCAAACCGCATAGGCAAACAGAAGAGTTATTGCTCATGTCAATGCCAAAAGATCATGGCTCACCTTGCATTTTGTTAATGAGTAAAACTTCTTAACATTTATTCTTAAAATTTGAAAAAGATGCCAACGATGCATAATTAATGTGTTTCATTAGTAAACCATGATGTCTTATTAAAGATCATTATCCCTGGCTAAGATCCTTGAACTGTAGTTCAGTCTTGTTTAGGAATTTTGTCAATATGAATCAACACTGAGAGTTATTATATTTAAACCATGAAAGGCTGGATTCAGACCATCAAAGATACGAAGCACGTGTGTGTTGACTGAGCAAATACTTCATGCTATGTAAACTTTCATGAAAACAATGCCTAGGTTTCACGCTTTGTGTGTGTGATCTGTATGAGCCCTTGGAGGTAGAACACTTGAAAACCTAATATCTTCTATGTTGCTTTACACAGTGGTAGCTGAAGTAGACTTCTGTATTGAATAGATTGTCTGGTGATGTTTTCTCTAGAAAAAAAAAAAGATCCATTCATTCATTCTTTTTTTTTTTTTTTTTTCACTATCAGTGAAGTGCAAATATTTTATGTGGTTTGGTATTTATTGAAGAACTTTCATTTGGTATCTTTGTGCAGTTGTGAAGCAAATGTTGAGTTTCCATGAAATGTTATCAATATCATCCGGCTTCAAACACATCTTAGTAGTTAAGGGAATATTAAGGAGGTCCCCTTTGCTTCACCTCTGAATTATAGCTATGTTTCCATAGGGGTGATAAAACAACATGGCCACGATATCTTATGGAAGGAAGGGTTTCTTTTCAAATTGCAAACATGAAGCAGGGAGAGCAAACTAGACATAGGACAGGGCCTTCTAGCTCTCAGAGTCTTCCTTCAGGCAGGGCCACACATCCTGAGCTGCCCCAAACACCACCACCCACCCGGAACTAAGTATTTTAAAGCCCAAGGCTGTTAAGAACCACTACACCCACAGTATATTTCCTATGAATTTTCTTAGTGGGTTTGGTGTTCTTTTCAGTTTATGGTTTTTACATTGTCTTTCTAATTTTTTTCTAAAAGTACAAATTTGAGGGTTGTCAGTAATTATGGTATCTTCTCTGCTTTCAGTGAATAATTCAGTTTTCTGCAGAAAGAGAAATCCTGCAACATTTTATTTTGGTTCTTCAATTCTCTGTTCAGCCTCCTCAAGATGCCACTCTTGTTTCCTCCTGAAAATAATAAGGAATGTTTTGATGAATGTGTTCCTTTCTTTGAAATGTCTCACAGACATGTACCGTGTAAGGGACAAACAGAATTTTCCCTCTTATTTCGTCTGGTTCTCAAAACTGATGTATTTGTTTTTATTCCATGCGTGTGTGAGGCATCTCTTTAGACCCTCTTTCATTGGCTTTGATGATACCTCCCTTGCATGTTCACTTTTCTTCAGAGGCTAAACATTTTATTTCATATTCCTATGGAAGTCTACTTACCTTTTATGTTTAGGACATTTAAAAAATGTATTTATTTTTATCACATGTTTGAGTATTTTGCCTGCATGTGTATACATGTACTATGTTCATGTGTAGAGCCCTTAGGAACCAGATCCCCAAGAACTGGGGTTATGGACATTTGTGAGACACCACAGATGTACTGAGAATTAAGCCCTAGTCCTCTACAAGAAAAGAAGGCGCTCTTAACCGCCAAGCCAGATCTCCAGCTTCGTATGGTATCATTTTTAATTACAGAATTACTGCTGTGAAGATTAATCTATTGGTATGTTTTAGTACATTTCCATAGTAAAAGTTAATCACAAATCTAAAAAATATAAACTGTCATATGTAAAAGACATGAGATTTTTTAAATAATATGATGTGGTAGAGAACAAGAATGCCATCTTGCCCAGCCCAACCCAACTAAAACAATGATGCAGTGTTAGTTAAGATAATCCACAGAGACATTTGTATCAACACATTATGTAACTTTTAAAAGCATATCCTCTCTGAATAACTTCAGAGGGTCTTTTGGAAAACAGAGACTCATTGTAACACTGAAGTTTGATAAGTACATGTTTAGAAAGTGGGCTTTTTGTTTACAATAGCCCAGCAGTCTGCAACCTTTTTTGTAGACAGAGGTGTCTTGGTCACCATGCTCAAAGTGTTTGCAAGTACTCTGCATTCCATCTAGTGTCAGCTTGTCATCTTCAGGTGTCTACTGTCCCTGAGTCCTTCACTTCTAATATCCCATAGTCACTTGGTCAAAAACTGAGGATGAAGTTAGACACTTCTATTCATAAACCTATTGTAAATGATAAAGAGAACAGGTTAAACTAACAGGCATAGTTTACCTCTCCCTAAATGCACACTATTTATACTTTGTGTCCGCCCTCTTTCATGATGTCAGAGCCTCAGTGTCTTGATGCTCACTGTCTGACTCAGTCCTAGCTGCCTCTCTTTCCTAGGAAGCTCGTGCTCAGAATCTGAGTGCTGCACTGTATTTGTGACCATGACATCTGAGGATAATCGGACTGACCATCCCATCGAGTCCAGCAGTTGCTTATTGAGTAAGGATTTGACACCTTAACTTTTAGAATAAACCTGCAAAGCAGGTGCTGTTACTTTTACCATTTCCAGCAGGAAGAAAGTAACTATGTTGCCAACCCTCTGTTGCTAGCAGATTAAGAAGATTTGAATGTTCCTGCTAGGTCTCTGCATACCTCTTTTGTAACCATCACTCCACATTGTATTCACATTGTATTCACATTGTGTTCACATTGTGTTCACATTGTACTCACATTGTATTCACACTGTATTCACATTGTATTCACAGACTCTTTTGAGAGTATCTACAACAGGTACTGCAGTGAGTGAAAACCAGGGCAATCTTACTGCCACCAGTAAACAAAATGCATTAAGGTATATTTATGAATCGTAGAAATATTCACATATCCACGAAAGCATATGTGAACTGGAAGTAGACACACCAGATGGTAGAGAGCATATTCTTTGCAGTAAGTAATAAAGGGTGCACATAATAGTCACAGGAATTCATACATAGCGATCCAGTATTGGTAACAATGGCCTCCGAGCAAAGAAATTTGCATGGACAAAGCCACAGATTTTGGAGTGATAAGCTGAGACCATAGGGGGACAGGGAGTGCTTGGTTCATATTGGCAGCAAAGATTGAAAATGAGCTCATCTCGAGTAGTGGCTGAGATTCTAGACTAAACACTTAGGACTAAAATTGTAAACACATTTAATCACACTTTCCTATCCCTGGTTAGTACAGTCTCCTGATGGAGGAAGTAAGTGCCCTCTAGGTCCCCAAAAGGAAGGGGCTTCACATTGCCAGAAAAGTGTAGTGCCTGGGCAAGCAGATGGGTAGGGGGTGGGGTGGGAGGGGTAGTGGTATACAGAACCACTGTAAGAGAAATGAGGCCTGCCTAGAAGGGGACCTTGAGTGCTGGGGAATTTTCAAAGGAAGGCAATCGCTGTAGAAAACAGACTATCATAATGATCCCTGTAATCTCTCATCAGATACATGGAATGGTGGGGTTTCTGGGGTCAAAGCAGGGTGTGGTTTGTTCATGAAGGTCTGCAGTAGCATGTCCAGTGTGTAGAATGGGCTAGCAATGCAAGTGCTAATGAAGCTAAGACATAGATTCAGGACATACACTGCACAGTTTCTTTGCTCTGTTTTAATTCACTAGCATTATACCTACTCAGAGGCCATCAGCTAACATACCGAGGAATAGAGGGGGGAGCCCTTGTCCTTAGTGACGCAGAGTCCTGCTGCTGTCTCTTCACCCAGATATTCTTCAGAGTAGTGGCATGCGAAAGGTCAAGCAAGTGGGTTTACCTGAATACTTGCAATCACCTCAGAATCATGAAAGCTTTCATTTTTTCGTGAAGACGTCTGAATTATGAAATTGACAAAATTTCTACATGGGCCAGAATATTCCCTAGGATTATATGTTTGTGCTGCTTATGGGCATCTATTCATTGAAGATGTTTGTGAAAAGCAAGAAAAAAAACCCGACCAGCTCAACTTACTGTATATAATCTCTTTGACTAAATATAATACAATCCCCTAAGTGAAAAACCCCAGATGTATATGGGGGAGTGTGCCTGTAATCCCAGAAACAAGATGCTGAGGCTGAGTGACCGTGAATTGTAAGCCATCAAAGGCTACAGCATGAAGTTCCTGACTGAAAAACAGACAAACAACAAATGAACACCACCCAATAGACAACAAAACAAGGCTGAATAAACAATCTCAAACAAGCATCTTTTTTTTTTTTTTGGTTTTTCGAGACAGGGTTTCTCTGTGTAGCCCTGGCCGTCCTGGAACTCACTCTGTAGATCAGGCTGGCCTCGAACTCAGAAATCCACCTGCCCCTGCCTCCACAAGTGTTGGGATTAAAAGCGTGTGCCATCATGTTCGGCTTCAAACAAACATCTTGGTTTGATTTGATTAATATTTTTCTCTATGAGGTCAGTTCCAGCGATGAGTATGACACAGGTCTAAATGACTCTGATGGATGATTGTGAGAAGAATGTCAGACACATCAGTGGATGCCCAAGCCTGAGCCAAAAACTCAGAGAAGTTGAGGCTGGAATACAAAGCTGACTGCCATCCTAATAATTCTTCATCAAGTGAACTGGCTAGATAACCCAGGAAGTCTGAGGGTTCCTGTTCACCAGAGACGCTGATAGATCAGGTCAAACAGCATTCAATGTGACGTGGCTTGCTTTGAGGCATCTTGTCTTCATAAAGATCTATGACTGCCATTAACTTTATAATTCATAAATTCCTTCATGCCCTAGTAAAGACCTTAGTACACATGAAACAATTTGCTAAGCGTTAAACAACACTCGGAGTGTGTAGTGTTTACAGTACCTCTTAAGTCTGCATTTGATACAGTGAGTGGCAGGTGATCAAAAACACACTCATCCCATATTAAAGAGTACATTGACAGAAGACTCAATAGTGTAACTGGGGCTTGGATTCTCAGGCTGACTCTACAATTAAAGTATAAACTTCTGAGCATGTTGACATGGTGCTTGTCATTGGCAATATTTATATACGTGGGGAAAGCTCAGAGAGCCCAAGTTATTCATATACAGAAGCAGTAGTTAAAGTGAAAGGGCCTTTTGTACAAAGCCCACGCAAAGGCATTAGCAACTCACTATAAAACATCTTTTATTGGTGTGGCACATCATCTGCAAACACAGAGTATCTGTAGAGCGTTTGTATTCCTTATTTGGTGTCAGAAAACAACTTAAGGGATTTGTTTTGGTTCAGGATCCATGGGAATACAATGTATTATGGCATGGCTGCAGACAGCTCCATGATGGTGAAACAGGAGTATCTACTGTAATGAGAGACAGAAATTCTACAGGAAGTGGGTTCTGCCCCTTCACAGATCTACCTCCTACAGGTAGGTTTCTCCTCCCAAAGGTTCTATGACCTTCCAAGATAGTAATATCAATTGGAGACTCACTGTTTAGATACATGAACCAGTAAGAGTTGTTTCAGGACATATATATTTATAGTCAGTAAAAAACAAAAGGATAGATTATTTGTGTAAAGAGCAGTGTATCTGGCTCAGAAATAGAGAGTCAGCTCAGAGCTTTCTGTGCTGAGAAGAAAAGCAGGTATGACTGGAAGTCAGTGAAGAAGTAGGGGTACAGGCTGGGGGCGTGACTTAGTGTAGTCTAACCCATCTCCCATCTATGCCCTGTTCCTCTGCCATCTGACCCCAGAAGGAGCGTCAGTCACCGTCTTTACTTTGTGAAGTGCCAGGCATAGAAGAGTTATAAAAACTCCCGATACCAAGTGGACACTTTGGCCTCTTATCTCAGATCCTGGTTCTGACTACAATTTGATGTGTGATCAAGAACTTGTGATTTTTCCTTTTTGTGTCTTTGCTATGTTTTTAGTCACAGATGGAAATTTATGTTGGGGTTCAAATCAGGGGTATGATTCATAAGTTTGGAAACCTATATTTTTCTTCTGGTAGGGAAGAACGTCTAAGCTTTGACCAAAGGTGGATCAAGGCCTGAATATGGAGGTTGGCTTAGGTTGGCTTAGACTATGGGTAGAGCACAATAGAGTTTATCAAGGGCCCAAGCTGATGAAGCCTAACTTCTAAGACTGGATAGATTCAAGTAGAGTCAAATGTGTACCTCCCACATATCTACACCCCATGGCATGCTTGGGTTTCTGCACTTGTGTGTGGTAAAGCCTTCTGATGAAAGAAGGACTCGGGGGAGAGCCGCACATCATTCCTGCAGATCCTACCAGGTCTTAGAGGATTCTAGTCAGACAGTATCAGGATATGAACAAAGCCTGAGATTTGATTGAAACACGAAGGAGACATTCTGATGTGTCCTGACGTCCTGGAAAATTGCGAGATTTCTGCTCCCACGGAGAAGGTACAGAGACCTAGAGAAGGGGTCAGCTACACACCTTAGGACCCAATCCTGAAACCACTGCCAGGCCACCTAAGCCACCCTCTATTTCCCTCAATTTTCTCATCTGGAGTGGGAGGAGCCCCCATTCCATGTCACTCCTTGAACATGTTGTGTAGATTAACATGATAAAGTTTGAAAGGTGCTATTTAAATATAATATGTAATTAAAGTATTATCATTCTAGTTGGGGGTGATTACACAGAAAGCTTCAAATCACCTGCTTATTTCCGGGATTCAGCGTTCATGGTTGGGTCTATAGTCTTTACAAAGACAGAGCATTTCTTTTCCACACAGCCTAGTCTTTCTGCACCTAAGTTTTTTTTGATTTGTGATCACACAGATAGTTTTCATGGGACTGTGTCTGGAATCGTCGCTGTGGGGTTTGTACCTGTTAGTTGATGAAATGATTTTAAAGGGAGCATGGAAGCATCTTAACAGGAACGCCTTCTGGTCTGCAAACTCTCCGTTTTAAGGGGATTTAAGGTAAAAGGTTACAGAATTACATCACAGTTCACCTAAGTATGAAGATGCTGGGGATTCCAGGCAGCAAACCCGCTTGCCTGATAAATATCTCTGTACATTTGTCTTTTCTCTGCTTTTCTCACAAGCTCTTAAATACTACGCCATTCCAGAAGATTATATTTTCCCCAGAAACATTTCTCATTCAGCAATTCTGAACAGAATGCTTTTTCAGCTTCAATTTCAATACGTAGGAACAGTAGCAGAGTACCACAGACACACTGCCACACGGTGAGTGCACACACTCCTGTGTTCAATTCCTGGTAGCCCAAGTGAAGTTCACACTGGTTTTTTTTTTTTTTCCTCTGCCTTTGGCCCTCACATAATCAATACCGGTTTGTTTTTCCTTTAACTTCTTGGCCATTGAAAGTGACTTTGTTGATTGAGTGTCTGTTTACTTCCAGAGCCAAGAGACTCTGGCATGTTGGACAAGTGGGTGGTTAATGGAACTGAAGTAAACGATGACGGCTGAAGGTGGAAACAGAGAGCATGACCTTAGCCAGAATGTCAGGTAGTATTTTTTTAGTCCTAGGTTTTAGAAAAGTCACTACATTTACAAATTTGACAAATAATTAAAATGTTCATTCATACTCCTTTGAACTTTATTCACCCTCAGTATCAATAACCACTTTTCCAAAATATAGCTTGCGCTGGTAGATGCTTTGCCTTCTAAGAAACCTTAACAGACTTGAAAGTTCTTGCTACTGTCCTGTCCCTAGGGGCTGCTTGGGATGGACTCCTTGGATGTTCAGGGATGTCCTATTCACCATGTAGCCATCCTGAGAGGGTTCAGTTGAAAAGAATAACTTTGGAGTTCTGCTGCAGAAGTTTTGCACTCAGCGACAATTTCTGACTAATAGATTTACTTAAAAAGTGGCAACCTGAACCGAGTATGATGGAACATGCCTTTAATCCCAGCTCTCTGGAGGCAGAGGCAGGTAGATCTTTATGAGCTTGAGACTGATATGGTCTATATGGTGAGTTCCAGGGCAGCCAGGGTTGTATAGACAGCCCTGTTTGTCTTAAGACAGACAAGCAAACAAACAAAGGGGTAAACTGGAGGCTGTGAACTGGCTTAGCAGGGAAAGACGATTGCCACAAAGACCCAGTGACCTGAATTCAATCCCTGGAACTCACACAAGGGGAGGCCTGATTCCACTCACAAATTTATCCTTTGCTCTCTACAAACAATCCATGACAGGCATACCTGTGCTCATGTGTATGTGCATGTGCATGCATTAGCACTCACACACACACACACACACACACACACACACACACACACACACACACACGTACATATGCACTCACAGTACAATTAAAAAGATAGTAAAGGCCACTAAACTTCAAACTCTGCTACTTTTATTCTTGGAACTTTCTGCTTTTTCTTTGATTGTGTGTGGAACCCACTATTCATAACCTTACTCATAAATCACTCTGGGAAAAGTTTGCAGGGTGAATTTTCCATGAAAACCTTCTCTAGGCTTCTGTGCTAATTAAAGCAAAAGACAAAGAAGGTTACTTTTCAGTAGCTACTGATACTACTGTTATTTATACAATACCAGGGACACAATGGCCCATATACACAAAGCGCTCGGTGACAGACAGATGACTGGATGCTGGCTTCCTTAGCTGTTCCTTTTCTTATCTTTTGGGCAGGGCCTTCCTACTCTGTGGCCTGGACCTTTAGTGAGTTATCCCTTTCTGATTCTCACTAGGACAATGGCGTCCACGCTCTCTCCCTCTGCAGTGCAGTTTTTGTTGTCTGTAGGAATGTTGAAGTTCTTAATCATGCCAGTGTCTTCCATTCCTAGAGGGAGCAGAAGAAAGCAGACTACCACAGCTATTGTTGGAAGGTTGAAACCAGCTCACGGAGATTAATGTGAAATGACATCCCAGAGTGTGGCAGTGCACAGCGGCTATTTTCATCCATCTGACAGGTTTGCATGCTTCTTGCACGAAAAAGCTCCCTTGGAAAATGACCCCGCTTTATTGATTGTTATTCTAAATGAAATACATGTCAAAGCCAATGAGGACCAAGCCCTGACTAGAGAATAAAGGGCTGTACAAGGGAACTGTGTTGAATAATCAAGATATATCAACTAGGTAGGAAAGGGCACGATGTTCAATTAGCAAATGGATTCTTCCTCATCTTCTCTTTGCAAACCATGTTCCTTTCCATGTGTAAATGCTAAATCAATGAATTAACACCATTTCGCTTAATTTGCACTCATTCACCAACTGTTGCTCATGAGTTAGACTCCTCTGAGTTGAAACCTCCATGCTCACTAGGCAGAACCTAAATCTCAGCTTACTGTGTGAGGCTGGGTTCAGAGAGGCCACGGTTCTGCCATTCAGATGCTGTGGGCTGGACTGCTATTTATTAGAAAATTGTTAAGATATGTGTGTGTCTAAAACTGTCTTTTCTCTTCTTAAAATATGCTGTTGTTTAAAGAAGATGTAGTTTATACCTTAGAGCGAACACTTTGTCATCTTCATCGGTGACAGCCTATAAAAATAACTAAACCTCTGCTGTTTCTCACTGTGCCCTTGAGGCGCACACAGATTCTTTCTGGTCCATAGGCCATGTTCAAAATATTGCCTTCAAAGTCGAGAGTTACCCAAGGTAACATTGTCTTACCATGGTCTATTCCAATTAGCTACACTTCATGTTTATCTGAAGTTGCCATGCATTAATAAAATATTTTTTAATGCCTATTGCTTTTTTTTTTTTTTAAAGTTTAGAGTCTATGTGCCCCAGGCTAATCTTGAACATTCAGCCTCAGTCTCTCAAACATGGAGATTGCGGATGTACACCATCATCATTCCTGGAATGTTTTCTTCCTCTTGATATCTAATATTAGGTATGCGATTTAAATAAATGAATGAACCAGTTTTTATATTTTCAGCTGGATAGACAATCTGATTGGTGGAGAAGGAGGGAAATGGAGGGAGGGGAGGAGAGAGAGAGAGAGAGAGAAGAAAGAGAGCGCCCTCATCTTGTTCAAATCAGTTCACTCACTCTTTCCTGGACTTAAGTTATTTCTTCCTTATCTCTTTGATGTTTTATTATTTTTCCTGGTATCACTGAACAATCATGTAATTAACAGATTCTGAATGCTAATTAAACTCCTGTAGAATGCACAGTGCTGCAGGAATCTGAAAAAACAAGGGAATCCTGACCTGGTGGAGTTTATATTTTTAGGGTATGATTACTGAAACAGCAAATGACTCAACAGCATGAGAACATTGCATATTTATGAATGTAAATGAGTGTGATTTAAGCTGAATATGTAAACATGGCTAAAAAAGAAGTTTAGCTTGAGCTTCTCTTTTCAAATGGCAAACCGTGGTAACAAGGTAAAAGGTAGCCGAACTATGAAGGAGGAAGTTGAGTTCAATCCTTGGAAGTAGAGAGAAGAAAGGAAAGAGGGCACTGTGCCTTCAGTTCCTCTCTGTGTATGGAAGTGCAGACATTCTGTGAGGTTGTTTCATGACCTATTTGTCTGATCTCCCCCAGGGCTGAGGCTCTGCGGTCTGGGAACCCCATGGTGTCATCTGTGCCTTTCTGGCTATTGCCTCCTGGGAGAAGCCCAGAAAGACTGATTTGGGTGCTATTGCTGACAGTCTGATCCTGGAGTCTTAACACAGCAGAGCAGTGTGAAATACGTAGGGTGAGGGAGGCATGTCTTGTTGTGTCAGGTTCCTGGGATTTGTTTATAATACAATATTCCTTGACTATTCCTCCCTTCCTCTCTTTCCTCCTCTCTCTCTCCTTTCATTCTGTCCTTTCTGCCTTTCCTCCCTCCGTCGTCCCTCCATCCCTCTGTCCCTCCGTCCCTCTCTCCCTCCCTTCTGTCCTTCCTCCTCCTTTTCCTAACCCCTCCCTTCCTCTTCTGCCTCCCCTTCACTGTATCTTCCTTCCTCTCCTCTATCAAATGGCTTGAGACAATTCTTTACAGGCTCTATACCCCTGGACACCTCTGTACCCTTCCTCTGCACCCATCTGCATAATTTCACAGTCAATTTCAGGAAGGATGAAAACATTGGAAACTCACCAGTTTGGTCTTTAAAGGAGAGAAATCATATGTGGATTTTGTTTTTATCAATTAAATAGCATCTTTATCTCACTTTGCCTGGTGTGTATAATGTCTCATGTCTTTAGTATTTGTCTGAGACACTTGTCTATAAATCTGAAAATGTTTAACTGTTCAGCCCTTCTTCAAAGTAGACGACACTTTAGCTGTCAGTAGAAATCTGTTTTATAATACCTTTAGCTATAGGAATAGCAGCCATTTTGTGCCTCTTGTATCACAGCCTTCCATTGATCCAGTGACTCTGTTTCTATGCAGAGGAGTAGAGCCTTCTTGCTTGGTCAACAGAACAGAAGCAGGAAATGTCCTAGGTGACACTTACGGAGTCCCTCATTGCTAATTCTTGCATTAATCAGACCAGAACAACTAACAGCAACTTGAGCACGGGTCTACTTGTCAAAGAGAGATCTAATCAGAATTCAAGATCTGTAAGTTGCCTCTAGGTTGAGCCGTTCAGAGATTTGTTCTAATAAGACGGGGATGAGGGGTTGTATGCTCTCTTCTCAGGTGCCTTGTTAGGTATGGCCCTGTGGACTTTAAATGTGTGTCTTTAATGAGACCCTGCAAATATCTTCTAGAAAATTCTAACAACCCCAAGAGACACCCGTGAGTCACTTTCCTTTCTCACAGTTGCTTGTCCAAGAGGTGAGTTGAAGTCTTGGAAGAGCTCTGAGGAATGTTTGTTTGTTTATCTTCATTGATTTATTTATCCACTCTACATCCCATTCGCAGTTCCCCCTTTCCTCCCAGTCTCCCTTTACCCTGCCCTTCCCTTGATTCACTTCTCTGAGAAGCTCCCCCTGCTCCAGGTACCAACCCACCCTTCAACATCAAGTCACTGCAGGACCAGACATACCTTCTTCCACTGAGGCTGGACAAAGCACCCAGTTATGGGAGCAGGATCGACACGGGGGCAATAGAGTCAGGGTAAGCCCTTGCTCCAGTTGTTGGGGTACCTGCATGAAGATCAAGTTGCATATCTGCTACATATGTGTGCCCATGCTTGCTCTTTGGTTGGTCATTCAGTCTCTGGGAGCCCCCAAGGGTCCAGGTTAGTTGACTCTGTTGGTCTTCTTGTGGGGCTCCTATTCCTTCTGGGTCCCTCAATCCTTCCCTCAACTCATCCACAAGACTCCTGGCCATCTAACGTTTGGCTGTGTGCTTCTGCATCTGCTTTGATAAGCTGCTGGGTAGAGCTTTCATGAGACCTGTTTTTAGCCCCCACCAAGAACTCAAGAGAGAAATAGAATGCTTTGTTTGCATGGGGTGAATCTACCTAATTGTCCTTCTTTAGCCAGAGGAACAGGGAAAAAAATCTGGAGCAAAGATGCAAAACAAGTTTCCATTCTCCCCAAATGAAATGTCTTTCTTCCTCTGACACGAAAGAGGTACTTTCTCTAATTAAAGACACTGTACCTCTGATGCTGTGAAATGTGGCATCTGCTTATTTAGTTGGGGAAAATGATCTGTTTAGACAACAGTTGTGAGGATGTAGGTGTGGTCCGCGAGGCTGCAGGAAAGGTCTGAGCTTGCCCCATTTGCTAGACACTTGTCATTTAAAGCAGCAGAAGATCATAGTACTGGCAAAGGCACACTGAGAAGTGATGAGGGAAAACACTGTGAGAGCTAAGGGCTAAAGTGTAATGACAGCAGGGTCCTAAACAGATCCCTTTGCCTGTGTATTCGTATATGTGTGTGTGTATATATATATATATATATATATATATATATATATATATATATATATATGTGTGTGTGTGTGTGTGTGTATGTGTACATGAATGCATGTGTGTGTGTGTGTGTGTGTGTGTATGGAAAATGTCTTCTAGAAAATCTTATTCTTGGCAGAATGAAGTCTGTATATATGTATAATTTGAATAATTTATTTATTTTTATTTTATGTGCATGTATGTCTTTGTGAGTATGTCGGATCCCGGAATTACAGACAGTTGTGAGCTGCCATGTGGGTGCTGGGAATTGAATGTGAATCCTCTGGAAGAACAGTCAGTTCTCTTAACAAGTAGAGAGATGTCTCCTGCCCCAGTCCCCCATCCCTTCTAGGTACACTAGGAATAAGGATGAAGCATCATTGATACACAAAAAATGAGAATCTTCATGAGGCAAATGTATTTGAAGGAGGGTTCAAAAGGGCTTCTTACTGGCAAGAGCTGGCTGTCCCATCAGAACATTCCCAATTTTCATAGAGTTACTGACTCTATTTTCTAAATTGGGATTTCTGTTTTTTGCTGAAGGAAAATAACAAATGAGCTCATTTATAATCCCAATGCTTACATGTTACAGCAGAGCAAATTCATGTATAGCTTAAGGAACATTATCTTACCTTGTTCAGAGGGGTCGGTTTACGATACCTTGGAGTCTGAATGAGGTGAAAATGAGAAATTTCTACCTTTATTGCGTCTCCCTTTATTTGGAGAATGTTATCATTTCTCATTCAGAGGGGTCAGTTTATAATACCTTGAAGTCTGAATTAGGTGAAAGTCTGTCTGATCCTAAAGTGCAAATCAACATGAGAGAGGAGAGTTATCTGTATAAAGCCCTGCAAATAACCCTGGTGAGAAGCATCTTCCGTGTTTGATGCCAACCAGCTGCACATGGCCTTTGGTGGCTCGTGCTGGTTTACGGGGGAAAGAATTGGCTTTAGGGTCCCTAAATGTTCTTGTATTTTGTCTTTGATTGCTTAGCTTGATTTTGCTTGATCTTCATTGGAAACGTTTCTATGTGTCCCTCTCTCTCAATGCAAAAAAATACATGGACACAAATACCCTAGAAATGAATTATTTGACCTTTGGCCATTGCTACTTTTCATGGGCGCTCACAGAGCCAGATATCACAGTTGACTGGGATTTATCTCCCTTCTGTGCTGTAGGATTTCAGGCAACTCTCCGATCCTCCTTCTAATGCTTACTGTTAATGAACGCTCCCGTGCACCTGGTTTTACGGCTGGTAAGAAATCATTTCTCTCAAGGGTCCAATTTCTGTAAACCTCCTTTACACTAGTCAGAAGATGGTATATAGACAAAACTCAAGTTACTCCAAATATTTGGTCTAGAATTTGCTTTTGAAATCCAGTAGATATTAGAAGTAAGAATGCGAATTCCCCAGGGTGCAATATGGTGCTATGAAACCTGCGAGTGTTTTGAAAAGATTTAATTCAGATAAGAATTCTCAAAATTTAAATTTCACATCATAGAATTAGCTCTGAAAGGCTAAATAAGTGGCCAAACAATTTCTTAATTGTCTGAAAAAATATTATACTTTGAAAAAGTGGCTATAAAATTGTTGTTGGTGAATATTAATTGTACAGAGCAATGGGTTCCATCGTGATGTTTTCATGCTCATATATAGCAGACTTTGATCCTGAATTCTCTCCCTCTCTCCCTTGTCTGCTCTATCCCTTTTTACACTCTATTACTCCCTTTCAAAGGAAGGCTTTTTTTCTTTTTTCTTTTCTTCTTCAGACAGGGTCTCTCTATGCATCTTGAGCTGGCCTCAAACCCACAGTCTTTTTGCTTTCCCAGGTTTGGGTTTACAGTCATGTGACACAATGACTGGATGTGTGTCTCCCAACTCTGCCTCAAATGGTTGTTAAGTTCTCCTGATTTTTGTATGCTTGAGACATTAGGGTAAAGGCAGAATAATTGCATACATTGAAAAAAACTGGGTCACACCAGCCCATGTGCTTACGAGTAAGACACACTGAGTACCCAGCTATCCCAAAGGGGCAATGTCAGCTCAGCAGCTGTGCATGGGCTCAGTGCTGCTGTGCGAAGTACACACCCACTTTCCCTTTCCTATTATCAGCTACTGACTGTGCAAAACAATGGATCTCTCTTCTTCTTGTCCTTATGTTCCTTGCCCTTCCTCCTGATTCTTCTTTTGCCATCCTGGGGATTGAGCCTAAGGACCTAGGCATGCTAGGCACGCTCTCCCTATGCCTCCAGTGGTATTTTCACTTTTAATTTTGAAACAGACGTCTCACCAAGTTCCCCATGCAGGGCTTCAACTAATTCTATAACCCAGGCAAACCTGGATCTTGCAGTCCTGCAGCCTCACTGTCCTGGTAGCTGGGATGACAGTCTGTGCCCAGCGTGGCTGTAAGCGGAGTTCACTATAACATTTTCAGATGTCTTTCCATGTGTGTTGGTCCTGCTTGGACCCCAGCCCCTACTTTCCCTCCTACTCACTCTCCCCAAAGTCCTTATCCTAGCTCTTGGCTGAGAGGGAGATGGTGAGTTTGACAATACGTGTGCTTTTACAAAGAGTTTAAGAGTGTTGACCTCCTCTATTTGGAGCAGAGGCTGGAGAGAGGACTCTGGCTCATGATAGAGCTTCTTTGCACACTTGGTAAAGTACTTGCAGCTCCAGCATGAGGGATGGAGTTAGATCCCAGGAACCCATGCATAGAGCCAGGAGAGGCTGTAGCCTCAGTTCTGAGGCATTGGAGGTAGATGTCTGACGTGTGCTGCCTGGCCAGCTGGACTGCTTGGCAGATATCCAGGCCACTGACAGATCCTATCTCAAAAAGCAAATGGACAGCGCCTGAGGAATGGCACTCAATATTGACCTGTAACTTCACACACACACACACACACACACACACACACACACACACACACACACACGCAAATGCTTCCTTCTCAGCATGCAACTCTTGACTAGGAGGAAGGGAGAGGTAAAAGCTCTGGAGCCTCCATTTCCCAGAAACCAGGGGTTTGCATTTTAAAAGGCAGTTTTGTGGTCTTGGTTCAAATTAATACCCCATAGGTAGGACTTTACATTTAGTTTATTTTTGGTTAAATATTACTTTTGAGTTTCAAATACAGAAAATTTCATGAGAAAAGCTTGTAAAAACCCTTGGGCCATGCTGTTCAGGGAGAATCAGAAACATATGGGTTCAAATTTCTTTATAAACACAAGGGTCTGGGTGTTCCTGAGGACAATTTGGGGTTTTGCTGACCCCCAAACTCAAGCTTTGTGGGTTTTGGAAGGAGTTTCAGGTGTGGCAGAATGTTCTCTGCCAAGCTGGGCTCCCCCATCCCTTACGAAGTCCATCATTAGAAAGGTCTGCTTGACATTTCTGTGTTTGGAGAAAAGTGTAGTGTGAATATATTTTTCACACTGCAAGCAGTCTTGATGACCACCACAAAAATTTGAGTTTAACCCACATTGAGTCATTTCTTGCCAGGGATGAACTGTGTGGTACCACACCGAGCCACTGCTGTTCAGAGCTCTTCTGTTGACAGAATGACAGATGCAGTTTGTTTCCTTGGCTTTAGTTTCCTATCCTGTCATATAAGAAATGAGCTGAGACTGACCAGAGTCAGAGCATAGGTGAGAATCGGGCCTCATATTTAAAATGCTCATTTTTTTTTTTTTTAGATTTTGCTATCAAATCGGAAAACAGGAAGTAAACTCTAGTCATGGATAAAATTGAGTCTGTGCAGTCACGTGATGTTGTTTTCCATCTTAGTGTTTTAAAGAGATACTCATCAAGTCTGTGGTTCCTCTAGCTGCTGAAGCATGGAAGGTTCTAGAACTCAGGAATGATATTGCTGCTTTCTGAGCACTTAATTGAGCAGGGCCATAGCTCATATCAATAGCCACATTCCACCTTCTTCTGCCTTGTGAATGCCTGTCTGATGTGGTGAGTCCCTTAGAACTGTTGAGAACTCTTAGGTGCTGTCCTTTCCCTTGTCTTCCAGGGGTTAGATTCACATTGTTTTTTAAAATTAAAGCTAATTATATAAAAAAAAACTAGTTAATAAGCTCAATTTCTAGTTTAAACTCTTACATGCACTAGTATGTCCAACCTGCCCCATAGTCAATAGTCTTGACCTTTTTTGATATGGTAGCAGAGAAGACAGATCTACATCAAGGCTCATTCAGGATTTCAAACAAGCTGGCAGATGGGATTCACTGAATTCTGGGTGAGTTTTAACTGGAGGCTTTTGAGGAGGGACAACCTCCAATAATTTGGAAAGAAGTGAGGGGCATTCCTGGGGATGAGTACTTGAGGAGAGAAGCCTGCTTTGGTCTTCAAACTTGTTTTGGAAAATATTTTCCTAGTGTAGTTGATGCACCCCTGTCGTTACTTCGTAGTGGTGGCTTTTATTTATCAGCCTCGGTCACTGCTGCAGTTGTGGAGAAAACAGAAAATGTATTAAAATATTCAGTTACCTCATTAGCTTGGAGACACACATATCAACGTCCTAGGTTTTGCAGGGGCTTAGAAGAGGTCAAGTTTTGGCTTGGGCCTGTTTGCCCTAACACTTGCTTTCAAATCAATATAGGGAATGATGATCAGAAATTCAAGCTCCCACCTCTTCCCCCCTCCTTTTCTCTTTTCCCTCCCTTCCTCCCTTCAATCTTCCCTCTCTCTCTTCCTCCCTCTCTTCTTCCCTCCCTTCCTCTTTTCATCCCTCTCTTGCTCCCCCTCCATCCTTTTCTCCTTCCCTTCCTCCCTTCTTTTCTTTCCAGAAATGGGGATGAAACCCAGGACTCTGTGCACTCTAGGCAAGTGCCTTAGCACTGAGCCGCACCCCAACCCCGGTCTGAGTTTTCTTTGTGTTCTGAGCTAAAGACCTTCTGCCTGTTTTCTGGAGAGTATGGCTCAATAGAGTGCAAGAAAATATTTATTTTCCTTTCTAAGAAGAGGAAACTAACATCTGTGTTTTTAAGACTTGGGGTCCCAGTTGATGGGACATCAAACTCTTCTTGAAGATCACTAAGGACAGTCTTAGAGGAGAGATTTTCTTTGAGGGAGTCAGACCTTAAAAGAGTTAAAAGACAAAGGTTAAGATAGAAGTTGCGAGGGGTGGGAATGGAGCTTTAAGGAAATAATGACAGTGTCTGTCATGCTGTCCTATAGACATTGAAGCGGGTGTTCTTCATTCCCAGTGTTGTCACAGAAGATCACCATCTGGGCAGCTTAAAAGACAAAACTTTATTTTCTTAACACTGACATCCAAGGTCTAGGCAGTGAAGATCTGGTTTCCAGTGAGCCCCACAGCCCCCACTGGCTTGTGTTCATTTCATTTTGTCCTTACATGCTTTCCCCTGTGCTGTGGAAACCCCTGGCATCTTTTTTTTTTTTTTCTTCTATTGAAGTCATCAATCCTGTTGGATCAGGACCCTGAGGTAATGACACCATGAAAATTAGACACTTCCTGAGAGGTCCTATTTATCCATAATTAGGGAATTATGGTTTTGACATAATTTAGGAGGGGCACAGTGCAGCCAAGGGAGAACTGCATTGGGAAATGGACAATGCTGATCCCAAAGATTTAATAATGTTCTCACGGCATCTCTTCAGCCCAGAAAGGAATGAGGCCAAGAAGACCATGGTGTACAGTGCAGTTCTCATGCCCCACTGTGAAACAAGCCATACTGTGACACCTACTGTCAACTGAATAAAGAGACATAATCCAATGGCTTCCAAGAGTCCTGGAACAGCAAAGGGGAAGTCCTAGTGCTGAATACCCAAAAGTCTTGGGTGCCCATCTATCCAGACACCTTGGTTACATCCATCCCTCTTGGAGTCATCCAGAAGTGTATCAGACACTCTACCACCACCACATCTTCAGCAAGGGGACAGGGACATGTGTGTCCTGATGTCTTTTCTATGGACTGTAACCACATAGAGCATATTGACTCCTAGAGTGTATTGAATGGAATCCTGGATCTGGGTCTCTTAGATCACTGCCATTGTATAATACACTATAGTACATGACACCTCCCTGTTCTGTACTGAATTGCTTTGATTCAATTTTAGAACAACTCATTTGTTGAATGGAGTCAAGCAGGTAGGTTTAAGTAACATTCTTTTTTTTTTTTTTTTTACCAGATGTTTTAACTTGTAGTATTTGGTGTAAAACTGCCGAATTTACCAGAAGACTGATCTAGATACTCTTTAGAAATTTAATAGAACTGATATATGTATGAAATATAATAATATAATCTAAATATAGTAGTAAACATCTTTAATCTCAGCACTGGGAAGGCAGAGACAGGAAAATCTCTGTGAGTTGGAGGGTATCCTATTAATCATAGTGAGGGTCTGTCTCAAAACAAACAAACAAACAAACAAACAAAGCACACACACACATACACACAGACATACACACACCACACAGACACAGACACACAAACACTTATACACATAAACACACCACACACACACACACACACACACACACACACACACACACACACACACACACAGTAAAACCCAGTACTTTGTATGATAATTTTTAAAAACTGTAGTAAGACGTGTCAAAGATAACTTAGAAATTAGAAAAAAAATACCCTTTTTAAAAAGTCAAAATGTGCATGTATTTTGCAGCAGATTTTGCACGGACCATGTATAATATTGGCATGTGGGCTTTCCTTTATGTTGGGTCACTCCCTACAGTGGCCATTCATGAACTAGTTTGCCTTTCTCACTGGTGTGAACCACAATGAGACAAAACTTCTGTCTGACCATGTTGAGTCTCTGCCTAGAAAGGCCCAGACTCTGGTGTACGACAGCCATCGAATACAATTTCTGTTTATTTAATTCCTTTTTATTAAAAAAAAAAATCTCTGAAGGTTTTGTATGAATGATCTACTGCTTATTTCTTTACTTTGGAAAGAGTCACTCAAGCCATGAGTAGCCTGGAACTCACTATATAGCCCTGGCTGGCCCAACGATGTGACAATCCTCTTGCTCTAGGCTCCCAAGTGGTAGGGTTATACTGGTGCACTTACAAATTCACATCTATAAATGATGTTTTTGGCTTGCAGGTGGCTGTCTTCATTTAATTTCTTTGTAGAAGGCTGGGGTAATGAGAGTTTAGAACATTAAAGTGATAGTTTCATATCAACATGGTGCCATACACTGTAAATATATGCAATAACACTGAAAAATAAATGTCAAAGCAATATAACTATCATTTTTTTTTACCAGATTAATTGTCTGTTTTCTTTAGTCAATGAACATCCCTTTTATCTGTAAATCACTGACAGATGTTGACAAACCATCTTTGCTCACTAGTGGTGACTGGGCCATTGTTGGCCCTGCACACTTTTTTCTTACCAGGTAAGCCACCACCTTGTCACCAGGGCTCAGTTGTTACTTGTTCTCTTCCTTCCTTCCTTCCTTCCTTCCTTCCTTCCTTCCTTCCTTCCTTCCTTCCTTCCTTCCTCCCTCCCTCCCTCTTTTCTTTTCTTCCTTTTCTTTTCTTTCTTTTCTTTTCTTTTCTTTTCTTTTCTTTTCTTTTCTTCTCTTCTCTTCTCTTCTCTTCTCTTCTTTTCTTTCTTTCTTTCTTTCTTTCTTTCTTTCTTTCTTTTTTTGACATATGTGGAGGCTAATAGTGTTGGACTTACAATTAAACCATACAACTGAGGATGGCATAAAGCCATGAAGAAACAGGTTCCAGAAGGAAGAGGGCCACTGCTATGAATGCTGTTTGAAAGCTTTAAGATGAGCCTGGAAAAGTTCATCAGTAAATGCATTTGTTACCAGTTAATGTGCACAAATCAACCAAAGAGAGCCAGGCAACTCTAGAAAGATCTTGCACTGGGTTGCTTTTACAACTACCTCTGTGACCTCAATTCACCTTTTTTTTTTTTTT
>NC_034608.1:26873515-26890381 GCF_900095145.1 Mus pahari | reverse complement strand
TTTTTCGAGACAGGGTTTCTCTGTATAGCTCTGGCTGTCCTGGAACTCACTCGGTAGACCAGGCTGGCCTCGAACTCAGAAATCCACCTGCCTCTGCCTCCCGAGTGCTGGGATTAAAGGCCTGCGCCACCAGGCCCGGCTTTCAATTCACCTTTAAAAAGTAGAAATATGTGGATCTCAGGGCCTGTGTCAGAGGGAGCTCTTCATGGGAAAGACAAGACCAGACTTTAACACTGGGGCCCATAGGTAGAGACTGAATGGTAAGCCTGTATTCACCAATTGGTCAATGAATTTGCATGTTTTCATCTTTAGTTAAAATGTTTAGATCTGGAATATGTCCTTTTCATCCATCTTTGCTTCAATAAGTTTTCAATTAACTCACTAAAGACAGGTAGCAACTGTAATAGTCACAGTTATACCTGTGTTTAACTGGGACAAAAAGTTCTGTATTAGAGGACAGAAAAAAGTTCAGAGCTAGAGTGTGCCTTTGGATGACTAAAACTTAGTGTTACAAAAAACTCCATGCTTATAGCATAGGGGGAACTAGCTGTGATCTCTGAAACTGAGTATTTGGAAGGGAAATGGGATCTTGGGTTAAGATAAGTTATGAACAGGGGTTCAAAAGTCCATCGTAGTTTTGGGCAACAAGGAGGACAATCCAATTGACTACAGGTGAAATAATGTATAGATTATCCTGTAGAAATAATAAATGATTCTGCAGGAAATGAGATGTCGTTAATGGCAACCCTCATGGGTACACAAAGGGCTGAGTTCAGGTCACCCTGAGGGTACATGTATCAGCCATGAAAGATGACTGCAGATGTCAGCCTCTTCAACAGACAGCCAGTCACTAATGAAAGCCCAGGTCAGAGACTCTTAATCTATTTTCCTGCCATGAATCCCTTAAATGTACCATTCTCTTACCTTCCTCCCAAAATATTTTAAATGTATAATATAAATGGTTTAGCAGTTCAAATAAAAGCAGACCATATTTTTGGTCACCATGAAAATCATTAAGGGAGCATACAATTTTTGGAGATCATGATATGTGTGCTTCGCGGTGAATGCACCAAGTCATGAGACTTAGAAACAGGTCTATGTGCTAAGCATGGTGACTGATTAGAGAGAACTGAGAATGAAAGCGATTTCAGTCACTGGTATGCTGTGACTTCTGTGATTTGTCACTTACCAGGTCATTGAAGGAATCAAAAGGAAGATGTAATTTTATTTTTTTTCCTGTGGAAAAAGTATGGATTTCCTAACTTCTATACAATGTATAGAATACATTAGGGCTTCATGGAGTCTACAAAGTATCAAGAAAAGTTCTGAGTGGTGGTGAATAATTAATCAGAAGAGATTCAGAGAATTAAGTATTTTCTGTAGATGATCATCTGAAATTCTCTTCTAGCGTCAGAGGTTCTGGAAGATGGGTTTTTATCTTCCTGAACTATATTATTCCAAGTGTCAACATTTTTGTGATGTCTGTGCGCTATTATTATAAGCAAAAGAATTACTTTAGAAATAATTTTTAAGTAGAATTTTATAATAGGAGAAAAAAGAGGAGAAAGCAGGAGAAGGAAGAAAAGAGGGGGAAAGGAGGAAGAGGAGAAATGGTGGAAGGAAAGGAAGAGGGAAGGATTGAATAGAGAAGCGAATGTGAGAGGAGAGGAGAGAACACAGCCCACTTTTTAATAGTGGGGAATGCTTTTCTAAGTTAAGACAGTCCCAACCTATAGGCTACTAAGGGTGTTTGATTGCATTTTCTATTGTGGCTTAAAAAAATCCTTAATGATGTATACATATTCATTAAAGCACCACACTTGAGATCTTTGTTCTTCTTTGTATGTAGGTTACAACCTAATTTTAAAAACTTGGAGACAAGCAAGTAAACTTTGATGCTAGAAAAAAATTGAGAAGGGGAACAACCAGAGGGCTAAGAGGTTTGGGAAATGATGGCAAGCGTAGATTGGAGAAACTAGAGCAGTTTCCTTAGAACACTGAGGGTTTACCGAGCAGGTGAAGGTCTGCAGAGCAGCTTTCAGAGAGCATTAAGGATGCCATGCAAATCAGATTAGAGGACCAGGCCAATATTACCAATGGAAGGACAATGATTTTTGCTAAAAGATTAAATGTTAAGTTGTGAACATAAAATAATTATTTAAAATCTGAGGAAGCTCATCAATATGCTTTTAGGAAACATGTATAATTTTAATAATAGAAATTAATTACTCTGTTTTATTGAGTGTAACAGCAAATAAATTTTACCTTAAGGCAGACAGTATTAAATGATTTTTTTTTATCAGTAAAGAATTTCCTAATGAAATGTATAAACTGGGCATCTCATTATTTGATGCAGTACTTACTCTGGTTTGATTAATTTTGTCTACTGTCAGTGACATTCTACAAGACAGGTTACATCTATTTAGTCAAGTATTCCAATAAATAAATTCAACTCCTTGGATTAAACAAATGGTTTAAATTTCTGGTGATCTGATTCTAAGTCTAGGTGTAATTGTGATTTACTAGGGATATACAAAAGAAAATATGAAATCGTGAAAACCCATTACTGTCTACTTTGCTTGCTTGCCCATTTACATCCTTATGTGGTAGCTTAGTGTATCTCAAGGACAGTATTAAGATCAAAAGAAGATTGAAGAATACCAGGATCCATCATCTGTCTAGATGGGAAACCTGGAGGTGTGGGGGGAGATGAGACTTCTGATACAGCCTGACGTAACTAGGTAGCTCACAGAGTCATCAGTTAGAGTCTGGCCGTAGAGAGGCATCCGATCAGACTGTCATGCTCTGTGTTTAATGGAGTGTGGCAAGGACTTTGACACAAGCCATTACCCACTATTTACTTACTCAAAGCAGAAACCTACTGGAAAATTGAGTGAAATTATCCATACGTTAAGAGCTTTGAGAAGGTTGCATTATGATCAGAAAAATTTAAAACAAACCCTCAGAACACATTGGTATTAAAAGCCAGTGAGCTCTGGTGCAGTGTTTTAACAATCATGTTTTGCAAGTTTGTTTCTATCACTTCGATATGAAGTAACATTGTAGAGTTGCTGAAGAATTTTAAACCAACCCTCAGAGCTCTGACTTCTCCACAGCTGTGCTGTTTGGAAGCATGCTGATAGCTCAGAAACTAGGCTAATTTTCACACTCTTCGTCTTGACGGTCCTGTTTTATTTCCAGGTTCCCAATGTTTGTTCTTAATTTGGGTTTCTTGGACAGAGTTACATAGTCAACCAAACATGCACTTTCCCGTGTTGTAGGCTAATTGAAAGGAACCTTTTCAAATGGGATACAAGCGAAATCGGAAACCGGGTGAGCTGTTTGGGTGCTATTTTATGTTTTAATCAGTTGTTAACATTATATGGGAATGTGCTTTGCCTGTGGCCATTGGAGCAATTGAAAATAAGCTAGAGCTATGGTTAAAATTGCTTTTTCACACCCTGCAAAGTTGTCACGAACAACTGAAATGGGGAAAAAAAATACCAACCGATATGAATATGCCATTATAAGAGGAAATACAAAAATTCAAATAAGAATATTATAAAATCTCCTGTTGTTTTTGTGGTAGCACTGGGGATAAAACATGGGGCCTTGCACATAATAAGCAAGTGGTCTCCCACCGAGTCAGGCCCCCAGCCCTACTTTCTACTTTTTATTTTGAGACAAGGTCTCACTGAGTTGTTCTTTATGGGCTTGAATTCATTTGCTAGCCCACCCAGACAGGCTATGAACTCATGAGCCTCCTGCCTCAGCCTCCTGAGGAGCTGGGATTTCAGTTATGCACCTCCAGATTGAACTGTAAAACCCTTTTAGCTGGAATAACTGAGCTGGTTTTCTGATTACTGTTTTGAGTGTGATGCACGACCGCTCGTTTAGTGAATGTAATAGTCACAACAAATTTTGATAAAGCTTTTCTCTTTTTCTAAGCATTTAAACCTTAATGTGTATATTGTATATCCATGCATAGGCATTTATGTATGCATGCTGATGTGTGTGTCTGCATATGTGTGCAGCTGTGCATGTGCACATCTGTGGAGTCCAGAGATCAACTCTGGAGAGTTGATCAACAGAGGTCAATGTTGCTCTTCAGGATGGCTATCTACCTTGTTGGGATCTAAGCCTCTAGTTAGATTAGCCTGGCAGACCAACAATGCCTAGGGTTCTTCCTGTCCCTGCTTCTCCAGTGCCGAGGCTACAAGTGCCCACCATCACCTCAGGATTTTTACATGGATTTCAAGACTTGAACTCAGGTCTTTATGCTTGCATTACAAATACTTTACAGAATGAAGTATACTCTTGATTATCAGTTGACACACATTTTCTACTTAAATTATTTCCATAGAAGAGTTTGGACAAGAGAAGAACTCACTTATAAATGGAGCCCCTCTCACCCTCTAAAATGTACCCACAAATTCCACTCTGACTCAGAACAGCCCTTTGATTCTCCCTCCCCACTTTGTTGAGTCTGGCACCATTGTAAGACAAATAACTTTTTTCTCATCATGCACTCTGGGTGCATCAAGACATGGCTTAAGGTTAATCATATCAGTCAAAAATCCAACGTGAGAAAAATTCCACTGGAAAGTCCCTCAGGAGTCAGCAATGACATTTGGAGCAACTGCAGGGCTGGGTCCCCAGTTTCCATGGCAGGCTGCTCCTCTGTGCTGTTTTCTCTACACCACTGGGCCTTATAAAGTTAAAGCCAGCAGAGAACCTGTACAATGAATTAATTATAGGTCATTTTATTTGCTCAGAAATTCATCGGAGGATCCTCTTTCCAAAAAGCTTAGAGATTTTTCTGGAAAGATTATGTCTATACACATACCTTACAAAGTTCTGAAAGCTATTGGTTAAAAAGGAAACTGTAGCTCAATGGGAAGTAAAATTTGAAAGGCCCTTAGGTCTCATTTGAGGCCTATATTCTACTTCTAAAATTACAGTCATAACAAAGTCCCTCAGACAATGCCACCTAATGAGCCTGCGAATTCTCATTAAAGCCATATTGTGATTCCATTATCAAGCCAGTAGATTGAAAATTGACCACCTCTGACTACATACTTTAGAAGCCTAATTCTGAGCAAATGGGAAGACAGCTAATTGATGTATGACTTATCCTGGCAACAAGGTATGGTTTTCATACAAAACAACTCAATAGATATTTAATGAATATGGGTTCTTTTTTTTTTTTTTTTAAATGATGAAGTAAACAATTTTGTATTAATAGCCCTTATGTAGAATCTGTGGAACTATTAGGGATAACGGGACAGAGAAGAAGCCAGAAAGACAGCTTTGTATGCAAAATTAGACAAAGCAGGAGAGAGAATGAGGGATGTTGCTTTAAAGCTGTGGTTGTTGGGAACATGCTGGGTGATTCACACCTGTCACCTCAGCTGTATCTCACATTCCTATCTTAACCAGAGCCTGGGAAAACAGCCTCTCATTTAAGGTCTGCTGCCCGGCGCCACCTTTATTTTTGGTTCTTGATTAGTGTTGAAATGATAATGTGGGAACTACATTTTTTTTTTCACTCTAGAAGTCATATTTGTATTATTTTCTGATTACAAGAGCAGTATATGCTGGGACTTCAACAAATTAGAAATGAAGTCAAGCAATCTTGTGAAATGCAACCCTAACCCGATCATGGAGGATTTGATCTTGCTACAATTCATGTCTTGTTTTATCTATGCCACTTCACTTCTTGCGAGTTACCAGGACAGTCGCGGGGGCGGGGAGGGACTCCTGTGTAGGAGGTGATATCCTCTTTCCTCACTGTTCTCACCAAGGCAACCAGCAGGGCTGCTGATTCTTTAGAAATATCAGCTCGTTTTCTCAGGTGTGATGCCTGCTTTCATGTTCAGAACGTCTGTGTATCACTTCAGGCATCCCCAGCATCAAGTCATGCACCTGAGTAGCAGAGGCGTGAGCAATAGACCACACACCATTTCCTGACTGGAGGAGGACGCCAGTCACCCTCCCGAAGGATGGATCACTGTAGGGTGCTGACCCACCTGCCAGTCTTCCCCCAGTGGTCTCACTGTGGCAGGTGACACTTGCACGAGGTATGTTAGTACAGTAAGCCACTGTGACATGGTGTGGCTGGTAATCCTGGGATTGGGTGGCAAGTTCTTTTCATGGATCTTTTTATGAGAGAAGAACATTCTTCCCTGAAGGAACCCAGAGGGCCATTTCTTAGGTAAGAATCCAATCACTGTCATGAAAATTTATGCAATTAGCTTAGACAGCTTTTCCTTTGTGAGGGGACCACATTTCCCCCAACAAATTGTATTTCTTTAAGGAACACAAATTAACGTTAATTTTTCTTTATCCAAGGAAGGATAAAGGGAAGTTTGGAGATACCCATCCCCATTTTTATCTTAACAAATAGCCCAATAGCTTTCAGAATCTTGCCACCATTCTTTCCCCCAACCTCATCCTCCCTTCCTGAAGCTGATACTCCAGTCTCTTTAACGAGTTAGAAACCTGTCACTGCAAATCTCCCCCCTTTCATATCATATCTCTTCATCTTTTCACGGAGGTATTTGCTGTTTAGAAGAGAGAGATGAATGAAAGACAGAAGGAGCTTTTTTTTTTTTTTTAAATTGGATATTTTCTTCCTTTACATTCCAAATGCTATCCCGAAAGTACTCTATACACTCCCCCTGCCCTGCTCCCCAACCCATCCACTCCTGCTTCCTGGCCCTGGCATTCCCCTGTACTGGGGCATATAATCTTCGTAAGAGCAAGGGCCTCTCCTCCCAATGATGGCTAACTAGGCCATCCTCTGCTACATATGCAGCTAGAGACGTGAGCTCTGGGGGTACTGGTTAGTTCTTATTGTTGTTCCTCCTACAGAAGGAGCTTCTTGTAGTGGTCGCTTTTATATATACCACTTTGGCTCCTGGTGAACTGCACTTGTGCACCCACCCAGAAGCTATCTTTGGATCCGTGAATGAAAGACACACACACATTAGCTTATTTTGAAAATGCCTTGGCTAACTCAAAGGCTGGGCACTCCTAAACCTTCCCCTGCTATCCTCAGCCCAATGGGGAAGTGGCTAATGGCCTCTTACCCAAAATCTCACATAGCTGGTTGGCTCTATCTCCTGCAGCTCCTGTGTGCGGTCCTTCTTCCCTGAGTCACTGGTTCTCCTCCTTCCTCTCTGCATCTTAGCCCATACAACCTTAAGGGTCCCACCTTGGGCCCAACCATTAGCCATTGACATCTTTATTGATCAATCAAAAATCTATTGGGGACAAGGACCTTTAGCATTTAGACACGCAGATTCCTGATTGAATCAAAGCATTAGAACCAATCTCCAACAAACTCTTGAGAAAAGATTTGGGGCATTTTATAAAACCATATGTTTAACATAACACATTGCAAAGGTAAAATGGTAGACAATGGAAAGAAGTCTTGAGCAATCAAGTACTAGATATAATAATGTCTAAAACCAAGAGTACATGCTGGAGACTTCTGTATATCTACTCAGCGTGCACCATGAGTGTGACTGGAGACTCCTGCATATTTTCTTGAGTGTGCAATGAGTTTGGCTAGAGACTCCTGTGTATCTGCTTGTGTGTGCCATAAGTTTGACTGGAGCCTCCTGCATATCTGTTTGAACATGCCATGAGTTGGGCTGGAAATTCCTGACTTTATGCTTGGAGCATGCCATGAGTTTTGCTTGCTCTAGAGTTCTTAAAATTTGAAAGCTAGAGAGTTGTGTGGTCAGTTATGAGATGTATAATACGTGCATTTAAATAACACCTTGGTACAGAGATGGGTTGGGGGTCTCGTATGAACACCAACTGGGAACATTAGTGATACCAGGGTTGCCATATCTTCTGCATATGGACTCTCAAACAATGCCACCAACAGACATAGTTTGTGACATTTCTTGACAAGCTATAACCTATGTGAAGGATGTCATCACTATCTCTGTCTCCTTACTGACTTGGTAGGAGTCCTTATGTAGCCCAGGTTTTCCTCACACTTACAGCAATCCTACTGCCTCAGTCTCCCGAGCGCTGGAATTACAGGCATGCACCACCACACGCTTAAAGAAGTTTGTCTGTGAAGGGCTGGATGTGTGGTCCAAATTCTTCACTCTTCTCCTCCCCCCTGCTCTGTATACTGTGTAATATGCAATGTCTTTTGAAAATGGAGTTTCAGGGCCACTCCCAAGCACTTTGACATTCATGGCCACTGTTTCTCACCTAGTAATCTTGGCTTTTAGAATTCCATCCTGCCTCATCTTCTGCAACACCACGCCTTGCATCTCTCTTTCTTCAGTCATTTTTTCAATCACTTCTGTTTGTTCCCAGCTTTCTTATGGGTGGTGATCTAGACATATAAGGTCAGGATGGCTTGATGACTATGAGCTCTTGCTGGGTCTGGAGCCACTGAGTCATGCATATTGTTTTATATGTCACCGTGGACAGCATACTCCATTCTTCTGCCTCCTAGTTTTCTCACGTGTTAGCAGATGAAGATGTATGTGTGTTGTGTGTTTGGGAGGACCGGGAACACAATCACATGAAACTCAGAGAGACCTCCATGTGCTGTTAACCAAAGACAAAGGCAGCAAAGACTTACTTCTAGGTTAGAGGAGTAATCTCACTTATTGTTTCCCATCAGCCCACCTTGCCCTAGTACCTTGACCTCTCCTGAAGTGATGAACAGAAATCTCCCTTACCGTAGACTCAGACCATGCACCTTTCCTGCAGATATACTGGCCAGGTCCTGAGAGTAGTTTTTCACTACTCTTCTCCACATGGAATTTGTCACCAAATCATCTCTCAGTTTCATTCTCTCTCTCTCCCCCAAGTCTTGATTGTTATTGATTGTGATTTTACACTGGCATCTAGGCATCTGAGTTTTGGGAAGATTGTAATTCTAGGTGCTGATATCTAGTCTTGTCTTTATTGGGTAGGTATTTTGTCCCTTAGTTTCTTTTGCTTTCTGGGTCTTTTGGAGGATGTGGTAGGCTGTGTGTAAGGAATTCTCCTGGGATTCTGCTAGGTGTGGTCATAGGGTTCTTAGTAAAATGTGTTTCTAGGTATTGGAGGCTGAAACTTAGAAATAAGGTTGGTTTAGTGGTGGGGAGGCGAGGCTAAGGAGGTACACAGGTGGAAGGAAAGCAAGGTGTTCCATCAGGATCTGTTTAGTACCCTGGGAATGAGGATAACAAGTGAGCTGAGGCTGAGATGCCAAAGCTTTTAAATTCAGACTCCATTTTGGAGAACCTGATATAGAATTGGTTTTCAAGTTGTCCCCCAACAAAACCAGAGCCTAGCTCCAGTATCTAGGCTAACTCTCATCAAGACCAGTGTGTCCAGGTTATTCCCCCAACAAACCTGCACCCTAGGTTACAAGCCCACCCCCTGCCTAATGACCACCAATGCAGAGGGAAGCAGAAGTGAAGTTTATGATCTGACTCCCAGCACCAGCCAATCATGTTAAAGGGCACAGGAGCTTTCCAATTAGATGCTTGCACATGTATTCCCTGCTTGCTGTTTACTATAAGGCCTTTCTTCGATAGACATTTGAGGCTCCCTAACCCCCACCAAATCCGTCCTGCGTGGCAGTGGTGCATTGGGGTGTCCTGAACTGGCTGGAATAGAATAAAGGCCCTGTTGTGAGTTGCATCAGATTGGCTCCTGTGTGTATTTCTGGGGAGCACTAACTTCCCTGGCACAACAAGGCCATAGCAGGTCAGCTACATGGCTGGCTCTGGGATTGGATTTGGAGGAAAGAAGGAAGAGTAGAGACCCGAAGATCACCTACCTGCTTGACTGACTGGCATGTTTCCAGAGAAGACCTGCTGGAGCTGGGGTCTGGGACAATAGGGTGAGTGGAAATTAAGGTTAGAGAACATATGAGTGATCAACTGGATGTGTGGGGAGACCACAACATGTGGTCTGCTACCGGGTTGGGGTTAAGACTGAGGGGGTTGAGTTTAAAGTTGAGAAGGGAGAGTTTAGGTTACCTGCTTCCCTGGCCATATTGGGCTGTCAGTTCCCAGGGAAATGCCTAATGGCATTGGAGGCCAGGACAGTAGTGAGCAGGGGGACCAAGGACCTGTGTGATCTATTGGAGACAGGAAGAAAAATGATCAGGGGAAGGAAGGCTACAAAGCAGGAGATGGTCTGTTACAAACCTGGGCAGGAGAACAGAGCAATGGATTTAGAGAACAGAAGGAGGGGGCAAAGAGGATCTGCAGCTAGCCTTCCTGCTTCCCTGTCTGGCATGTCAGGCGTGTTCTCAGAGAGTGCCTGCTGGTGGGATAAGAGAGGAGTGGGAAAAGAAAGATGAAGGAGACAGTCTACATGGTCCATTGGAGATGGTAGTCAGAGGGGAAGGGGGGTGGTGTAGCAGGTGTTCTATTACAGAGCTGGGGAGGAGACTAGGGGGTTGGACTGAGGAAAGGGGAGATGATAGTCTGGCTTCCTGCTTCACTGGCTGGACTGGCTTTTGGGTTCCCACGTTTATTGACCGTCTCTCTCGCCTCCACCTTCCTCTGTTCCATCCCTTCATCTTAGTGTGAGCAAACACAGTTGCCTTGTTATACCTGGGTTGGCACCTCTCCCCCTAGCTCCTGGCCTCCAGTCATATTCCTCTGCCCTCCCCACCTCTAAGATGCTACTGCAGGGCTCTGACCTGACTGCTGACTGACTGTCTTCTTCCAGTGATTCAGAGGTTCCCAGTGGTCTTTAGGGAAAAGCCGTACGCACCCTGGCAATCTCCATCCTCTTGCCTCTCTAGAGTCCCCGTTTTGGCCGCGTCTTCCCTTACAATGTGCACTTGAGCTATATATGGAATCTCTCTGTGTGTTCCATCCCTGGTGAGTGAATTCTGGGATGTGTTTCTGATGGGAATATTTTTCTCTGCTTGAGACAGTAAACTCAGTTGTTTGTCCAATCTTACGTGGAACAACTGAATTGTTTTGTTTATTTTGGAGTTTTAATTTCAAAGAGGTAATTTCACAAGGAAAGCTATTTTTCAAGATCATTTTATATTTTATTTATTCTTTATCACAGTACTAAATATATTATAAATTAAAATAAATATAATTTTCCCTTTGTAAGATTTATATTGTCACTTCTTCAGCTCTGGGATTTTTGGGGGTATAAATTAAACTTTCAACATGTCTGTTTTTGTTTAAAATAATTTTCAGTATCTAACGAACCTGAAGTGGTGCTTCGGCTGGACCCTATGAGTGCTGAACATGGTGAGCCTTTGCTAGTCTTTTCTGTGAAGATTGACTGGACTCAAGTCAATCAAGAGTGCCCAAAGCCTAGGTCAAATACTGCCACACAGAGATGCACCTTCTTTTGCTAGCATTACTTTCCTTTCTCAGCATTTAGAGGAGGAAAAATTCTCAAAAAAGAAAAAAAAAAATCATCGCTAACTGGGCTACCTCAGCCATGTGCTTACTTGAGGCCGATCACTGTGGCCTGGAACATTAGCATTATGATCAGCCATTCTTGCAGCACCTGGGGTATGGAGAGTTGAAGAAGCTCTTCCACGGATGGTTCTTGTCTGAGAGAAGCAGAAAGGAGACTATGGATGATAACCAGGCCCTCAGAATTAGCCTCACCCCCAAGGTACACTCCTTTTCTCACAGCTACTGGAACACAGGGGTTCCTATGAAGCTGTGTTCTCCCCAGTACCGTTCTCTATCTGGGGCTGCACAAAGACTCAGTGGCATGAATAAAACAGACAGAGTTCTGAGGTTCATCATTTAAGCTTAATTTACTACCGGTTATGAAACCCTGGAAACAAAACAAAACAAAACAAAACAAATCTACACTACTTCAGAGATTGTTTCGTTGTGACTTCACCTGGTTCATTTGCATTTGTCAGGTTAGCGGGTAAAACTGACCATGAAATGAGTGGAGAATGTAGAAAGAAAACAAGAAAAATAAGAGAAAGGCCCAACCTGGTGAGTTTTGAGCCTTATAAGTGACAAGAAGAAAGATGTTGCTATGAAGAGAACAGAAAATAAGTTATTTTTCTTTCTGGTTGTTTGAAATATCGTGTACCACGGGGAAACAATCTTCTTGAGAGACAGTCTAGTAAAATGTTAAATTTAGGGGAATGAAGAGAGACATTATCACTGGGGTTGATAGAATGCAGGGATTATCAGCCATTTTAGACAGCGATACTTTTACAAATACTGAAGTCGGCTCCATACAGGAGGTGAAGCCCTGTATGGAAATCAGAGATAAAGGAATAAACCTGCCACCAAGCAAAATTTACTACACTGCCAGGCAAGGAACTCAAAGGTCACTCCTGAATTAAGTTACCTTTGTATGACTTTCTGTTCTGGGTGTGGAAATCCAGAGACTGGTGAAATCCATTAAAGCATGGCTGACAGCGAGAGGGGTTCATTAATTCCAAAGTAGGAGGAGGTTTTGCTTTCTGTTAACGCCCTGTGGGAATTCCACGGGTATGGTTTGGTTCCCGGAGCCAAATGGAGCATTAAAATAGAAGCCGGCTGTGGGAATAAAAGTGGGGACTAGACCTTCTGCCTAAAAATAGTCATTGCCTGAGCAGGCTGTGTGATAGCCGGTCAGAAATCACATTGGTCACAGCATGTACGTTCCATGAAAATGACACGGAGAGAGGAGCCGGCAACCGTGGTCACGTATGCAGTATGAGGTGCAGCAAAGCCTGGTGATGCCACCCCAGGAACGGCACCAGTAGGGAATGCTGTGGCTTTTCTTCAAGGCTTCAGGGAGCACATGGCCAATACAGACACCTCACATCAAGGAACATCTCATTAACCGCTAATATCCGATTCACGACAGCACATGGCCTTTATTTTCAGCTTCAAGTAGAAAGCAGGCTGTTCTTAGAAGCTGGTCTAGCACTTAGAAGTCACACTTGACCAACCGAGGGATTCGAAGGTGATCTGTCAGTGACAGTATTCCTCTGCCCTCGCAGACGTTGCAACCCTAGTCTTCAAAGTATGCTGCAGGTAAGGTGGCTCAGACATCAGGTTCAGAGCTGCGTTCAGAGCGATTGTGTAAGTCAGCCTTTGGTAGCAGTGTATACAGACTCAGGCATTGTGACCCAGGTCCTTTTTCAGCGGGAGGCAAAGCTTGAGTCTGCAGAATTTCACATTTAGTATCTTACCCCTGGCTGTGTTGATCTTGAGATGGCTTCAGCGCATGCCCAGGCCTGCAGGGAAGCAAGAAGCTGAGGATAAAATCCTTGTGATCCATATCTGGAGGACAGCCCAGGAGACCTGTGAAAAGATGCTATTCTTTCAAGCAGGCATTGTGTAGTTAGCTATGTCTCTATGTGGGGTACTGTCTGTGGATGTACCCCTTAGCTATGTGTTTGTTTGTGGTAGAACTGTGACCAGTAGAAGAAAGCAGGTCCTCTAACTTCTGGCTCGGCCAGGCCACTCCAGTGGTTACAGACAGGGCCGGCAGTCCCCTGCAGTCTCTACTGTTTCCCCCTAATTTGGGCAGTCTCCATTGACTTCACTACTTCCTGGCTCCTCTGGGTCTTTATGCTTCAGCCTAAGAGGAGTGCTACTCTCACTTGCAGAATCCTCATGATTTCACTTTCTCTTTCCCTTTCAGAGACAGCCGGTCTGCTCCTCAGAGCAAAAAGCATCCGGGCTGCAGACCCATCTCTCTGACAGTTGGTCTGTGTGTGTGGCGTCTGCATTTGTGCGTGCCTGAAGAACTTGATGAAAGCACACGTACCCATCATCTTTCAACATCAGTTCACTGTATATCCATGCTAGGCAATATTTTGAGTGGATCATTCAAGACTCTTTCTTTCACATGCATATGTAAATACATGTGCACAAATGCTCATTTACTTTAAAAAGTAAAGCTATACACTAGGGTATATTCTATGTATCTCGCCCCTTCATAAGGGTCCATAGCTGTCATTTCATGGCAGTAGCAAATATCCACCTGATAAGTTTAAGTCCCCTTGTAGATGATACATTTTTATTTACTAGTTGTGATGGTTAATTTAGTGTCAGCTTGACACAAACCAGAGTTTTCTTGAAGGAGGGACTCTCAGTTGAGGAATGGTATCCATCAGGCTGGTCTGTGGGCAAGTCTGTGGGGGCATTAATGATTGATGTGGGAGGACCCAGTCCACTGTGGGCAGTGCTTCCTCTAGGCAGGTGGTCCTGAGGACTATAAGAAAAGTAGCTGAGCAAGCTAGGGAGAGAGCCTGGCAGTAAGTACTGTTCCTCTGTGCTTTCTGCTTCAGTTTTTTTGCCTGTAGGTTCCTGCCTGAGCTTCCCTCCATGATGATCTGTAATCTGTAAGCCAAATGAACCCTTTCTTCCTTAGGTTGGTTTCAGCCAGCATCAGAAGTCAAACTAATTACTCTAGCACTCACTGATAAAGCTGGGCTGCCTTCAGTTGTAGTTGCAGAAAATGCTACATGAACATTTTGATCATATGTGTATATTATATATCTGTGTGCCTATATATTTGTGTGTATATACATGTGTATCTGTTATGTACTTGTAGATATGTGTGTGTGTCTGTGTATGTCTATATGCAAGTGTATCTATATGTGGGGTATACACATGTGTATCTATGTATCCATATCTATGTTTGCTTTTCTGTATGTGTGCATATACCTATGTTTCTATGAGTATATATGTAGATATGTGTGTGTGTGTAAATGCATGTGTCTAGTATGTATATGCATGTATATGCATGTGTAGGTGTATGTATATGTTTCTACATATGTTTGTATATACATGTGTATCTAGTATATGTATATATACATTATATCTCTGTGTGTATATGTGTATATGTATGTATATACATATGTCATGTATTTTGAATAAAAATAACTCCTATAGGCTCACAGGAAGTGGCACTCTTAGGAGGTGTGGCCTTGTTGGAGGAAGTATATCACTGGCCTTGTTGGAGGAAGTATATGCAGGCTTTGGAGTTTCAAATGCTCAAGCCAGGCCCAGTGTCACTCTCTCTTCCTGTTGCCTACAGATCTAGATGTAGAACTCTCGGCTACCTGTCCAGCACCATATCTGCCTGCATGCTACAATGCTTCCCACTATGACAATACTAAGCTTCTGAACTGTAAGCCATCCCCAATTAAATGTTTTCCTTTATAAGAGTTGCCATGGTCATGGTGTCTCTTCACTTAGCAATAACTAATATGAGATAACATGTGACTACTAAGATAACATGTTTATGTATACACACACACACACACACACACACACACACACACACATATATATATATACATATATATTCAAATATATCTATTTGTAACATACTAGGAACAAACTTGTAAGATAAAAAGAGATATGAATTCTATTTTAAACAGATACTTTTCTTTAAGGTTTATTCCAGTTAGAGTTTCACCATTAGCTGATAAAGGTATTGACTTTCTCAAGCACCTACTGAAAGTAGGCAAGCTCATCATTTTAACACTCATCCATCAGTCGGGAGACAGAAGTTGTCTTGCAGCTTTAATATTGCTCTGATAGCTCTCCATCGGGATTGCCTTCCCTCTTCCTTTGTCTGTCTTGTAATGCAGATTTCTCTCCCTTTTACTGACTTGCAGTGGCTCTCTACTTATTATGCATATTGAGTCTATCTGACATGGATTCATATCTGCGTGCTTAGATATGTGTGTGTATGCATGAGTGTGTTTATGTATATACCTATCTCTATATTTCTAACCATCTTCTGCTGGGTAATAAATTACCTTAAACCTTAGAGGACAACCCATGAGATGTAGTATGTGGTATCTTGTACAATCTGAGTAACTACCCACATGAGATTCTTGTACAGTCTGTGAGTAACTACCTGTGTGAGGTTCATACAGTAGTAAACAGTTGCCGAAACTTCCATCTGATGGCTTCTCAGAACCTTGTGAAGGAGGGGTCCCATCCCTGGAAGTCCCTATTGTCCCTCCACGGATGCTCTGCTGATGCTCACCAAGGCTGTGGCATTTGCATGTGACCTCTCTGTTTCATGCTTTTATGAAGTGGCAGCTGGTTCATTAGGAACAAATGTTTCAAGAACAGAGATGTTGATGCTGTCTATTAAATGCTGGGTATGGGGAATAAAGTGCCTGCCCAACAAGCATAGTACCCGAGCTTAGATGCACATAGCCCACATAAAACCTAGGGCACTGTAGTGTGTACCTCAGCTCAGCTCTGGGAAGGGATGGTGCTGGGAAAGAGAGACTGATTCCTGATTCCCATTGGTCAGCTAATCCATTAGAATTGATGAGCTTTAGGTTCAGTGAAAGAATGTGTATTAAAGACTTAAGGATAAGGGCACTCAAGGAAAGACATGCAGCATCTACCTATACCTTCAGTACATATATGCACACGCATATGTACAGAGCTGTAGAAACACACTGAACATATAATACAGCATACACAATGGTGACCCAATGATCACCCAAATGTCATAGAACCACTTTTGCTATAGTTGACTATTCTAGGCAGCCAGATATGATGGAGGAGACAGGAAACCAGGTATAAAAGTCTGACCCTCTTTAATCTACACACACATACTAAGTATGACAATACTAAGCTTCTGAATTGTAAGCCATCCCCAATTAAGTGTTTTCCTTTATAAGAGTTGCCATGGTCATGGTGTCTCTTCACTTGGCAATTACTAATATGAGATAACATGTGACTACTAAGATAACATGTTTATGTATATACACACATATATGTATGTATGTGTATATATATATATATATATATATATATATATATTCAAATATATATATTTGTAACATACTAGGAACAAACTTGTAAGACAAAAAGAGATATGAGTTCTATTTTAAACAGCCACTTTTCTTTAAGGTTT
>NC_034608.1:26855277-26873435 GCF_900095145.1 Mus pahari | reverse complement strand
CACACACACACACACACACACAGAGAGAGAGAGAGAGAGAGAGACAGACAGACAGACAGACAGACAGACAGACAGACAGACAGACAAAGAGAGACCTACACATCAAACATTATTGAACAGGCATAGACAAACCACAAGTGACATCCCTATTCAAATATAGGAAAAATGGGAGACACATGCTATCCCTGATCTATAGCAATTATAAAAATCTATCTGGGTGCACAATGCCAATGTTTTGATTATTTTCCCCCTGGGAATGGTTTTCTATGGCCCTTGGCTTTGTTCTTTGGATTGTTATTTCCTCCTTCAATTCATCTTTCTCTTTACATAAAACATCAACAGTTGGCATCTGAATACTCCCTCTGCTTGCTTGCAGCCTGGTAAGCCTGTGAAGTTGGAGGAGGGCACTGACACCCCATGTATTTCTTATTATCTCTGACCTCTTCAGTTCAGGAACAAACATATAATTCATTTAAAGATAGCATAGATCCTTGTTTATAAAATCATGCCTTATTAGGTAAAAAACATGCTTCTTCTAACCAGTCTGGATCTTTCTTTTTCATGTATGAATGTATGTATGTATGTGTTTGTATGTATGCGTAGTTGTATGTATTTATTTTATTCACTTTACATCTCAATTACTGCCTCCCATCTCTCTCATCCCCTCCCTGTCACCCCCTCCCACAATCCTTCCCCCATTGCCATTCCCCTTTTCCTCTGAGAGAATGGAGGCCCCTCCTGAATATCCCCACCTCCCCTGCACTTCAAGTCTCTCCGACACTAGGTGCATCCTCTCCCACTGAGGCCAGACAAGGCTAGAACATATCCCACAAAGCAACAGCTTTTGGGATAGCCTGCCCTAGTTGTTCAGGATCCACACAAAGACCACGCTTCATACCTGCTACTTATGTGCAGGGAGGCCTAGGTCCAGCCTGTGTATGTTCTTTGGTTGGTGGTTCAGTCTCTGATAGTCCCAAGGGTCCATGTCAATTGACTCTGTTGGTCTTCCCGTGGATTATCTATCGCCTTTGGGGCCCTTAATACTTCCCCACATCTGTCTGAGTCAGCTGCTGGGTGGAGCCTCTCAGAGGACAGCCATGCTAGACTCCTGTCTGCAAGAATAACAGAATATCATTAATAGAGTCAGGGATTGGTGCTTGCCCACGGTATTGGTCTTTAGTTGGGCTGGTTAGTGCTTGGCCATTCTTTTATTCTATGCTTCCTTCCCCCTTCCCTGCATTTCTTGTAGGCAGGATAAGTGTTGGGTCGAAAGTTTGTGGGTGGGTTGGTGTTCCTATCTCTCCATTGGGGTTCTTGCCTCCCTATAGGAGGTGGCCTCTCAGATTCTATATCCCCAGTGCTGTAAGTCACAGGTCAGGTCACCCTCATTCAATATGGATCTTTCAGTTGAGCCAAGAGTCAGGGAACTATGAAGCATTCACAAGGCTCTGACTAAACAAACTTTTTTTTTGTTCAGTGATTAGGGTCTCTGAGACATGCACTGTACTTTTCACAGAACCTTCTGTTCACCAGGGAAGGTCAACAGGTGACCTTAAGACTCTCGGAGATGGAGCCAGGCAGTGGTGGCACACGCCTTTAATCCCACTTGGGAGACAGAGGCAGGTGGATTTCTGAGTTCAAGGCCAGTCTGGTCTACAGAGTGAGTTCCAGGACAGCCAGAGCTATACAGAGAAACCCTGTCTCCAAAACAAAACAAAACAAAAAAAACCCCAAAGGATTGGTGTGTGTGTGTGTGTGTGTGTGTGTGTGTGTGTGTGTGTGTGAATATGATAAAAACATGTCACGTGAAAACCTAAAAGGAGCAATTAAAACAAAAAGACTCCAGGCTCTCCGCTGAAGAACCCTCCGGAGGGCTCGCCTTTATCAGCATAATGTGTTTTTAGAGCCATCCCCTCTGAGCTGCTGAGGGTGAGGAGCAATTTAATCTTTTCTAGCCAGTGTTGCATTCCACTCACGCTCAAGTTCAGTTTGAAACAAGGCAAGTCTGCTTGGCTGGTCTCTCGGACATCTCAGCCCTCTGGTGTTTGTACTCGAGAAGAGTAAACACAAAGCTGTTTCGTTCACCCTTCTGACTGGAAAGTCCTTAGCCAAAAACCACCGGTCCGTTAGGTGCAGATTTCATTCTTGCCACTGCCACTGGTGACAGTATTGTTTAGCTCTCTCCGTCTAGGTGACCTAGGCTACCGTTTCTCCTGTCTCTTAATAGAGTTCTCTCCCATTCATCCCCCTGCAGTAGTCTCTCTGAAACCCTTCCTTCTATTCTTTAGTCGCAAAGCCAAGGTGATATTAGACAATACTGTAGCCAACTCCATTATAATAAACTCCATTTATCTTTTTCTAATTTAAAAGAAAATCTTCTCACGCTTTTAAGCTATAGGTTATTTTCCCCCAGGATGCAATGTGTTCCCTAGACTTGTGGATTTTTTTTTTAAAATTAGATATTCTCCTTATTTACATTTCAAATGTTATCCCCTTTCCTCATTTCCCCTCCAAAACCCCCCTCTCCCACACCTTCTTCCCCTGCTCACCAACCCACCTATTCCTGATTCCCTGTTCTGGTGTTCCCTTACACTGGGGCATAGAGCCTTCACAAGACCCAGGGCCTCTCCTCCCATTGATGTCCCACAAGGCCATCCTCTGCTACATGTGCAGCTGGAGCCATGGGTCCCTCCATGTGTACTCTTTGGTTGGTGGAGCCATGGCTGCCTCCATGGGACTCCTTGGTTGGTGGAGCCATGGGTCCCTCCATGGGACTCCTTGGTTGGTGGTTTGGTCCCTGGGAGCTCTGGTTCAGTGAAGGCAGCAGCCTGATTTTGAGTTTTCTGCAGTCAGGACCATGCTACGTTGCTAGGGCTGCTCATGCTGGTGACTGGCCGTTGCTGCCAGCTATTGGCTAGAAACATTGTTAGGGATTCCGTGTGTGGTTTGGGTCTTTACACAAAATACTGGCTTATTTCCAGTGGCAGTCATTCAAAGACACAGGAAGTGGAAGCTCACATTCTGTTAGGCCTTAGACCCCAAGAGTGGCTTGACAGATTCCAGACTATTCCATCTCAAACCAGTCACAGAACCCACCTAGACTCCGAGAGACAGAAAATGCAAACAACCGTGGTCATCCTTAATCTACCACATATGGTACTAATGTAAAGAAACTGCCCGATAAATTCCAACAGGTATATTCATAACATGTATACACTGATAACTTGCTGGCTTAAATTAAACATTAAAGCAAGAATTACTTAAAATCTAAAAATGGGAATTAGATTAAAATGTTCTTATTAAAGTACATTTTCATGAAAAAGTCAATTCACATATATGAGCTGGAGAAGTGGTATCCTACACTAGCTTTGCCGACAGGCTATGCCTTCCTCCCCTGACTTGCTCTGTGACTGTGACTTCCCTGTGGGAGGAGAATCTCAGGCAGAGCCTGCCAGCCAACATGGTATCTACGCCACCTCTTTGCCCCTGTAAGTCATAGTTCAGTGTCTCATATAATGGCAATTCCCCAGACCACACTATATATCAACAGACACAATGAAAAAGTCAAGAAATCGTAATGTGCCAATTCCTCCCTATTTGGCCAGATTTTGGGTATCTTGCTGTCCAGAAACCTGAAGGCGAGGGGCTAGACCTCTGTCATTTTTTTTAAGGAGGTCAGTACCACCACCAGTTCCTTGTGTTTCATGTAGGGCTTCCTCTTTCCAACAAGCCCATCCACACCCAGTATCATAGCTAACTCAGACACCATTGCCAAGATGCAGGGCACCTTTGCAGAGCTGGATCATAAGCAGAAGAGGAAACCCAAGAGACAGGAGAGACCAGCTAGCCTCTGTGTGAGTGGTCTAGCCTGTACTGGGTGTTCTGCAGAAGTCTCTATGCCTTCCATCATACACTGTATACAGGACCAGCTGCCCTGTATGCTGCCTTCTGGCATTATCCCCATTATCCAGTTTCTCTCAGGTCAGATCTCCCCAGAGCCACTCCCCACAGCGGCTCACTCTGGTCCAGGTGCTGCCTGATCAATCTCTCTGAGAATCTACCCAATCACATCTTGATCCTACTGATGTACCAGAAACCAACCAGCCCCTACTGTTTGCCTTTTCAATCAATTCCCTGCCTCTGAGAAGGTGGGCCTGGGCTCAGGGTAGCATGATATTGCCATATTGGAGTTTGTCAAGGTTCAGGCTGTGGCAGCACAATGTCGGCAAGGCTCTATGCTCACCTTGATCAATGCCACCAAGGTTTCTTTGTCAAGAAGCAGCACCTTTCCTACCTGGAATAGGCCAGTGTTCATTCTGAAGCAGTTTCTTTTTCCCTTGGTTCTTCTCTTGTGGGGTCCTTCTTAGAGCCACATGTGGATACATGGTTGCTACACAGAATTGTATCCAGATTGTAGGTGTAATTAAAGTGGTTTTTTGAGGTTTATTTTTTTCCACGACCAAGACACGCTTACTAAAAGAGAGAAAAAAAAAAAAAAAGCTATAAAGAATGAAGAAGCCAGGTGGCGCACGCCTTTAATCCCAGCACTGGGGAGGCAGAGGCAGGTGGATTTCTGAGTTCTAGGCCAGCCTGGTCTACAAAGTGAGTTCCAGGATAGCCAGGGCTATACAGAGAAACCCTGTCTCGGAAAAAAAAGAAAGAAAAAAAAAAAAAGAAAAGAAAGAAAGAAGAGAGTGGTGGAGCCTGTGAGAAGGCTCTGCGGTAAAGGTGCTTGCTGCCATGACTGACGGCCCACATTCCATTCCCAGAACTCGCACCATGAAAAGAAAAGCCAGCTCCTGCAAGGTGTCCTCTGACCTCTACTCATGTGGTTTGGTACATGTGCTCCCACACATACACACATGTAGATACAGAGAAAGGGATGGAAATGACCCATAGTTTGGGCACCTGTTATACTAACAGCACACTTCTTTATTTTCTGACTTGCATAAACTACTAGGTCACATAACAAGCTGGCCCCTCTACATTTCTTTAACCCAGTACACATCTTTTCATGCCAGTAAAATTTTATTTATATCTTTATAACCCAAACAAAGCACCATAATCATTTTGAGACCCTACGATGTTGTTAGTATGTGTCACAATTTGCAATGCTTCATGTGAGTGCCTTTTATCTCTTGTTTTGTGTTCCCCTTTACTGGGCCCTTCAGCTCAACACAAGTTAACATGTTTTCCTTATCCCAGTCTCCTCCCTGAGTCCTGAGGTCAGTGCCTGACACATAATGGAGTTTCAACATTTCCTGTTGAGTGAATGAGTGAATGAGCAGATGAATGACTGACTCCATCAATCAAAGCTGCCCCTCCTCCTTTTCTGAGCATACAGACACTCCTGGGCCTTTGGAACAGCCATACATTTCTCTGTGGTTGGCTGTCCATCTGGAAGCTGCGTGTAATAAATGCCACATCACAGGAAGTTTAAAAGGATGAAAGAGATAGTATTTATAAAATACTTAACTTCTTTAGAAGGACAATCCCAGCCAAGTCCAATGAGTGTACTGTTATCACAGACTCTGCTCAGCCCCATTAATCACACGCATTTCCCTGGCTTGCATTTTCTCTGAACAGCTGTGTGTCTAACAGTTGTTCCCTGGAAGCGTTTCCTGGAAGCTGAGTGGAGCACTAGCTTCTGTGAGTGAGTGTCACACTTTTTCAGAACAGCAGGGTGTTTTACACTAATTAAAAAGGTGATTTCCCTGCCCCAGTCCTCTCAGGTCGGGGTTGGAAGTTATTACCTGAATTTTGCCACCAGGAAACTGACACAGGGAGACACCCACTCACGCAGCATTAGATGGAAGATAATAGAGGGGAGAACTTGAATTTGAATCTTCTGATTTTCTATCTTCTCAGTGAATTTACCTTATTAGACTTTTTATGTCTGTAGAAAAATAAACAAAATTCTTATAAAATAATGTTGAGTTTGAAGAATAAACCATTGGCTACAGGGTATCCAGGTCAGAATGCTCATTAGTGAAATTTCTTAATTACAGTGTATTTAACAGAGAGCATTCATATGGAAGGTGCTGGTTCCCACCCTTTAGGCTTTTAAACCTAAAGCATAATATCAAAACATGCAGGATGCTTGGAACTGGTATGCCAGACACACAGGGCACAGTCCAGATAGATGCTAATGTTAGAGCACTCTTGTTACACTGGAAAAATGCTTGCTGTAGTTTTCAGCAGCAAACAGATTGCCTATGAAAACCAGACCAGGATGGAGTCTGGCTGATTTCTCTCTCTGTTTATGCTAGTATTTGCTGGGCAGTAGGCTTCTGAGAGGGGCAAGGAACATGAGACACTGTTTCTTGCAGAAGTGCATTTCCTTGGGACCGATCTGGAGCAAATGGCTAGAAACATTGTGAGATCCTTTAAGACTGTACCCATCAGGAGGTAGAGCATGCAGGTTTGTAGGAACAGAGGGCAGTTATAGGTGGGAACAATGGAGGATCAGGAGGCAGGGGGTGACAGCAGTGACAGTGGGTGGCAGGGGCATGGCTCTTTGAGGAGACACCTTTCTAAGAGAGGAAAGCGCCAATGGCCAACACACAGACACCAGGCCCATTCCCCCTGCCTGATATGTCATTATTAGCATTTCCCTTATTCTTAAGATGCACATATACTCATGTCGTTAGGAGTACATATGTGAGTATAGGTTTTGTTTTTTGTTTTTTTTTTTGTAGAGGCCAAAGTAAAACCTTGGGTGTCTTTCCTCAGGTGCCAGTCCCAGTCACCTACGTTTTGTTTTGTTTTGTTTTGTTTTGTTTTGTTTTGTGGCAGTGTCTTTCACTAGCCAGGAACTCCCTGAGCAGACTGTCTGCTAAGCAAGCCCCAGAGATTCATCTGTGTCTCCTTCTACTTCGCCAACACTAGGGTTCCCAGCAGAATGCTATCAGACCCACCATAGATATGTACTCCGAAGACGGGCCTCAGGTCTTCTCGTTTGCACAGAAGCAGGTCATGAGCTGTGCCTCCTTGGTCCCTTTAGGTGTTCTTTTAGCAAGTCCACTGTTGTTTCCACTGCAGCTTATTAGGTCATCCAACCTGGAAGGAACCTGCTGCTAGGCACCCTCTTGCCCAGGGAAGGGCTCCGGGAGTAAGTCCTGAGGTTGTGGTGCCAGCCCACGAGCCAGACAGGTAGAGGATGCCTGGTTGTGCTGTCCTGAGAGCATATACTCCTGCAGATTCTACAACTCTCTTGAGGGCTGAGAGGATTGGTAACATGGCATTGTTGAAATCACCATCCTGGCAGCACCGGGCCTCCTCCTTATCTTGTTTTAATTGCCTTGCTTGTATTTGGCACCAATTGAAGGATGGGATATAGAACCAGCACCTTACCATAACAATGATCCCTTCCTGAGTCGTCACTGCCTTCTGGAACATACTTTTGGCATCACTTGGGGACATTTCAGTCCTGGAAGGTAGATAGATAAATCATGTTTAATGCTGTCAGGATGCAGCCTTCTCTTTCTGGGTCTCTGACCCCTAAAAGAACACAGGAATTAAATGAGTTGCTTCTCTCAATCCCTAACAGCAGCTGCTGAGCCACGAAGCCAGCCAATTCTTCTGTGGGGCTGTTTCCAATTTCTGTACCTCTCTTTGCCACTCTGGCTCTGTTTGGAAAGTAAAGAAGGTTTCTAAATATTTTGAACCCCAGGGTCCTCTGTGGCTTTCTTATGTCTTCTCCCCTTTCACCAAAACATAAAGCAAACACAATTATTTGCTTGGGTAACTCATTCTTCTCTATTCGCGTGGTGGGATGGAACATAACCCGACAAATCCGTCTTCTCCCGAGCCTGTCACCATCTTCCTGATGTAAGAGGTGTAGAGTCACCACCACAAGGAGCATTCGTCTCAGAGGAGGGAGCACAGATGGGTTATCTCAAAGAGGAAGTGTGTGAGAAAAGGCGCCGGCCCAGCGTTCCAGAGAGGCAAGGTGCAATTAGGAACTTGCTCATTCCCTTTCTACTTCCTAATAGGGAATCACTGGTAAATGGTAATTAAGACACAGCTCTGAGGCACTACTGTGGGACTCTCACAAATGGACCAACTCATTTTGTCAAAATCATATCCAAAAGCCTCTTTGATCCCACCTGTGAGCCACACCTGTTTCTCTCTTGGGCTCAGTAGCCTGTCTAGGCTGTGCAAAGCCTCTTGCCTTTTCCTCCATTACTTGTACCCAGGCACACATACACCTGTTGCCCTAGACCAAGTTCACTGGCTTTGATCTCCAGGCACTGTGGGAGCCCTCAGCTGTGACAGGATTTTGGTTAGGCTTCATTGCCCTGGAATGCAGGTCTCAAGGGCTCTGCCCCTGCAGATCTGATAATGAACGTTCCAGGAGGGGAGCCTGGTATGTTGGGATGTTCCAAAGACATTCTTTCATACCTTCATTGTTCTGGGAAACTGGCCATTGATAATGAATACTGAAGAGATATAGAGGTCAGAGAACTTTCCAAAAAGTAGTCCAGACTCCCTTCCATACCCACGTCCTTCCCCTGCTAGCTGTACATGTTTTCTCCTTGCCATGGCCAGCACTGTGCTATTCTTTCCTTCGGGGTCCTGATTCAGTAGGCTACCCTCCCTCTCAGTCAGCAAGTAGGACGACTATATAAATGTTAAGGCTCCAGGAATTTGACTGAAATATTTTATGAGGAAAAAAAAAGTGCAGTTGACTCTTATTTAAATCAAATCGATTTTTAGCATTTATGGCCACTGCTTTTAAAAAAAAGTTTTTTGTTTTTTTTTTTTATTTAAAGTGGGCCACCTAAAATGTAAGAGTCTTTTGCCAAAAGCCACATCTGACTCAAATAAGCAAATCTGTTGTCTATAGCCTGTGCATGTAAAACAAAATCCAAATGCAAGCACGCATGCTTTCAATTCCTAAGCGACAGATTCCATATCTTATTTGTGTGTATCTTTGATGTCTATTATGTTATGCCTTCTGAAGCGATTACATTGCTTTCATTTAATATTTTTTCAAGTTGTTTTAAGTCTCTGAATGAAAAGACCAAAAGGGGGAAAAAAAAAAAAAACCACTGGATTCTTACATCTCAGCTTTTCTGTTGGAAACGGTTTATGTTGAAGTTCTCAGTCTAAACAATTTACAGTTTTCTGGATTAAGATCATGTGGAAGAAAGATGGAAATCCTAAAGGCGGCATTGCATAAATGCTCCTGCTACTCAAGGGTGATTTAGACGTGTAAACTCTCACTGCTGAGAGCAATGAGAGTTACGGGAGTTTTGTGGAAAAGGCTGGAGGTGTCTTTTGAGAAAGCCACAGCGGCAGGGAGACAAATCTGAAAACCTGAACGTCTGCAAATGCAAATGTGCACAGGAACAAAACGATGAGGATCCAGCTTTCAAGTTGTTGGAGGGAAAACAAGCTCATTTATTGCTGATAGGGGTGGGAGGGAAGCTCCGTCTGCTGACAGAGCAGACCTTCCACAGTGGGAGTATTATTTCAGGTTTCTATCTTTTCCTCTTTGGTAGGAAGATATTAAAAATAAGTTTCTGGCAGAAAGTATACAAAAACACAGTCTTTGGAACTGTAGCTGGTACAGATCTCTGGCCAATGACCTTCATTTTTAATGCTTATCATTGCCAAGCTGCTCCTGGGACCCGAAAGCTCTCCGAAAGCACTAGAAATCGCTGGACTCTGGGTGGCTGTTGAAGGGGCATCTGAGAAACCCACAGAGCACACACTCTCGAATAATGAGTATGTGTCGGGGAGAGCTTTCATGGACTCTGCATACCTGCAACGCGTCTGTCCCAGACCACCCTCTGCATGTCTGGAAGGCGTTTAAAAATGTGCTGAGAACTGTTCTCGCGTGCATCGATATTTCTGTTGGTATTTGTGGGTTGTAATATACCCATGCCTCAGGTCAGAAAGCGTGCTTTTTAACTTTCCCTTTACATGTTACATGTGGCAGCATGCGTTCATTTCCACATTAAACTGAGGACACAAAGGTTGCTCTCATTAAATCGAAGGACGGAAGAGTTTAAAAGAGTTCAATTATTTTATTTAATCTCCCATCAAAATGTTTCATTGATCGGGGTCTGCTTTGGTAGCTGGGTGGACTCACATGGAAACAGTAGAGGAAGACATAGTGACTCCGTTCATTAAGGAGCAAAGCAAAGTCAAGATATTGAGATGATGCCTTCTACATAATGGCATAAATTAGAGAAATCTTACTTATTTTCTAGCCTGTTCTGCCCTTATGAATTACAGTGTCAGGTTTCACCTGAATTAATTTTTGCCCAGATCACTGAAGTTCCTTTTAAACAGCTTGCATCACCTTCATTTAACTGTCCCAACCTTTTAGCAACTCTCTCCTGCCCCATATTCTCAGCATGCTTTTGTTATAAACAAAGACTGATTTAAACTGAGTCCTTGAAAGGAGAAAATACTACATGTTCTCCCCATGGCCACAGGAATGAAACGTGCTTTGTGAGTCTACTGTTCTATCACCAATCACTCCCCAAAAAGGGACTTCCCCTTGAGTCTCATAGTCTTCACACTGGTCCTCTTAGGGACTGATACCTCTTCTGTGACTATAGTCTCTTATGATGACCCTCTTATGGAAAACCTTTCTCCAACTTTCGCTAACCCTAAAGGGTATCTTCACGTCTCAGCCCAGATATCACAGTCATTTATCTTTGATTTAATCCAGGTCCCTGTTCTGTCTCAGCTATCCCATATCTGATCTTGTGTCTGCTCTGGGGTTCGGTGCTGGCTCCATCTTCTGCCATAATGCAACAGTACTTAGCATGAAAGTCAAAACTCTTGCTTACAATTGTCATGTCTTACACTAGATTAGGGCACCTCTGTAAGAGGTCCGATTCTTGTATGTACATTTAAGGGCTGGTATGGCATGTAGGAAGTAGTTGGAATTTATTTGCATAAGAAGGTGCTTTGGAGATGTGGTCCTTATCTTTTTTTAAAGTGAGGGATTTAAAGAGTTAAATGCACATCGCTGTATCGTGCATCAACGTTTGCCCTATCCTTTCAAAGAAGTGGTTAGGATGAGGGGATTCATTTTTGAACCTATGTGAGCATCTATGGCGCCTTGCCTGGGCTTCCAAGGAAGGGACCAGAGTGTCCTGGGAAGAGTAATTCTTCAACTACCTGAGCAGGCTCTGCACAGGTAACCCTGGGGTTGGTAGCTTTCTATATTCGTTACTGTGCTGTGGTGTGAGTGAAAAAGGCCCTCCATAGACTCACCTATTTGAACACATGGTCTCTAGTTGGTGGGACTGTTTGGAGAGATTGTGGACTACTTAAGAGTGGGAACCTTGGTGGGGGGAGTACGTCTCTGCAGGTGGGCATTGATAACCTTGCCCCCACTCCCATTTTACTCACTCTGCTCCCTGTGTGTCATCAAGAGGTGATCTCCCAGATCCCTGATCCTGTCAGCATTCCTGCTTGTCCCCAAGTCTTTACCATGACAGTGGGCTCACTGCCTCTCTGAAAATCAATAGAATTTTTCTATAAGTTCTTCTTGGACATGATATTTCATCACAGCAGCAGAAAAGTACCTAATACTGACTGTTAACAGCTTAGAGCCTGGATCATGAACATCTGTATTGAAGTCCTGCTTTCTATGTCTCAGCACATCATATTTAGTGCCTGAGTGCCTCCTTTGTAGGACTATTAATAATATCTAAAGTGCAGGGTTCTGTAAGAACTTTTGATGCCTGATGCCAAGCAAGCAGGCAGGCACTCAGCAGATGACAGCTATCATCATTCCTCAAGATATCAGTAGCTCACCATTTCCTTTCCTTTCATTACAGTTCTGGCTTTGAGGGCAAGCGTGCCCCATGTGCTGTTTTTGGAAATGGAATTCTTTGCCCTTACCTTGTCCCATAAAGGTGTACACTCCATGGCTATCACCCTGTAGCTTTGAGGCTCTTTGCAATGTGATTTCATCCATATAAAGTTTGTAGATTATGAACAAGGAGCTGGTTGGAAGTGGCTGAAACTAGTTTTCAATTTCAGCTCTCAACTTGGTCAAGATAAGAAATATCTACACCTATGGCATTAATGAGGCCCATCATGTGTGTGTGCGTGTGCGTGTGCATGTGCACGTGTGCACGTGTGCGTGTGTGCGCGTGTGTGCGTGTGTGTGCGTGTGCGCGTGTGCGTGTGTGCGTGTGTGTGCGTGCATGTGTGTGTGTGTGTGTGTGCGTGTGCATGTGTGTGCGTGTGCGTGTGCGTGTGCGTGTGTGTATTTGTTTGCAGGCATGTGTCCCTGTGGTGGGATCCCAGACAGAATAACAAGAAGAGCAAGAAAGCACGGGCATCAGACTCCCCTTCTCCACTTTCTGCTCTGCCAAGATATGAACAGGCATGTCAAATTCTTGCTGCCACAGAGCCTTCTACCACCATGCCTTTTGTTCCATGGTGGGATATATCCCTTAAATTACAAGCCCAAACAAATCCTTCATCCACCACCCTTGGGTTTCAGTCACAGAGCAAAGAAGAGTAGTAGGTAATATAGGTGACTTGTTTGTTTTTGGCTTAACATCTAAACAAAAATTCTTTTTTTTTCCCTTGGGTCCAAAGGCAGTGTTTTACAGGCTCAATGGAAAAAGAAGAGCCAAATTTGCATCCCTGAGTTTTTTGTTCTTAATCTACAAACATGTACTCATTTTGAAGAACTCTGACAAAGTCTGTAGAAGAAGACTGACATGGACTTCATGCTCTGATTGGTTTCTGATGGGTACCCCGATAGACTAAATAGTTACCACAGGTAAAATCCCCACAAGGTACCTTGCAAATATGCTAGAGTGTTGCCCAGAGACCTTCACACACGGATAGAAAAGATAATGAAGACCAAGTATGTCAGAAGATGTTTGCTTGTACAGATTTCCACCATCTCAAAGATCCAGAAAACAAAGAGGCCTTAGGTTTTAACTGTGGAAAGTTCATATTTAAATTAAGAAAGAAGCTGGATGTGGGGGGGACATGCCTGATATCACAGGCCTTCACAGGCTGAGGCAGGGCAAGTGCTGCAAGTCTGAGACCAGCTTGGCCTGTGTGGGGAGTCATATTTTACAAAATAAAGTAATGAAAATAAATTGTCTCTAAGAGATAATTATTGTAGAGATTATCCAAGTGATAAATATTATAGAGATTATTCTTTATATAAAATCCTGAGAAGAGTCTGAAGATGGTTTGTAAGCAATGCCACATAAGTTCTAAGTTTTGATTTCATTTCAGGATAGCCATATGCAGTGGAACTCTCCTATTTTAAACACATGGTAACAGAGGATCAGCTGAACTCTACTGTGTATTGTGATGCTTATGGAAAAATTCAATGCACCAGCTGTATAAAATGTATTATTGGTATACTACCTTTTCCTTCTTAATAGGTACTGTATTTTATGTATAGTAAAACAGTTCACCCAGTAACACAATAATAGAATGACATAAGATATTTTTAAGTAGAAGAAAATGGGGAAAGATTTCAGGTTACTAAAAATTCTTCAGAAAACAAATTATTTAAAAATTACTTTTTCTAAATGGTTCTGTAAAACATTAGATGATCAAAGAAAACAGGAATAGAGGCAAGAATAACTTGAGTCACAAAAAAAGAGATAAAGCTAATTGTTTTTTTTTTTTAGTTTAAGTTTGCTTGTAGGTTTTGTATTTTGTTCATTTGTTTTTTATTGTTTTGTTTTTGTTTTTAATTCCATCAACCTGTTAGTATGATAGGAGTTAGACACAATCAACACTGATTATATTTGTTGCATTTTCAGTCTGATCTGCATTTATTAGGACATAAACTCATTGTAGTTTAAAGACAGAGGAGAATTACTGACTTGTATGATACATATGGGATTTATACATGTTCATATATAAGATATAGAAGATTTAGAAAGAAATGGTCTCTCTTCATGAGGAATCTTACATGTCTCATTAAACAATGAGTTCTGACATATGATAATTTAACAAAGTTTTAAGTTTCCTCACAAAACTAAGAGAGAAACCGCACCAGGGTATTGTAAGGCATGCAGCATGGTGTAGCTAGAAGCCGGTGACCCAGGAGGAAAGGGTTTAGGGCACCTACTTCATAAAGGCATGAGTAGACCATCTGAGGCTGTGTCTTAGAAAAGTTTTATTAGCAGATCAATGGAACCCATGAATACTTTTTAAGAAGGGTGGAATTGTGAATGGCAAGGTAGGGAGGCATAAAGGTGTTAGGGCTGCAGTTGTCAGGGTAGCTTGGGATGGATGGAAGTGGCCACAGAGACGGTTTAATAGGATCTGGAACTGAGTGCTCTTTATGGGTCGAATGACTGAGTGAATGTTGTCGCTGGGTTTGAGGTGGTGAGGCACTGAGAGACACAGAAGAGGTTGCAGGTTCCTGACCATGACTCTAAGACACAATGGAGAGGGACCGAGTTAGGGGATCCCAGAAGCACAGATGAAAACTGTCAAGTGTCTTAGACATCCCTCGAGCAGGTAAGAGTAACGAGTTTGCCTTGGGTAGCAAAATGGAATGAGAAGAAAGGGGTGCGGTCAAGACCTAGATCTTGATTTTCTTCTTTTCATAATATTTTTACTAATTATTTGGGAATTTCACATCCTGAACTCAGATCAAACTCACTTCCCAGTCCTTCCAGGTCCAACTGCCTCATCGTGGTGACCTCCCCACCTCCTCCCTCTCAAAAAAAAAAAAAAAAAAAAAAGGAGGAGGAGGAAGGAGGGGGAGGAAGGAGAGCAAGAAGAAGAGAGAAGAAGGAAGAGAAGGAGAAGAAAGAGAAGGAAAAGAAAAGGAGTTCAATTTGAGTTGCCCATATACTCAACGGAACATGGTCAAACATCTGCTAGCCAGCCCCTTAAAAATCAAAACAAAAACTGAGTCCTCTCCCATCTGCTCCCTTACCAGAAGCTACACATTGTGGGGAGCTACACTTCAGCATCCTTATCATAATTTTAAAGATTTCTGTGGTTTTCTGTCTAGGCTGTTACTTTGGGGCGAGGGTGGGGAGGTTGTCTGATTTCTAAAGTCTGTTTTGAGGAATGTAAGGTTAGGTGACAACAGACATCATGAAAGAAGGATCTGGAAAAAAGGAGGCTAGTCGGTGACTGGCTACCTCAGGATCCTAAAGGGGTAATATGTTACACAAATGGCGGGAAGATTGACTTTAAAGCTTGAAGAGAGCTGGTTTCGTTTTGTGACACAAAAGCCTCTTGTTGTCACAGAGAAAACAGCAAGCACTCTGAGACTGCACCTAAACTTAGACCTTATCAGCCCTTGGATTTGGATTTCATCAAGGGCTGAATGAAGATGAGAACAGGCAGAGGACCTGGCCCTGTGCAAAGCTTCCAGTTCCCCACTCCTGCATGGTATGGATGCTAAGCTAAACGGAAATGGCAAACTCAAGAAATATTTCTTCCCACACGATGGTGCACCTGAAGCAGATGTTTCCCACAGAATGAGGTAGGCTGTGCTGTGGCTTTTAATGAGGCTGTTGTTTCCAAGCCTTTAATTATGAATTGAGAGTGACATGTTTAGTGTCTTCTTGGGAGCAGGCAGAAACGCATTATTGTAGGCAGGTAGTTTGAATCAAAATCCACATCACAATTTATAGCTAAAGTCTAATGTTCTCTTATGGGTAATAACTGTTGGACGAAGCTTGGGAAGGGCATAAATACAAGGTGAATAGGAGGTAGCATTAGCAAATGGGGCCTGGTAATGAAAATTTAAGTAGGCTAAGTGTAACTTAGGAAAACAGATTATATGCTAATTAGCATATATCATCATTAGCCCCTTAGCTAGGGGTGCAGGAAGACCTCAGGATGAGACTTTAGATTCTGGCATCGTCACGTATTAACTACTGCCTTTGTTTTTCATGCCTCAGTTTCCTCTTGTATAAAGGACAGGACGAAATAGAATCGGAGCTTCAGGGGTTTTATTAGACTTAAATTATATCACCAAGAACACCTGGCATACACAAGTGCATTGTAAAGATTGGGATTATCTTTCTGCTGTTGTTCTATGAGCAGTATAGTTTTACACTTTATTAACTTTTCTTAAATAGATACTCAGGGCTGGAATTAATTACTAGGCCAAAGAGCAAAGGCAAGATGGAAGATGGCTCAGCAGGTCAAAGTGCTCAGTTCTTACATACAGACAACCTGGGACCCACTGTGTTCCTCTGACTTCAAAACTTGGACCATGGCACAAAGACCAACACACAGTAATAAATAAGTAAATTGTCAGAAAAGAATAGAATGATCATATTGCATCTGTGGGCTTAAACGTATTCAGGCACAGGCCCTGTAACCCTGACTGACCTGCCTGTCAGTCTTTCTGTGGTCATAGGTAAACCTAAGCTTTCTGCTGTAGCATCTTGACTACTGAGATTCCTTGTGTGTACCATTTCAGATGTGGCTTCAGTTTTATAAGCTTTGAGTAACTCAGCTTTTTAAATGATTTTGATGTCTAACAGAGCATCACCACCGTGGCCATTACTCAGACACCCGAGTACCACTTCTCTACTTGTGCTGAGTGGCTCTTGAAAAGTTCATCCCTCAGTGACTAAGGTATTCTTACCTGTGGGTACCCTGGCCTTCCCCCAGGGCCTGCCTGAACCTGAGCTCGCAGCAAGATCTCCTGGAAACAGCTGTCTGTCTCGGGGCCTGCTTTCATTCTGACTGGTCTGAACCACATTAGCTGGTTACCAGCCTGAATTCTACTGATTGGATACTGATCAAGAATAATGTAATGTATTTTCAGTATATATCCAGTCATATTGCTTGATATCACTATCTGAACAGATTTATCAGCTGGATAATAAAAAGAGGTTTCAAATTTAATTCTTGTTTCCTGGGCTAATTGTGAATGGAATGTCTGTGTACCTGTGTCTCTGGACACTATTTATTTTCTTACTAGACAGTTTTCATGCTTTTTATTTTTACATTTGGGAGATATAGTTTTATTGGGATATAGTTTTAATGGGATAAATGGCTTTTAAAGAGTAAACGTATCACTGCACCTTATGTATACTGATTAGACATGTAGTTTCTAGTTTGCTTCAAGTCCCCCCCTCCCCCAAAATGTCATCTGGCTTTTTAAAATGTTCTTCAAAGCTTCTATGGCTACTATCATGGTGTTTGAAGAGGTGAAGAACGTGCTGTATTTTGCTGCCAAAGAGCCTGTCTTCCCTTGATTTAGATGCTCTATTTTAGATAGCTTTTGAAGTTTTTAGAGAAAGAGATGACGTTCTGTGTTAATTCTCTTTCCTTTCAAGGAATATTTAGTGGGCCCAAGTTGTGAAGATTCTCTGGCTCAGTGATGTCATAGCAGAGAGCAGGGGATGGAGAATTCTCAGGCTCAGAATTACTCTCTAAGATGGTCTCAGGACATAACTGTTCCAGACTTTGTAAGATAGGCACAATTTGGCAGGACTTTATGTTCCAGCCTTTTATCAAGACCAGAATACCTTCTTAAAGAAAATGAGGCAAGAAGATACGTTCATCAGCTCTGACTTCACTGACATTTGGAGGACAGTTTAATCCCAGCTATGGCGGCAGCATGATTCCCTAAAATAAGTTTACAGAGGAGGAAAAAAAAAAAGAGTATGGATTTTTTCAAAGATTTATTTTCATTGAATTCATAAAAGAAAGACCCTCTGAATGAAAGAGATTCTTAGATCAAAAAAGAAATTCAATTACTTCTTCAAGCTCTAATGAGAGTACTTTTCTGTAATTTTAAAAATACTGAGGGTGAATGTTCCTTTTTGCTTCATTACCAAATAGAGTGCAGGTAGCGGGGACAGTCCAGGGTCAGAACAAGCATTGCTTTGTTCCATTTTCCATCCCTCAATAGTTCTAGGTTAACCATTTATAAGTTTGCAATATCAACCCCCCCAAACACACACACTAATATTGTTCCACAGCGAGGCTGTACCACCCCTCAACTGAGCATTCATGTTCCTTCACCTTTTACCATATCATTAGATGATAAAGTGGCTACGTAACCGTTTGTCTTTCTCTACTGCTACATAACACTGGGTTTCCAGATAAGAGAGGGCCTGTGAGCACACGTGGAAGAAACTCAGGTCTATGTGTGTAGAAGAAGAAGAAGAAGAAGAAGAAGAAGAAGAAGAAGAAGAAGAAGAAGAGGAGGAGGA
>NC_034608.1:26846834-26855212 GCF_900095145.1 Mus pahari | reverse complement strand
GAGGAGGAGGAGGAGGAGGAGGAAGAAGAAGAAGAAGAAAATAATACAAGTGAGATGTAAGATGGTCCTTGATTCTGTTAGTGTAATTTATAGTTTACAATAGGGTAGCTCTGTTACAATTGTATCTCACAGGACAACTTATTTTGTGTTTACTAGAATTCACTAGTGATTTTAGTGCAGAAAGTGTAAGGCACAAAAAATAGTACGTATGAATATTAAAGATAGAATTTTATAGGTATCATAAGAAGCTAATCATAATGTAATGTTCATTACAGTAGGGCGACAGCATAAAATATACATTAGCAGAGAACAATCCCATGTGCTCAGTGCAAGCAAACTATAAAAAACAGTATCTCAATTTCTGTGTGTGTGTATGTGTGTGTATGTGTGTGTGTGTGTGTGTGTGTGTGTGTGTGTGTGTGAGAGAGAGAGAGAGAGAGAGAGAGAGAGAGAAAGAATATTTAATTTTAGCACATGTGCAATCACAAACGACATATTTCCTACATTGTATATGAGACATTTCAAGAAAAGGTACTGAACAAAACTGAAATTACAAACTTTGTTGTCTCAAACCATGTTGTTGACAAATCAGAGTAGTTTTTTATATTGTGTTTTAGTAGTCTATCATTTCTTAACTTTTAATTTGATAACTATGTGTGTCCGTGTATGTTTCTGTGCATTTGAGTGTGGGATCCCTTTAAGGTTAGAGGTATCAGATTACCTGGTGCTGGAATTGTAGATGTCCGTGAGCCACCTGATGTGGCTACTGAGACTGAACTCTGCAAGATCAGAATGTGCTCTAACCCTAACCACTGAACAATCCAGCCATGGTCCTCCCTCCTTTCCTTAAAGAAACCTCAAGAAAGTAGCATTTGGTACGAACACGTGTGTCTGCGAGCATTTTAAAGGTGCTAGAGGGCTTCAGAGAGAAATTCTTGCCGACAGCAGTGAACTAGGGCAGGCTGATTTAATGTAAGATTCCAGAGCCACAGGGTCATGTTACCAATACTAAAAGCCATTAATTTGCATTTTCAGAAAAAAAAAACCATAGAGCAGAATATCGTTGAACCAGCAAGACTGTTTCATTATAGGAAGTTATTATTTTGATCACGCTGTTGGTTTCTGAAGTCTCTTGGCAACAATACAAAAATAGCTTTCCCCCGTTAACAAAGAACAATCTGGAAAAACAAATTAGAAATGTGTTAAGGACAAAATAAACAGACATTTTATTTTTTAAACTGGGGGGGCCTCTGAATTTCATAGACTTCTGGAATCTGGGGTGCTCCACCCAACTGCTCCGTAGTTTATTAACCTGTTTTAGATTTGCCACAAGAGGAATAATTTTCCAATGCTTGGAACAATGTGGGTTCACATTTTTCCAGAAGCACACACACACACAAAAGGCAGCTCTATCTTACATATTAAATTCCAAATAAAGAGACAGTGTCTGTATCACTCATCCTGTTTTATGATGGAATTTGAGAAGTCAGAGAAAAATTGCAAAAATGAAAATGGCATATCTCAGCATAGTTGAGACTTACATCTGGTGAAGGGATTTTTAAAATCAGTGTGGAAAAGTCGATTCACAGAGCCAAGCCCCCATGTTGTGAAATCTCACTTATAGCATTCACTGGGATGGTCACCCGGGATTTGCTGAAATAACTCCTGTCTCGTTCTTGCTGTTACATATTATACACGCTTTGCTGGCTGGTAAAGAGAGCTTGGTCTAGCATTGGCCAAGACGCAGATCTGCTAATGCTTGTTGCGTCTCGTAGCTCCTTCTAGGTGATTAGAAATCTCATACTGACTTCATTGTTTGCTACCAACACACCTGTTTGTGTAGACAGGCACATTTAAAAAGTATGAAACTGCAATATTTTCAGATGCCTATAAAAGATGATACCCCCACCCTGAACGCAAGACAAAGTGGGAATCCCATGTGTTTTCCTGTGATCCGTAAGAAGGGGAGGGAAGAAATCCAGAGCTGTTTGGAATTTGAACGAAGAGATTTTTCCCAAGTGGAATTTCATCATGGTGTCAGATACCATGAGTGAGGCTGGCTGTATCTCGAAGGCTTGATGCTGGAGTGTAATGAGGAAAGAGGAGTTTGGGAAGGCAGAGCAGCTTGTTTAAATTTACCCTGAGCTGCCGATGGCCTTGCAGCAAACGCGCAGCGTGTGCAGGTGTTTGCCGAGGAGTCAGTGCCAGTAAGAATACTGCGTGCAGATTCTAGACGGTTCTTATCTCTCTTGCTCAGATGTGACCCAGGTCCACTCCTTTCACTGTAGCCATCATGTTCCTGTCCAGAGATGACATGCTCATAGGAATGGCAGCCACGGCAGCCTAGAAACTGTGTTTGTTCTGGCAACTGCTCTTTTCCTGATGTCTGTTTTTCTCTTCATCCCCGGGGACTGTTCTAGAGCCTCACCTCTCCCAGTCCCCCTGTTCCCCATGCTGACTTTACCTCGCCTTGTCTCTGTCTGCTTCCTGCTTCCTTACAGCTGCTGTGCTGACTTAGGGAGAAGGCCACCTCATGGTCCGTTCAGGCAGGGCCTGGCTTCTGGTACCCTCAGGAAGCGTTGTGCTGGAGTCTTGGTCTCAGCGACCCAACCTCTTCAGACAGGACTGTGCTTCTGATGTACAGGACAAGTGGCTAAGTACACAGAGATCGGGAAGTTAGGAGAAAGTGAGAAAGTTTTTCTATTTGTCTCTGGAAAGGCAGGTAGAGCCAAACTGCAGAGCTAAGAACCAAAGCATCTAAGAAGGAACAGCCCCACCCTGGGCTCCTGGGAGGATGTCCTCGCTCCTCAGCCCACTCCTTGGTTCTGCGGTTAAGTGCTCTCGTGGATAGTGACTCTGTGTGTGTGTGTGTGTGTGTGTGTGTGTGTGTAGGCATGTACATGGGTGTACATAGGTAGATATATAAATGTATATGTAGGTTTGTGTGTGTGTGTGTGTACTATAGAGGTTTGTGTGTAGCTACATGTAGCTGTATATGTGTAAGAGGAAGACTAGAAATTTGGGCTCCGTTTCCTCAAATCTATTTTTTCTCACCTGGAAAACGAATACAGAAATTTTCAGTTAATCTGATAATTAGCCCCAATCTCATAACAAATATCTAAAACTGATACCTTGTAATATTTGCCATCTCTCTAGCCTTAAAAATCAGTGAAAATATCTATGTTTAATACATGGTATTCAGTAGGGAAGGTAAGAAATCCTCAGTTCTCTTAAAAAAGAAAGGATGAAAGAATGTGAGCTTTCTAAATATGACCAGGTATCTGGTTCTTCCCTTGTAATATCTCTCTCTCTCTCTCTCTCTCTCTCTCTCTCTCTCTCTCTGTCTTTCTGTCCCCATCTCTGGTCAAGTCTCCCCTTTAATCACTGTCTGTTAGGGTCAGTATTAGGTTCACTTGTCTGTCTGTCTCACTGTGGATTGTGTTGACTACCACTGACACTGTCACTATCATTGTCACTGTCACTGTCATCACCATCACCATCAGCATCACTGTCACCATTATTGCCCCTCTCACCATCACTATTATTATACTGTCACCATCACTATCATTGTCACTGCCACTATCATTGTCACTGTCACCATCCCTGTCACTATCATTGTCATTGTCACCATCACCAACACTGTTACCACCACTGTCACTACTATTGTCACTGTTACCATCACCGTCCTTGCCACCATCACCGTCATTGTCACTGTCACTATCTGTTAGGGCCAGTGTTTCCTCTTTCGTTCCATTCAGAAATTAAAACAAAAAAACAAAAAACAAAAAACACACCTTCTTAGCTCTAGGAGAAGGCCTCAGCTTTAACATGTGGCAGGATGATCCACATATAAGGTACATTTGGTTTACAGGTACTCCTGAGGCACTTATGGTTTATCCTGACACTTGTTCTCAATTTTTATCATACATACTAAGGTGAGACACATCTACATTTGGTTAAACACAAGTAAGCTTCACTTAAGGAGATCCCTGTGAGTGTTTGATGTTGTATCTGGATCCCCCTCGAATCCTTCCATCATGATGCTGGCAATCGCAGGTGGTAGTTAGGGATAGTTAATCTCCACACAGCTTCCTAGTGTACTACTCAGTGACATGAAATCATATACTGTTGGGCATCAGGTGCATTTTCCATGATCCTTAATATTGACACATGTCCATCTAAAACAGCTGCAGTAGACATATTCTAGCCAGCCTGTCCAAGGGCTTCTACTTAAATCCTTCTCAGGACTCAGTATAACTTTTGCATCTATGGTGGAAATATATTATCATATTTCAGCAAATAAGAGGTCAGAGAGTAGGTAAATATGCAGTCCATTTAAGTGTACATGGATATAATTATGATGAGACCACAGGAGACCCTATGACAGAGTTTTACCAAATGCTAGTCAACACAGTGCCCACAGAGTTACTATTTTACCACTCTTGACAGCTTAGCTTTTTAAAGACACATTGATACCCAAATGTTACATGTTAGAAATACTAAAGGTAACTATAGTCCACTTTCTAATGTACTTGGAAAATGCAGTTTTATAAAGTCCATATTCAAATGTTTTTCTCTCAAGTCAACTGCATGATTACACAGAGAAGAAAAAACCTGGAAGCTGGACTGACTCACCCCACAACTGTCAAGGGAAGTTCAAGTTACCAAAGGATGAACAAGTGGCAGAGGAACAGGGAGATGAAAGTAACTGGGCATTCTGTCCGTATCCTGGCAGCATCTCCCAGTGACTGTCATGGGTGACAGATGTTGCTAGCAGCTTCCCAGTACTAATAGTGACTTTCATCTGCAAAGCAGGCTGGGGCTGGATTATAGATACTGCTAACTAAATAAGTCTCTCCCAAGTTCCACAAATAAGTCCATAGGGGAGGGAGCATTTAAAACTCAAGTTCAGGGTTCAGTAAATAAAAATATTCTGTGTCTCAGGGAAGAAACCTGCCCCAACTTCTCTCTCCTCTTCTTAATTTCTTTCTCTTCTTCTTCTACATGGAAGTCTTAATTCCAGGCTGAGCCAACCGAGGAATGAGTCTAGATATAAAAGAGAGTAGTACTATATGAGCGTTAACTTAATTTATGAGGGAAATTGTATTTGCAGGTGTCCCAGAGAGCATGAACCAGGACCAATATGTGGCTGTGGGTGGCATAAAGTGTTTACTGATGCTATATGCTAGTAACCTATATTAATAAGTTTTTTCCCCAGATGAAATGATATGTTCTGTTTGGACTTGAGAGCAGGTTGACTGTTTACATTCAGAGGCAATGCGATGTTAAAGGAAGTTACCCGATTAAGAGGAATAGGCTATGGTGAGCCCAAGGCACGTAAGTATTTACTAGGCGATCAGTGGACAGAAGAGGCACCAAGAAGAAGGTACAATGTAGGACTTGAAAGTTACCAGATATTCATATCATAAGTCCTCACGAGCTCATGTGCTTTCTGTGCTATGAGGCACATGGATGGTTTACAGGAACATGTATATACATACTCTACTCAGTCATAAGTCAGGCTTTGAAAGAGACCATAGGAAATAACTTCCATAGGTCACCTATATGTCCTGATGGTACAATGTCTCCCTCAAAACTGTGATCACTCATCCAAGGGCCAATACTTTGCCCATACCAGGCCCTCCTGTGCATTGCTACAGACTGACTATAGAGCTCTGCCGTCCCTCACTGAAGACGTTTACCAAGTGTGTATCCTCACCACTCGCCCCTCAGGGCTGCTTCCTGCCATCAGACCCACTGCTTCCTACAGCTACTGTTTAATCTCCACAAGGTCGAACTTTAGAAGCTGATCTGTTTAGAACAAAAGAGCAACTAGCTTAGTGCATAGTTAAAGTTTGTGAGCAAAGAAAATTCCTTTAAAATTAAAGGCCACGTCTTTGACTCTAGAAAGTTCTCTTTGTTCCAAAATGAATAAAAAGATATTAAAACACAGGAGCATAAGAGGAGCCATTGGAATTTATTTGCTATATATACTTCTATTAAGTATAAAGAGATTCGAGTGGGATGTTGTATATCAAATGCATTAAACAGAGAAACCTGGGAGAAGTGTTTTCAGCATTTACAAAGTAGACTTTCTGCAGTTATGGCATGACAGTTATCAAAATAGCATCAGTTAATTATTCCATGTTGAAGCAATTCAATACAATAAGTGTCTTAGTTATACCTGAAAATTGTTATAAGCTGGACCAAGAGGACAATCTATTAGGCTAATTTAAAATTTGTATCTTAAAGAAGAAAACAATGCTTATGATTCCAGCAAATATAAGAGCCGTATATGGAGTGGACTTCTTTGGAGAACTCGCCCATGACTTGAGGCATTTCAAGGTAGACTTGTTTCAGGATTCTGGAACATTCTCCAGGGCATGTACTAAGACAGACAGTGACTAAGATATGGGAGAGTCCCTTCCCATTCATGCGTAACTCCTCCTGTCACAGACTGTCAGTCTTTTGTTTAAAAAAAAAAAAAAACAATCAATTAATCAAAAACAAAACAAATCCCCTAAGTAGACATGTGTGCCTGATGTATAGTTTTTGAGATGGGAGCATTGATTAGTTGCAACAGAAAGAGCCTATGGGGCAAACATACCATTATTAACCTACGTTGATCATCAAGGAAATGGGATAATTTTCTAATGACTCAAAAGTTTTTACTCAGCAGATTCATTTCATGTGAATGAGTGAGGAGGAATCCTGAGATCATCTGCACTACTCTTTCCCCAAAATTAAAATGAAGGTCCTGAAACAATTCTCAGCCTTAGAGTTATTACACAATGTACTTACCAGTCAAGTAGACTGTGGTGTGTCATGGAGCTAACCAAAAGTTGTAGGAGCAGTTTTGTTCATGCATATGATCTTTTTTCCAATAATTAAAAAAAAAATTTTTTAGAAACCACACTGGCCCTATGTACTACATCATGGTGTGATGGTGGTCATGGCAATCATTCCTGTAGGGCTTTAGCTGAGCAGGCACACTGATGTGCATTTAAGTACAAGCACTGAGATCCAATATTTCCCAAATGGTACTGTCATCACCTTTCAGAGTAGAGCCCAGGAATTCATCTTATAGATTCTTTTATCAATACTTCATTACACCACAAAAATGTCACCACATTTATGGGAAGAAAGAGGCCTTAGCTCTAGTAAACTGTGGACTTGTAATATTTAAAAAGAGAAGAGAGAGAGACAAAGAGAGTCAGGGACAGAAGCAGAGTCAGAGGGAGAGAGGGAGTGAGAAAGAGAGAGACAGAAAGACAGAGGGGGGAGGAGAGAAGGAAGGAGGAGGGGAGGGAGATAGGGAGGCAAAGGAAGAGCGCATATGTAGAATTAGAGATGTACATACTGCTATTACATCTCTGACTACAGCTCTCGGCTTTTTGCTGGAGCGTGGTGCAGTTGTCCCTAAGTGCGTGGAGATGTGCAAGCCTTCCTTTGTCCTCCTGTTTAATACTCACTGCATATAATGAGAAAAGGGCAAGGCTGGGGGGAGGGGGAGTGTAGAAAAGTGAGGATGGAGGGAAGGGGAAGACCAGAGAGGCTATAGCTTTCTTTGCTGCTGGGTACCTTCTTTGAACTGGCTGAATATTTAGCTTTGTGTTTGGCTCACTTTGTGGCACTCTGTCAAACTTTGTTTATTGAACATAGAAAGACTTCCTCCTTTCAAATCACATTTTCTAATATTAGTTTTTCTTGATTATATAGCCACTAGAATGCTTGTATAATATAGTTTTAAATTAATGAGATGGATGGAAGTTGAAAGGGCTGGGGACCAGGGAAATGAACTCCAAGCTCCTAAGGGCTTAGCACCAACCAGATATAAATGGATGTCTGAGATCTTTGCTAAGGATGTTTTCAAGACTCCATATGTATGTTATATATTCCAGGTCTACTGTCTTTTCTACTAGACTTAAGCACCTGTGGATTTTTTTACTGAGTTATTAATATATGGTAGTTAGTGAATACTGAAAAGTTACTGAATATTATCTTCTTCAATGTTTTGTGATATAGTTGTATTTTGAAAGTTTCCTCCCTTGGTATTCACGGGAGACTGGTTCCAGTACCAAGTCTTTTACACAAAGTGGAGTCTTGTTTACAAGTTGTCTATGCATATCCTCTTGAGAACGTTAAATCACCTCTAGGTTGCTTATGGTGTCTAACATACTGTGAGTGCCAGGTAGGCAGTTCTTAATGAGTGTTGTTTAGGGAATACCGAAAAGAAATGTGTCTACCTGTTAACAAAGACACACATTTTTGTAAGAATGTTTTCAGTCCATGGTTGGTTACTTCCAGAGATGTAGAATCCAATGTGTATAGATGGCTGACTCCCTCTCCCTCTCCCTCTCCCTCTCCCTCTCCCTCCC
>NC_034608.1:26830652-26846231 GCF_900095145.1 Mus pahari | reverse complement strand
CCTCCCCCTCCCCCTCCCTCCCTTCCCCCCTCTCTCTCTCTCTGTGTGTTTATTGCTAAAAGATGATTTTCCTTTTTAAAAGAAAAAGGTTACCTGTATAGGAGAGCCCATATTCTCGATACCAGGGAATCCCATTCTTAGGCTGTGACACGTCTGAGGTATTATACCTGAGTCAGACAGTGAATCAGTTCGTTCAGTGACAATGGTGATAAATCTTTCACTCTCAGCAGCTCAGGACTCTGTCCTCCAGCACTTTCTCTTGTCCTCATTTATCTCTTGCTGACCTTGCCCATCTACTGGCCCCATTTGCTGTTTACAAGCAAAGATGCCAACATTTATATTTCAGCTCAAACCTACCTTTGGAATTAGACTTGTAAATTCAGATGCCTACAGTGTTTGTATTTAAGAGTTGGTTCACTCTCAGCAAACTCACCTTCTGCTTATCCGGTGGATGTATACCCTACAGGCTGCCTCATCTCAGTTACTTGGATCATGAAATGAGGACTCCTCATTGGTCTTCCTGACTCTGTCTTCATCCTCACCATCTAGTCTCAATAACATGGCCCAAACATGCCTTCCAAATGTGGTGGGGACATGGCTTACCATTTTTTCAGCTTTCCATTAGAATGAGAAACAAAGCTGTGCTGGGTCTGGGGTCACTCAAGACTTGTAATGGTCTGACTGTTCACATCAACCCAGGTCGCATTCCCATCAAAAGTGTTTTGACAATATTTTCTTTGGATTGGAAATAATACACTCTCTGACTCATTAATTGTTCTGAAAATACCACTGAAAATACCACTAAGTCTGGATCCAGCTCTGCCCAGCCTTTGCTCAAAGTCCTCTTTAACTTAAGCCCTATCCTAAATCACTTTTTAAAACACACACACACACACACACACACACACACACACACACACACACACACACACACACACTCAAACCTGTATTCTCCATTGTGGTCTTTTGCTTTCATAATTGTCTAATGTGTCATTAACTCTACTTTCTTCTGATGCATCCCAGATGCCTGGAATCTAGCAGGCACATAAAAGATGCTTCATACGTATTTATTGAATGAATGAAGTCTTAAAGGCATGTGGAGTTAAGGCAGTGTTTCAAAATAACATCTGTTCCTTTAGGGGCTCAGACACCGAGTGAGGGAGGAGGCCTAAAAGAAGACTCTCAGGAACTAAGTAACTCCTCTCCTCCTTAAAGGAAAAACATGAAGATCCAAGAAACAGCAGGAGGGATCTGACTTGGGCGTGTTCCTCAAGGACCTCCCCATCCCTCCTTCCCCTTCTGCCTTTTTCTTCCCCTTGTCCTGGCTTCCTCCACTCGGGCCTCTTACAGTTTCATTTCACTTTCTCATCAGGACCAGTTCTGAAGGTTGTTCTTCCTGGCTTGGATGTAATGTCCTTGGGAATGAGGATCTTTGTCCTGTTCCCAGCTGGAATCTTGATGCATAGCCAGCCTGGAATGTTTGTGGGATGAATCTTGTGAGCCACACCCTGATCCAGATTATATTAGCAATTATCCCTGACAGAGAACCTGGGAGTCCACATGTTCAGGGCTCTGGTTCCCAGGCAGACCGTCTCCAGGTCCTTCTAATATCCTCTGTCTGCAGCACAGTGACTCATAAGAACACTTGCAGAAGAGAATGAAATAAAGATGAATCCCCTCCCACTTCACATTATTATTAGTTGCTCATGGGATGGATGGCGAGGCCTTGAGAGCTGTTAGTGTAAAGCAGTCTTCTGCAGTCTGACATGACTGTCAGCTGCTGTGACAATGAAACAAACATTGGATGCAGCAATATCAAGGTGCTATGGCAACGGTGAAGGGGCGATGAACCCTCTAGTAGAGGGACACGGGTCCCTTGCCTGGGATTCCACCTTCCCTGCAGGTGCCTGTGACCTTGGGAGGCACTGGAATACATAGGAGTTTGGAGGTTAAGTGAGGGCATCATTAGAAAAATGGGGAGGTGCTTCCTGGTGGTCCCTCTGCTTTTGAGTCATTCACAATCCCGTCAGAAGCTGTTCACCCATGCTCCTGTAAGTAAGCCTGATGAACTCACTGGCTTATCAGGTTGAACTTGGCTGGAATAATTTCTTCACAGCCGATAATATGCTTGTCTATGCCTTCCCAGAAAAAGCCATGCAAAACTGCCATGCAAATCTGCCATATGAAGCTACAAAAGACGGTTCCTGGCTGTGGGGCGGGGAGTGTGGATAGCGAAAGTTACTCAGAATTCTGGGAAAGACTGCGTGATTGAGATGTGTTTGCATGGCTGTAGTACGCTTGCCTAAGCACAGAGGGCATTCAGAACCAGCATAAAGAACAGAATGAGCAGCTTGCAGCCTGGCAGTTAAATCTGCCCATTGTCCTTGCCTGTATTATGTGATCTAAGAGCTAAAGCACTGGTTTTTTTTTTTAATTCTTTTTTCTTCTATGCATTTAAATGGTAGACAGAAAGGGAAAAATAATACTTTGTCAGTTTTGTAAACTATGTGAAGCTCAAATGTTAGTATCAAATTTTATTGGAACACAGCCATGGCGGCTGAATTGTGTCCAATAGCAAGGTACTAGGAAGAGCCTGTACCATTCAGCCACACCACTTCTGCCTCCTAGAGAACTTCAGTTAGAAGTTAGAAGAAAGTACCATGCAAAGGCCACTTAGCAAGCTGCTCAGCCTGATTGAACGACACGATGTACTTGACTATGCGTGTCTATGTATCTTTGCGTGTGTTTCTGCATGTGTGTTTATGTTTGTGTGTATGTATATGTGCATATGTGTGTATGTATGTGTGTATGTATGTGTGTCTGCGTGTGATAGAAGAGGGATGTATATATAAAGTAGGATGAGTATATTAAACAATAAGCCTCAAGAGGGAGGCAAGGTATAGTCATCATGGTTTTGCCAAATACTTCTTCCTCTCTTTATATGCTAAAGGCCTCAGCTCCCTGTAGGACTGAAGAAGAGGGACCAGCGCCTCTTTGTTGTTGTTGTTGTTGTTGTTTGTTTTTTTGTTTTTTTGGTTTTTCAAGACAGGGTTTCTCTGTATAGCCCTGGCTGTCCTGGAACTCACTTTGTAGACCAGGCTGGCCTCGAATTTAGAAATTTGCCTGCCTCTGCCTCCCAAGTGCTGGGATTAAAGGCGTGTGCCACCACCGCCCAGCCAGAGCCTTTGATGCTGGCTAGCTAATGTTTTAGTCATGTGTGTGTGTGTGTCTGTGTCTGTGCGTGTGTCTCTGTGTGCATGTACATATGTGTTTATATTGAAACCTGGCAGCAAGAAGTAGTGACATTTTAGCCAACCTGGTAATTAATCTTACGTGTCATTAGAAGTTGTGCCCTTTCTGTATTAAAGCTATGCCTTATAAGTAGAACTTGGCTTCTCCTCCATTCTTTTTTTTTGAGATGTAACACTGTCTTGCTGATTTCTAAATTTTTTTTTAGACCACAGGGGGTTGGGAGACAGACAGAAAGATAGTAGACAAATAAACAATGGCAGATGATAGACGACAGATAGATACAAAGAGAGTCTAAGCATTATCTTGGGGGTAACACTCCTCCATGTATCTTCCAATAAAGGTGTGAGTCACACTCTTTTTATTGTTGTTTGTCCTTAGTAGTTATCTGAGAATGGCTACAGCCCATTTTGCTGGAATAATTTTTCTCTTTAACTTCAAAGAAGACCCCTTGTGTATGGATGGCGGGCGAATCGGCCCCAGATGGGGTTCTTATCAACATCACGTGCTCACCTCTCTGGAAATGTTCCCATTTTCACCCGCTGCCTGCCTTATGGGCCACGCTTTGAGGTATATCATTCAACTATTAATTCTATACTTCAAAGAGTGGAACTCCTGGATGCAGCTGCAGAGCATTTAAAACATTATGCCCACCACTGGTCTCAAGTTTACCTTTTAAATAACAGCAGCCTGCAGTAAGGAATGGGAAGGACTCGTCTGCACACAAGCCACACACACTGTGCTTCTTCTGAGACTCCATTCCTGGGCTTCAGATTATGTTTCTAACGTTAGAGTTTTCTGTCCTTGATGTGAGTGCTCATGTAGGCGAGGAAAGGACTATATGCAAGTGTCAGAACCTGGTGGATGAAATGTGAAAAGAAATCTGAACTTTGTAGGGTTTTTTGTTGATGTTGTTTTTGGGATTTTGGGATTTTGGGGTTTTGTTTTTGTTTTGTTTTGTTCTATTGTTTTTTATTTCCACAGAAACACCATTGAGTCATTGAGGAGCATATAAATCCAAGATTTTAAATACTCATCATGTGAATTTTTGCTAAAAATTTTCCTACCTCCTCTGTGAGGACTTGAGGAATCTTGAGTGTGTGTTATGTAAGAAACAGAAGAAGTCCAGAATGAATGTGGATCATTTCCATGGGCCTCAGAGCCATGGACAACTGGTGAAGCCTTTACCTTATGGGTCAAACTCAGCATAGCAAAGCCTTCGTCTGGTCTGATTGTGAATAATTACAAACATCCGATCAATGTGTACAAAACCCAGCAACTGCAGCTTCCTCCTTCACAGTGTATACAGCCTGAGATTGTTGGTCACAGAGATCTCGTGTCATACAGCTATCTCTTCTCCCTCTGCTATGTATGACCAACCCAGGTTGAGGCACAACCTCCTCATCCATATGTGATTCTGTTTGCCTGTCCTCTCTTCATCCCCTAGTCAGGTTGCTAAGGCATTATTGCTCTTCATTCCCTTGAAGCCCCTAGTCAGGTTGCTAAGACATTGCTGAAGAGGGCACAACATTCCCCACTCCCTTGATTTTATTTCCCTTACAGGTCTTGCTATATAGCCCAGGCTGTCCTTGAATTCACCATCCTCCTGCCTCCAACTCTCGAGGGTTGGGATTGCAGATGAGTTCCAGCATGTCTGGCGAGCAGTTTCTCAACTACTTCATTTACCTATGACTTCTTTAAAAACTGATAGTGAGTAATGGCAGGCAAGGTGACTTAGTGGGTGAACGTGATTGGTACGCAAGAATTTGATCCTCATTTGGATCCAAGGGATGAAAGGAGAGAAATGACTCCTCAGAATTGTCAAATGACCTGTATATGCTTGAATCCCTACACACACACACACACACACACACACACACACACACACACACACTACAAATAAGGTTTGACAGTTATTGGTGATATAGAAGCAATTTAGGAACATTAAGAGCCAATCTTTAGGGTCTGAGGAGATGGCTTAGCAAGCAGGGAAGGGCAGTGCTGCTCTTGGAGAGAACCCACATTTGGTTTCCAGAACCAACACCAAGCAGCATATCCATCCATGTCTTCTTCAGGCCTTTGTGGGTACAAACACACATGTAAAAATATTTAAAACAGATACAAAACACATTCCTTTAAAAACATTTCACATACGCTTAAAGTTAACCTGAAAACACCATGCCTTGTGTAAGCAATGCCATCTACGAGGCTGATCCTGATTGCTAGCTTGACACATCTGGGAAGAGGGACCTCAATTAGAAATCACCTCCATCACATTGTCCTGTGGGCATGTCTGTGGGTGCCTTTTCTTGATTTCTAATTGAAGTAGGAGGGCCCAGCCCACTGTGGGTGGCACCATCCTTAGCAGGTAAATCTTGAATTATTAAAAAATGATAGCTGAATGTGAGCCTGGGAACACGCCAGTAACACAGTTCCTCTATGGTTTCTGCTTCAAACTCCTGTCTTGGCTTCCATCAAGATATTAGGCTGTAACCTGCAAGATAAATAAGCCTTTTCCTCAAGTCATGCTTTCGGTCATGGTGTTTACCATACAGAAAGAACAGAATTGCTTTTGTTTATTAATATAAATTAATGAACTTTAATCACTTCTCACATGGGATCATTGATATTTTTAAAGTATGTCTTTGAAGTGGTCAACGTACGTGTTCACTTGATCCCAACCATGTGGAATACATCATACTTCTAAAATGCAGCCTCAAGTTGTTGGTACCTAGTTTTATAGATAATGTTAGTTTCTTCTTGCCTGGGTATGAAGGGGCTACAGGGCTGCTGGATTTGAACAGTAATAGAACAGATAGGCAATGTAGATGATGGAGAGTGCTATTTGAACACTGTTTAAACCTTGCATTTATCATTTGGTATGTGAAGGTTCAGTAGGATTCGTTTGATTACAAATCATAGAAAACTTTGGTTGAAATTGAGTGAGAAGGGAGGCCATGAGATCATTCATACATTAATAGTGCTCTGGGTGGGTACAGGGCTCAAAAGATACAACCAGACTGCTGCCTTTCTCCACTTCCATCCCTCAGTTCCCCTCTGCAGTCAGGAGATGCTGGCCCTAGGTTATCTATCAGGTCTCACCTTTAGTCTTTTCTTCACTGAGATCAAAAGAGTCCCTGACCATCCCTTCCACTCCAAGTTTTCTTGCTTCTGTCTGAAGGCAGATGCTTACAGACAAGGCTGACTATATACTCTTCATGATTCCAGAGAGCACTACCTGGAAAAAAAGGTTCAGAGGGTCAAAGAGGGGGTAAGAAGCTCCCAGAGAGGACTAGGAGAAGTCACTCAGGTTTGGGCATGCTGACCTTCAGTCGTTCACTGGAGCGTGCTCTTTAGGGGTTTTGTTAACCTCTGGGCTTCTTCTCAAGAGGGTCAGAAACCCTTCTACTACAGAGAGACTGTCCCTAAACCTGGGGAAAAGAAGTGTAGACACAGACACCAAGAGGAGTCCGAGCAATCGAATCTCACCAGACTCCTTCAGTTGGTTGCTGTTAAGCATCATTGTCTGATCACTCACCTTCAGTGACCGTCCCCTGGCCACCAAACCTAAGCACAACGATGCTGCGAATTTCTTGTTTCTTCAGTCTTCATTTCTAAAGGCTCCTGTGTTGCGTACAACTTAACATTAAGTAGATTTATCATGCCTTTTACTTTGTAGTTTGTAGCTTGTAATTGGAGCCTGAGTCAAGAACCTTGATTGAGATGGGTGAAATTACTTTGTTCTCCCTACGGAAACAGAGCATTGCTGAGAGACCATGAAATACTCTTTCAAAAGAGTTAGTGCTTGCCTCCTGCTTCCTCCCTCCCTCCTTCTGGGGAATTCCTCTGACTTTACGAAGGTTGAGCAAAGCCTTCTGGAGACTTCTCTGTCTGAGCAGGCATGGCAATATGGTGCTGAAGACTTCAGTGGCCTTAAGGGTAGGAGGCTATTGAGTTCAAGTGTGAAACAGGATGGAGGCCCTGGGCAGACACACGGTGCACTATGTTCAGAAAAGCCCTTGCTTATACTGGGAATGGAGGTTTATGGAGTCCCTGCACTGTGGAAGTTGAAGAAGGAGGAGTCTGAGTACTAAGACATCCTTGGTTCTTGAGTTCTAGGTCAACCTGAACTACAGAGTAAGTTCTTGTTTTAATAAACTCACTTCTCCAAGAAGAAACAAACTTCCCTCAGGAAAGGTATATGTGGTATAGATAGGATCATATTATTTGATGATATGGCAGTATGAAGTCTCAAAAATAAAGTTGTAAAGATATCAAAAGTACAATTAGCATTTAGAGTCCATGAGGACTATGCACAGCACCAGGAAACTAACCTTAGCACCGAGGAGGGAAGGAATGTAGCACTGAGGAGGGAAGGAATGTAGCACCGAGGAGGGAAGGAACAGAGAGAAGAGTCCCATGGGCTCTCGGAGGCAGCCGGTCTAGCTGAAACTGTTAGCTTCAGGTTCAGTGACAAACTGTCTCAAAAACTGAGGTGGAGAGCCATTAGAGGAAGACATCTGATGTCTACTGACATCCACATGTGCACACATGGGTCAATACACACAGAGAGACAGACAGACAGACAAGAGACAGAGGCAGAGAGACAGAGATGGGGAGCCTATGAAATTCAAAATGTCATCCAATATCTTGAAATGTATGTTCTGAACAAAGATGAACAGGAACTTTTTATTAAGTCTCAGTTTTGCTTATAAGTATATTTAAGATATAAAATAAAATAATACAATTAGCATTTAAAAAAGAATAGAAAGGCTCATACTTGGTTTAAGTCTCTGGTGTGTGTGTGTGTCAAGATGCCACTTGCTTTTGTTTACTCATATGCCTTTAAATTACAGACTCTACCCTAGAGATGGCCAGACCCATCAGGTGATATTTTGGGGATACCTCCCAGGTTCTTGACCTGTCAAAAGAGAAGGGTTTTGTCTGTGGGTTCCTCTTTGTGATCTGTGGAATTTCTGCCCTTTCAGCTCAACAAAGAAGGCCTGGGAAAATTCTGTTCTCATAATTGAATTAGCGATTTCACACAGACGGCATCTTTCTTAACCTTGTCTTTAAAACAATTAAGTAAGAAGTTAAAAAACCTTCAAAGGGTTTTTATGAACACCATAAATGAAATTATGTTAATTAATATTAAAAAAACCCTTTATGAAGACATTACCTGCAAGACTATGTTTGTAGTGACTGGACATATTGGGTAAGGAAGGAAACCTATCACCACCCTTGGGATCCAACCTGGAGCACAGCTGCCCCTTGAGGCAAATTGAATCTCAGTTGTGGTAGCTTATCCAATCAAGGTCATACCAATGTTGTTAAAAAGAGGAAATTAAATGCACTAACAGGAAAGTCTTGAAGTAAAACTCAAGAGTACATTAGGTTGTGACAGAAACTAATACTAAGGAAATTCACAATTTAAGTTGACCTCCCATTTGCAGACTCAAAAATACAAAAAGGGAAGTGGCTGAGAAGACACCCGGTGAGTGCGGGCATTGGAAGTCAGCCTAGGCTACACATTTCCCTGTTTTCCTTAGCTTGGGTTACAGCCTAGCTTTTTTCTTTTTTTGGGATGCCCTTTTAGTTAAATGAGCTTCTTTGCCTTTCTTTCGGGCTTCATGCTTCCGTAATCAGTAATCACACATTCTATTCCTATTTTATATAATTTCACAGTGAAAGACAAACTTATCCATTATCTCCTAATCGCCTATCTTGTCCTGTATCACAATACTTGCTTTGTGTTGCAAAACATTTTTCTAAGGATAGAATGAAACTGGTTGAGCTGGTTTCCTTGTGGCTAAAACCGAGGTAGCTTACAAATGGAATCTCAGAGATTTATTTTCTCATGTGAGAAAAAGTTTGTTACATAACCCCGACATACAATTAATACAAGACCAGCTAGTAACAGCAAACATTTTAAAAGTCTGTCTGTCTTTCTTTCTTTCTTTCTTTCTTTCTTTCTTTCTTTCTTTCTTTCTTTCTTTCTTTCTTTCTTTTTTTCTCTACCCAAGAGTAGCATGAAATTGGTGTCTGAAACTAAAACAAAAATTCAGGCAGTGATATTGCTATGCAGTTAAAAGCACAACCTGAGAACTGAATGCAGTCTGTGGGAGGAGTGAAAAGACTCCAAGATCTCTCTCTCTCTCTCTCTCTCTCTCTCTCTCTCTCTCTCTCTCTCATACACACACACACACACACACACACCACAGACACACACACACAGAGAAAGAAATAATACTTTAAAATATTTTTAAGATAATACTATAATCAGTACATATACAAATTAAAAATTACCTCAATATTCAGTGGATCATAAATCAAGGTCCATCATTACTCATGACAGAAGCCTTAAGGTTTCCCTGTGGCTAACAAAATTCACAGCACTGCCTCTGTTTCATAAACAATCATCCAGGAGCTGAAGAGATGGCTTAGGAAATAAAGTGCTTGCCACTTAACATGTAGACCCACGTTTCACTCCCGGAATCACATAACTCCAGTGCTAGACAGGCAAATGTAGGGACATCAGTGAACCCCAGGTTGTCCTGAGAAACCCTATTTCAAAAACAGTAGATGGCTCCTAAGGAGTGACACACGTTGACCCCTCATATCCATACATCATATGTGCATGTATGTGTATATATATATATATATATATATATATATATATATATGCATATACACACACAAAAATTTATGTCTGCACTCATTTGTATGCATGCATGCACACTCACAAACATCTAAATAATTCCTTTGAAAATTAGTGTATTAAATTACTAAATGCTGAAAGAAGTTAGTTTCTTTTTTTGATGGTCCTAATGAGGATGACATTTCATTTCATCGTGTCCCCTTTTACATCAGAAGCTGAGGAGATGCATCTTATCCCATGAAGCTCTTGCTTTGAAATGACAAATTTTCTATGAAAATGGACACAGTCAAGTTAGATAAAATATAAACATTCAAGGAAAAATTCCTTGCTTTCTTTTACCTTAAATAATATTTGATCAACACCATGAACACTGTATGCCTATGCACACATTTGATCAACAGTATGAATGCTGTACACCTTTGCATATATCAGATCAACATCATGAATGCTGGATATCTCTGTACACATTCGATCAACACAATGAATGTTGTAGATCCCTGCACACATTCAAACATCATGAAAGCTGTATGCCTCTGCATACATTTAATCAATACCATGAAGGCTGTATGCCTCTGAACACAAGCCTTTCTTAGAAACTAGCCCTTCTGGAACAATTGCTTTTTGTGTCCTTATAACAAAATTTAGTTTCTATGCCAAAAATGAAACTCTAGCTCCCAGGTATTTGCATATGTAAATACTTTCAAATTTATTTTCCATGCACACAGGCCTCATTCCACCTCTGCTATTCATACATGCCTTTGTGATTAATCTTCAAATGTCTCGTTGGTCAGAGCTGCAAAACATACAAGTGGAAGTGAAAAGTGTTTGGAGATAAAACAAAATAGCAATGTGGATAATTTTACATCATTAGCCCTTACAATTATGTTTAACTCTTGAAACAAATTCTTAAAGAAAAAAGAAACTGAAGACTCCAGATAAAATAATTCATAAGTTAAATTTGACCTGCTTTTGGATTTACACACTCATTTAGTCAATGTGTACTAATTTGGAAGGAGAGTAGGTGATGACTGAGCTATAAGATAAAAGGCACCCTGGCCTGGTGAGACACAGTGATTTTCTTTGGTCTCCAGCTGAGACAAACCCAGCTATATTCTTTCACGTGAGGACAGTCAGAGAGCACAGATACTATATGAAAACTGCAGTGTGCATGTAGACCAGATTACATCTAACTCACTCTAAGAACCAAGAGACTAAATGTTTTAACAGGAGCTCAGTTGGAAGGCTGTGAATTAAGGATTGTGCCTACATTTCATATCCTTTCAGTGCTATGTATTTTCCTAAACAAATAACTTATAGCATATTAATTTGGATAGTTATTGCATAGCCAAATTACTAGTTATGCAATAACTGGGTTGGAGCAATCCAAGATGGAAGCACCAAGAGACTCACTGTCTCGGGAAGGTGCCACCAGTGTTCACAGATGGTGCCTTCTTGTTGTTCCAGAGTACTGAAGAGGCAAGGGGCTTCTCAGGTCATTTATACTAACTAAGGCACTGTTTTTTGTTTTTTATTTTTGTTTTTGTTTGGTTTTTAATTGCTGTTTGTTTCACAAGGGCTCTACTTCTATGACATAATCACTTTCCAAAGGTTCTGCTTTTTTATTTGTTTTTGGAAATGTCATGTATGAGTACTGTGTTGACATTTCCCCTTTCCTATTTTTCTCCAACGCCTCCTGCATCTCCCCTAGTCCGGTGGAATAAATTCATAGTCTCTTTTTCTTTATTATTGTTTTACACACACACACACACACACACACACACACACACACACACAGAGAGAGAGAGAGAGAGAGAGAGAGAGAGACATACACACCCATTTACTTGTATGTACATGTATTTAGAGTTCAACTGACCATTTTGTATTAGAGAACTAGATAGGAGAGAAGACTGATTCTTTCTTGGCAGCCATTAATTGCCTCTAGCTCTTCATCTAGGGGTGGGGCCTTTTGAGATTTCCTCTATCCACATTGGTATGCCAACTGAGGTTGTCATTATTCAGGTCCTATTGAAATAGTGAACATTTTGTTGAGATCTCATGGCTATAGATTCCCTGTCATACACAGAGGATGCAATCTCTCAGCATATGTCCTGGTCTTTTGGCTCTTATAACTTTTCCACTCTTGATTTCATGATGTTCACGAGACTCTGTTTTTTAAACGAGACCTTAGAGATTTTATTTAACGTGTGTGTTGTGGTGAGAGTGGAGTAGAGCATGTATTTGTGTGGAAGTCAGAGGACAACCTCAGGGAGTCAGTTTGGGATCCAGAGATGAGCTGAGGTGGTGAGGCAGCTGATGCAGCAAGTTCTTTATTTTCTGAGTCATGGCTCTGGAGGCTTGACTTACTCTCATTTTTAAAAGATTTATTTTATTTATGTGTATGTATGATTTGGGGCATGTATTTGTGCCTATGGAGGTCAGAAGAGGCCATTGGACCCTTAGGAGCTGGAGGTACAGATCACTGTGAGCCACCAGATATGGATATTGGGAACTGTACCTAAGTCTTATAGAACTGAGACATTTCTTCAGCCTCAAGGAGCTACTTTTTACATGGGGCAGGATTTTAGCATATGGATATATTAGTATTATAGAACACAAAGACCATACAAATCTATGTGCCACACTAATTTATTGTTCACACTATTTTACTTCAGTGTACAAAGAACATGATGGGATTAACCAGCCTTGTTCTGCATAAGGAAGTGTCTAGTGCTAGAGTTTGCTGTCACTCCTAGCCTAGAGCTTGTGACCAGATAATCTATTGACTGATGACAGAGAAGATTACAGTGGTACTAATGGCATGGTGGTGGTTGCAACAAGCCGATTGTGGTGTAGAAGATAAAGCCGTAATTGTTATTGGAGAGCAATGATGTATTAGACAGAGAAAATGAATTGCAGACAAGGAAAACTGCTAAGACATTCCTAACACTCACAGTGGTGTCTGGAAGAGCTGCAATACATTTCAAGGAAACTGAAATTGTTATGCGACATAGGCAGAGAAAGTAAATTGACATGCTTGGTTTTTAATACAGGCCCTGAAAATCAATCAGCACCCATTGACACCTGTCAACCCTTTCAAGTTTTCTCATCCTTGGAGTCAGCTCTCTTGCAGGCAGAGTGGGCATTTATTGATTTGGTGTCTTTGAAAATGGAAGCTTAGATTGGTGTGTTTGGGATCAGGGTTGAAAGGCATATGCGATGGTGTGCCTTTTACTATACAAAAGCTCTGTATCTCAGGTGGAACATTTGGCCTCCTCTGGGAGAGACAGACCATGCTGGGCACCTCTTCATTCAACACTGAACTTATACTCTAATGCTATTAGCTGGAACAGGTTCAGTTCCGCAATGCCCAAGACCAGTGTTCTAAGAGAATGCTATATTCTCAGGAGTCAATATGAGCCCGAAAAACCTTTACTTGCTAGTTTTGAATGTATGAGTTCCACCCCCCCAAAAATAGGTCATTGCTAAAACTGAACCCTGCATAACCATACTGATGCTGATAGGTAAGAATTTTGGAAGGCATACAGTGAGGGAGTTTACCCCTTTACAGTCCAGCCCCTCTGCCACAGGAAGATCCAGTGTTCGTCTCCTCTGGAAGATGCATCAATAGAGTCACAAGCTACAGACAGACAGCTAACCTTTACCATATGTGGAATCCCTACTAGCTCTGATCTTTGGTTTTCCAGTCTGGACTCTGAGGAACCAACTCCTCTTACTTATAAGTTATTGAACCTATTTTGTTATGGCAACAAGAGTAGACTAAACTATTGAACAGTAACTGTCACATCCCTCATTCTTACTCTGGTGCGATAGGGTATTGGGGATTGAAGGGAGAGCTCTTACTGACGTCCCTTCAACTGTTACACAGCTGTTCACAGTTGGTAGAATCACTCATACTTTATAAAATAAGGACCCAAATTCCAGCAAGACCAAACAGTTCACCTAAGACTCTACTGTGCCACAAGGTGTTCAAATCCAGACAAGCCTCAGAGGCCGGTTCCCAGTGCTGAGGAGGAGGCTAGTTTTATGACATTGATATAGGCTGGGAAGTTATAGACACTATTTTCTGGGTGTTTGTTTATGTTCATATGAGCTTTAGTGGCAATAGTAAGCTACTTAGGAGCATCAGCTGGGTTCAGCCATGCAGCAGCCGAGAGAGCAGGGATTCTTGATTCCTCCAACAACCATTATTCACAGGCATACTTATATCTAGAAAATGTGGTGGCAAACTAAGGGTAGACCAATTTGTTATCAGGGACTTGTTGAGACAAAAGGGCATCTCAGGCTCAAAGGAGCGAGTTCTGAGCAAAGGGTTTCTGCTGTTTATCTGCTGCTCTGTCCATTTGTCAAGTGCTTTGTCCACAGCCTGTGATTTCTGAAGATAGCTGGGGAACTGCTGTAAAATGCTCAGAGAGCTGGAGATAAAAGGGTGGTGTGGGAACTGATAGTGCAGGTGCTGCCTGCAAGTTATTAACACTTCTATTCCTGGGGTTGATGTCCTTCCTCCATGTTTTAGGGACATCACTCTTGTCCTGCTAGCTCCTCAATGGTGTTTACTGTAGATTGATATACTAGTTATTAAGTTTTTACTGGCACATAAAAATTCCCATTTACTCACGAGAGACACAGTATATAAATCAGAAGTGAATAAAAATAATAGTTTTAGTAGATGTAATTTATTAGTATTATGCTTTTAATTAAGTTGTTCAGAATAATGAATATGTACTTCGCCCATGGTTCTACCTGACAGATATATTAGCTAATGTTTTCTCACCTAGCATGGTGCTCAATAAATGCCAACAGTATGGTGAACATTGTTATTTCTCTATCTATAACAAAATAAGATTATCTGTAAAATATTATATTATATGGATTCTTCCTTACACTTCAGACTAATGCTAAGTACAATAAAACGCACTCATTCTAAATATGTATATACATGCATGGGGTGGTACATTTTAATAATTGATATACTCAGGTGACCACTGTCAGGACAGATTCACAAAGCACTGCCTTTTCATTATCCTAAAATGTTTCATCTAAAGGACTTACCAGTGTGCTGGCCTTTCTGGGAGTCTTGACTTTCTTGTAATTTCTCTTTTGTTGTTGTTGTTTTAAATTTTTGTTTCCTTGTTTTCTTAGACAGGTCTCATGGAGCCCAGGCTGGCATGTAGCCCATCCCTGAATGTCTTCCCTCTACTTCCTGAATGCTGACATTACAGGTACATATTACCATGCCTAGTTTACGGGGTCCCAGAAAGCTGAACTCCGGCCTATGCATGACAGGAGAGCACTACTAACTGAACTATACCAGCATATATGTAGAATTATACGGCACAATCTGGTACTTGTTATAGTTCTCCAGTAAATAGGATTAGTATGTTTATTTACGTGTGTATGCATGTATAAAATGTGCATATCTGTATAATATAGATGTATAATATAATAATCTATACACATATATATAATAATAAGTGTATATATGTTCATAGAAACATGTATGTGTATATATGTATAAATATCCTTTTATAGGACTGACAAATGGGGCCCACCAAGTCTGAGTCCACAGAAATGCCTAAAGGCCACAGAGTTTGTGTAGAGCCATCAGCTACAGTCTTTTTTGTTGTTGTTGTTTTTTGTTTGTTTGTTTGTTT
>NC_034608.1:26792851-26830522 GCF_900095145.1 Mus pahari | reverse complement strand
TCCAGAAGAGGGCGTCAGATCTTGTTACAGATGGTTATGAGCCACCATGTGGTTGCTGGGATTTGAACTCCGGACCTTTGGAAGAGCAGTCAGGTGCTCTTACCCACTGAGCCATCTTACCAGCAGCTACAGTCTTGAGAACAAGACCAGCATAGAAGCATACATGTTTCCTCCTCTGAGCTTCAGTCTTCTCTCTCGAGGCCCTCGGTCTATTGGATGAGCATGCCCACCTTATGGATACCATTATCCTTTACCCACAGCCTACTGATGGAAGTGGTTATCACATCTAAACGTCTCCAGCATCATCTCATGAGCTAAATGGCAAAAACCCGGTCAGGATGATCTTGGGGTATCAGCTGCTATGACCTGTGATTGCATTTTCTCAAGCACAATGTGTACAGGAGTTATTCAACACGGTTGCAGGTGCTACAGTTTCACAGGTCTGCGTTGTATTCCACAGCATGGGGTATGCCACACTTACCCATCCACGAACCAGTGAAGGAGTCTGCACATTCTCCCCAGTTTTTCCTGTACTGTGTGAGAAGTGTTTCTGTGAATGATCATAACTGAATGGCCTTGAAAGAACTTTTTAGCTAGGTATAGGGAGGGATGCCTATAATTCCAGTGCATGGAAGCTGAGGCAAGGGGATTCTAAGTTCCACATTACCCTCAGCTGTAGAGCAAAACACTATCATATAAAGAGGAGGAAGAGTCGACTCTCACTCTGTAAAATGCAATCAGTCTTTTTCTGTGTAGAACTCCATCATGTCCACATTGCCTTTTTTGTCATTATAGGCATGCCTTCATTTGGTTGCTCATTTTATTTCTATCCAATTAATAAGTATGTAAAACAGTGCTTTCTAAGGACATTTTATACATGCTGTCTTGTTTATTATTAGACCACTGCATGGTAAATGGAGTTTCAGCTCCATTTTGCAGATGAGAAATATAAAAATGTATTATATACTCTATCTAGCTAGTCCTAGTCTTTGTAAAAGACTCATAGTTCATGTGTTTTATTTACAGGCTGAAAGCCTAGATAGGGCAGGTTTGGAGCTATTCTAACTCACATCCCAGCCATAGGTCCCTTATTACTTGCTGTTTCTTCTGGCCATGTACTCATGGTCCATCTCTTCTCATGGTGGTTTTCTCTGCCCTTGGTTTCCTTTCTCTGCCTGAAATCCCCAGCCAAGTAACAGAAAACCCACTTATCTCTATCTGCTGCCCAATCACAGGCGTTAGCCTCTTACTGGCCAGTTAACTTGGAGAGCAAAGTTTACATAGCATCACTTGGTGTATATAAGGATCTCCTGATCAGGGGCAACCAGATCTCCAGGCCAGTATTTGGCATCTAAACACATAGCAACACCAGATCAATCCCAACAGAGAAATGTGAAGCTCAGGCTGTGTAAGGACTATCCTCAAATGACTACCATGGGAAGTTACAGACTGGAATATAATCAGGCTGTTCTGGTTCTCAGCCAGGATTACCTGTTCAGTGATGATAGTCCAGGCCCTGCAAAGACAATGGTATCATTTCCATAAAACACAGGAAAGCAGCATGACCCATGCTCAATCAACCAGAAAAGTGAATGTCTCTGACTTAGGAAGAATAGAGCTTTAAAAAGTTATGCCAAATTTTAAAACTGGAAACAATCCAAATGTAATTTTCTGACCAAGAACTAATTCCAAATAGCTCTTTCCCATTACTATTATACTGGGTCTTCTCTAGGACCTCCGAGTGTTCTTTAAATGCCGTTAATAAGTCATAAGGAGAGCCCTGGTGTGTGCTGATGACATGGGACAGACACGGTAGCCTTATAATGGTTCATCAGTAACTTGTTTCTCCACTCTCCTTGCTGGAGAGCATAGCTTGCTGACCCTGGAGGAGTTCTGGAATGACTCTCTCTTTGGTTCATGTTCTGGGAAACCTCAGGAGCAGATAACTGTGTGGTGTCCCAAGATAGCTCAAGAACTATTAGAATCATGTGTATGACCTCATGTCATGGCTTAATATTTTAGATTAGATATTTACACGAGTGATTTGGACATTTACCACTCAGAGAAATGCTAATCCCCTGCTTGAATTACTTTCCTAGGTTTTGTGACCAAATATCCAGCCAGAAAGAATTTGAGTGAGAAAGAATTTATTTTGGATTGGAGTTTGAAGGGATCAGCCTGCCATAGTGAGGAAGACACGGATTGGAGCAGAAAGGCCATGGTGACAGGAGCAGGAGACTGGCTGATCACATTGCAGCAGCATACAGGAAGCCAAAAATGAATAGGAAGTGGGGCCCCAGTCTTGCCACCTGTGACCCACTTTCTCCAGACAGATTTTATCTCCTAAAGGTTCTATGATCCTTCCCAAAGCTGTGTCAGGTGGGGAATAATTGTTTATACACATGAGCCTGCCTTTTACATTCAAACATCAATAACTTTACATTTTTTTTTGCTGTGTTTGACATTTTATAGACTTAAAAAATTCAATCTTATAACACATATAATATAATATCTATTCCATTTTGACCAACCTTCTAGGTGCTAGGTCCTAGCTTTGGATAAATGGAGACTAATGTCTCTATTTTCCAACTGTGAAAGCTGTGCTCCACAAAAGAACCGTTTTGTCGTGGATGGTGTAGCTGTCTGTGGTGGAGTTGAAACTGGAGCTATTTATTATATCCGACTCCAAAGTGAGTGCTCTAATTTGGACCTCCGCCAAGTGTTCTGTATAAGGCCAAGACAGCACGTACTTGGGGCTCTGCAGCCTGGGAGGCGATATTGAAGAGAGGACATAGATGCTCATTTATTTTTCTGTCTCAGATATAGTTCCTGTGCTGGTTTCATAAAGGAACCACAAAATGTCAAGGAGGACATGACTGGTATCCACAAAGCTTCCTTTACAAAATTGGTGGAGTTTGACCTACTGACTAAAGGTTGCCAAGCCCTGATCCACTATACCCTAATATTCTTTTTACTTTAGCGAGAGAGGCATCATTTATAATTTTTACATTGTTGGATAAGTATAGAGTTTGAATTTACTGGCTCCTCTAAGGTAAGGGAGGAAAGTTAGGATATGTATTAATCTTTTAACTTTGGCTGTAAGATGGCTACCTGAATTAAAGGTGTTTGTTGGTCAGCCATGAAAACCTGATGAGCTGAGCTCAAACTTGGAGTCATATAAAGGCTGTAAGAGTTGTTCTTTGACATCTGTCCACAGACCACAGAATGAACATGTGTACATACACAGACACACACAGGCACACATACAGTCATACACATAGACATATACACAGACACACACAGACACACATACAGACATAGACAGACACAGATACAGATACATAGACACACATACAGACATTCATACACACAGACATATACACGGACACACGTACAGACATAGACAGACACAATACAGGTACACAGACACACACAGATACAGATACACAGACACACACAGACACACATACAGAAAGTAATACACAGAGACGTAGACACAGACACACATACAGACATAGACAGACACAGATACAGATACACAGACACACACAGATACACATACAGTCATACACACAGACATATACATAGACACAGATAAACACACAGACACACACACATAGTCACATACACAGACACACAGACACACAGACACGCATATAGTCACGTATACAGACACACAGACATAGACACACACACAGACACACACTAAATATTCCAGATCTTTGAAAAAGTTAGCATTTTAGTGCATACATCTCTGGCTTACACTTTTTTTGTAAAGATTTATTTTTATTTTATGTGAATTGGTGGTTCATTGCCTGCATATATGTCTGCATATATGTGTAAGGGTGGCAGATTCCCTGGAAATGATATAGACAGTTGTGAGCTGCTATGTGGGTGCTGGGAATTAAACCCAGGTCTCCTGGAAGAGCAGCCAGTTAGTGCTCTTATCTTCTGAGCCATCTTTCTAGCCCTCTGGTTTACACTTTTGTTCTGTGACATGATCCTGTCACATGTTTCAAGTTTCTAGTGTTGCTGTAAACAGATCACTAGATGCTAATTGGCTCTAAACTTATTATATAATGACATGAAATCAAGGAGCTAGACTGGCGTTGGGTCAGAGGGCATAAGGAAATGGGAAGCCGCTACCAACAGATACAGGGTTTCCCAGTTAGGTGGTAAAAATGATCTAAAGAACATTATGCTGGTTGTAAAATAAAGCAAAAACATTAGATTTTTGTCTTTAACGGGTGAATGGAGTGGTATGTGAATTGTATCTCCATAAAGATTTTCTTAAAAGATGTCTTCTAGATTTGGAGGTCAGGGTTCTCATGGGATTGATCCAGGTGTCAGTGGGATTGTGCACAATCTGGAAGCTACTGGGACCAGTCATCTTCCTGAAGCTCTGGCTCACAGGTTGGCTGTGTCCTTTGGCTCATGGGTTCTTCTCTTCATCAGCTTCATCACTGCATCCTTGTCAAACCTCAGCTTTAACCTTCTGTGCCTTTCTTATGAGGAGGTTTGGGATTTACCAGTGTCCAAGTGGATGATTTGGGGGTGTTTATCTCATGTCGAAATCTTTACTGTCACTATATATGTGGTTGGGGGGTCTATGGAGATGGACATCCTTGGCCCTTCATGGGGGATATGGGGATTACTGTTGTTAGATGATAATGATGATGGTGGTGGTGGTGGTGGTGATGATGATGATGAAGATGATGAAGCTGAAGCTGAAGCTGAAGATGATGAACACTGAAGTGTAGGGCTGAGCATTCTAGCAAGGCTTCTCTGAGAAAATACACAGCACTCTTTGCAGTGGGAAAGTTTGCTTCCTAAGCAGTCCTGTCAATTTAGACTTGTGATTTTTCATAAGAGATATGTGTAAGCATTTGAGGCCTGGCCTCTGTCCCCCACTGAGCCTATAGGAAGTGACAGTGTGCTGACTTCATCTGAGTGGTGAGTTTATCAGAGTGCTGGCACCCTCCGTGTCTCCTCCAGCCAAGTAATTTGTACCATTCAAAATGCAGCTATTGTTAAGGAAACGATTTAAAGATGATTCACATGTTGATGGTATGTAGCACCTTCTGAAAGGATTTGTCAAATTTGCTGCTTTGCAGGGCTTCATGGAAGTCTGGGACGATTCCCCTTTAGAAGGATTTATACAGAACTGTCTTGTCATTCAGGGTGTGGAACCAGACGTTATGGAAGTGTTATTAATTCAGCTATATGACTGTTGAACAACACTGCCTTTTAGGCTTGAAAATAGTAGGTCTTTTGGAATGCGGAGAATACCAAATAAGAAGGTTCTCATCATGAAAAATAGACAGCTAATGAAGCAAATCTGATTTATACCATGGGTCCTTAAGGTAGACAGAATGACGTTCTTTGCAAGAGTCATTTAGCTGAACAGAAAGCTAAGAGGTGACTTGGCCTGTGATGTTAAAGGTTTCCCCAGGCTGGAGAAATTCTGGCAAATGTTGGGAATCGCCATCTAGGTATCCAGACATCTAGGTCAGTACTTTGATGCACTTTAGGAGTCTGCCTATATCCGTCTCATCTTACCGTCATACTGAGGGGCTCACAGAGTCATGGCAGACACAAACTATACTGGAAACAGACGCTGCCCCTCTGAGTCCTGCTGGCAGTGTTACCACTGGTGTGAAGGCTGGATCAAAAAATCTCACAGTTGGATCTGAGAGCCAGATGGCTTCCCAAGTAGGTCACAAGAATATCTTGTGTCTTGGTCTCTGGCTGCAGAATGTGTGAATAATGGGATCAAGCTTTTGAAAGTGCCAGACCTCAAATATTTCCGTATGTAGATAATTGCTGGCACTGATACCTGGCCTGATGAGTAACTTTCTAATTTTAAATTCCTTCAGAGGAGGATATTTCCCAACTTGAACAGCAGGAAGCAGGACTTCAGTTAGATTTAAAAGCTGGCTAATCGTAAGGAATGTTAAATACTGAAATCAGTCTTGATGGAGACAGTGATATCTCCTCTGGAGGTCTTTGATACAGTGGAGGTGTTGTATTCCTTGAAGGCAAAGGATGATTTTAATACGATGAGTTTGCATGTCAGTGTTGGCGAGCTCTACTTTCAGAAACTCTTTTGTCCTTCAGATGATTTGAACCTGAAATGTGCGTCAGATGCTGGCTACCCACCACGTAGGATTATTTTTGAAGGCTGTGAAGCCATCTGGAGGTAGGACCTAGCTGGTGGATGTGGTCACGGGGGTTGTCTTTGCAGGTCATACTCTCCATTTTCCCTCTCTGTGATGAGCTGTTTTAACCAAGGCAAACTATTCTTCTTTCATATTGTTTCTACTAGCATTGTGGTCACGGTAATGGGACAGTAGCTAATACAGCACCCCTTTAGGTAATGTGGTAGTCTTGTCTGTGTTCCTGCTCTGTGACAGCCGGTTACCACTTAGATATGAGACCCCTCACAATTATTTCTTGGTTTGTACAAACAAAAGTAAAGATGTACAATTATTCTAGACCACTCTGAAGGCTTGCAACTTACCAGATATTAATTCCTGCCAAGGAACAGAAATTGCAGGCATCCCTCGGGATTCAGGCTATATAGCACACTTTTGTTTAGAGCTCTATCCTTCCCTGTGTTCAGGGCAGAAGTGTTACATCTGTTGGGAGTTGATCTATAGAGTTATACAACTTGTAAAAGGGTGATGCCTGCTGCAAGGAATCTGCATGTCTGTGTTGGAAAGTTGGGCCAAGAACAAGGAACATATTGTTATTGATCTATAAGCTCAAGGACCTATCCAGCAAAAAGGGATCACATCCTCTGGAAAGAAATGGTACCAACCTGGTGATTGCCTTTCAGAAAAAGGAAGATGATTGTGGCAGGAAGATTTGTTTGTTTCATTCTTCAGTGTCTATTGTCTCCCTGCTTGTTCATACAGAATAGTCAGCCGATTGTCTCTGGGGCTTCATCTGTTCCTGGATACTGTATTTCTTTCATGACATGACCTACACTGGAAGCCAGAGGATGGTACATGTTTTTATAGATGACCTTCAAAAAACCTAAAATACAGCACACTTATATCAAGGGATATACAAGTCTAGGAGAGTACATGACAGTGGATGGATAAATCAGGGGATGAAAGAGGTATATAAACACATAAAAACAAAAGACAGAAGTTAATAGTTCAATTTTAAAAATGAATGCACAGAGGTTACAGAAGGTGTGGTCCAAAGGGACAGGTTGTATCTTCAATTGGTAGCAGGACTTCATACCAGCCTCCATATAACGATAGTCATCCCAGCATAAAAGATTCAAGAGTCAGAGGGTTGACATCATGGGTCCAGACAGTGACAGAGTCTAGCAACATGTATCAGGATCAGATTTCCTGCATGGAAGTCTTAAATGAGCTTTGGTTGACAGGTAGAGTAAAGCTACTTCTGGCATCTACACCTAAATGAATAGGTATAAGAATTTTTCTATTGTGAAGATACGGTAGACATAGGTATAGTCTTGCCTCTTTATCCCTGCTTTATAGGTAGGTAGATGACATAGGACACTGAATGAATGTACAGAAAACTGAAGGTACTATGTGGAACCAGCTCAGGACAGAGGCAGAATTCATTCCAGACACCAAGAGTTGGAGAGATAAAGGCTACTGGTAGCCACTGGAGCCTAGGTGATGCCACCAAGGCTCCTAGTTGCTGGGTCACAGGAGAAAATTCTTCAACTGCTTGCCCTACTTGGTTTTATATTTACTGTGATATCTTTCTTGGCTGTTCTTCCCTTTTTTTATTAGATATTTTCTTTATTTACATTTTAAATGCTATCCCGAAAGTTCCCTATACCCTCCCCCGCCCCTGCTCCCCTACCCACCCACTCCCACTTCTTGGCCCTGGCATTCCCCTGTGCTGGGTCATATAAAGTTTGCAAGACCAAGGGGCCTCTCTTCCCAATGATGGCTGACTAGGCCATCTTCTGCTACATATGCAGCTAGAGACACGAGCTTAGGGGGTACTGGTTAGTTCATGTTGTTGTTCCACCTATAGGGCTGCAGCCCCCTTCAGCTCCTTGGGTACTTTCCCTAGCTCCTCCACTGGGGGCCCTGTTCTTCCCTTTTGATATGGGAATATTTCATGTCATTGTATGTTGAAAGTATGGAACTATTTCCTTGATGTTATGGGATCGTAGTTAAGAAACTGCCTATGTCTTACAAGAGACTTTGAATGAAGATTTTAGAAAGTGTTAGAACTGTGGACTAGGGGGACTTTGGAAGTTAGCTGTATTTGCTTAATATGATGGCCATTATCCTACATTGGACTGCTGTGGCTTCAGTGTGAAATGTCTCTTTCAGGTGTATGGTTTCTGGAAACTTTGTCTCTAGCTAGTATGAAATTTGGGGAGGTTGAGAAGTTGGGTCTAGATGGATAACATAGACTACTGGAGCAGACTTTAAATATTATAGGTCAGTTCCAATCCAACATTGGACCTAGGTTCAGTTCCCAGCACTCACAAAGGATGTCTCACAATTGCCTATAATTCCAGTTCCAGGGGGATTCGATGGCTTTTTCTGGCTTCCACAGGTACTTGCATGCATGTCATACACATACATATACTCAGATATAGACACATACATGTAAAATAAAATACATAAATCTTTAAAATGAAGTGTTCAGTTTGAGGATCTCACTTCACTTTATCTTGTGAAGATGTTTATAGGCTTTGGATACGTCCTGGAGGCCTTATTAGTATGTATATTATAGCCTGGACATCATGTTTAATGCCTGGAGGCCTTATTAGTAGGTATATTATAGCCTGAACATCATGATTAAACGCAGAATCCAAATGCTAGATATCCTTTGTTCCTTGGTAATATCTCTTTGCATCACCGAAGAAGCTGCTTTAGAATAGAAACCTTTCTTATACTTACTGTACTTTTGTGTATATCTCAACTTTGTAGATATACAACTCACACATTAAAGTACTCTTTTTTTCCCTCTTCTTTCCATGGTCATTAAACATCATAATATGGCTCAGCATTATAGCCCTAGTCCACAATCCCACCTACTGAGTAAAAACAATTTTTCCCCGAGGAAATATTTAAACATAATTGCATTTTAATTTGATTATTCACAATTTCCCCAAGACACACAAAGTGATATGTTCTCCTTAAACATAGCTGACATTAATGATTGCATCTAATCCCTGAATTGCATTATAATATTTTAAACTTGTCACCAAGTACCTTTATAATAGTTATATGCATATGTTCAGTTTTATAAAAATAAAATGCAATAGTATGAGTTTTCTCCAAATCCTATAAATCTTCTCCATTTTACTAAACTACTGAGTAGTTATATATTGAAGAATATAAAACTAACATTATCATTAATGTTAATTATTTATATTCCTCAAATTTTATTAAGTCATCCATTATTAATACATTGAGCTCAGTGAAGTATTACCATTTTGGCAGCAGAGAAAAGAATAATTTCTAAGTGAATCATGTTTAACACAGGATTCTGAAATTTGATAGTGTGCCCCCATTTCTACAAAATTAGACTTAAATGATAGCCATCTGGACAATAACAAAACTTTCCACAAATGTGATAATTATAAAGGTGTGAGTTGGTTTTACGAATAACATACTGAAACCTCTGTAGCTCTTTGTAGACATGTTCTGGCATACTAATAAATAAACAAAGCAAATTGTACAGGAGCTCTGCCCTAAAGGCTTAGAAACTACACCACTCAGTCAACAAAATTTAGACATAAATAAATATTGACAGTATAAAGGGATTGCCCAGTTGCTTTCTTGCTTATTGCTGTGAATCCACAGAGATTTTGCAAAGTTAGATCCCCTTTCAAGATAAATCACTTGAAATATGAAGAGAAAAATCAGTACTTCATGCACACATACATAAAAGGCAAAGAGAGAAGTAGAGAAAACTGAGAGGAGGTTTAAGAAACAAAAACAAAAACAAAGAACAAAATAAGCTTGGTTTGATTGTGGTGGACCCTGGAGTCCGGTTTAACCCACAGCTTTATATTACAGCCTGGAATGAATTCAACTGAGGTCATTTTTGAAGACTTACTTGGCATAGTGTACTGTGCTGGATATAGATAGGCATATTCCTCAAGATATACAATGATACAATTAAAAAACCGGCTCAGTCAGCGTTTAGTATGGGTACAGTGAGGAGGGTTGGCTTGGAAGACTCACTGAGATGAAGATACGGGACCAGTCATCCACATCTAGATGTTCCAGAGGAGAATTTTAGAGTGTTCTAGTGATGTTGTTGGTTGCATTCTGGAGTGAGTGTAGAGCCATTCAGAGAATGGGAGTAGAATAGGACTATGTAGGAGGAAAGCTCTCCATCAATGAGGTGGAAAATAACACAGAGAAGAGCAAAGGCCACAAGGCCCAGGCAATCACAAGAATCACCTGGCAGAATCATGACCCCCCACTTATGTGGTCTGTGAATGTGTGATGTTTTAGGTCATGTGATATTAAGAGTTGCATTTGAGATGTTCCAGACTGTCTCATATATTGGAGACTCAGTCCTCAGATGGTGGTGGGAGCCTAATATGGTATGATCTGATGGAGGAGGTAGGACATCAAGATCATGTCTTTAACTGTATTTCTACTCTCAGGTCCCTCGCTGTCTCTAGCCCTGATACTTTGTGGTAAAATGCTTTGTTCTAACACATGTGCTCTGTATGGTATCAAGTTTCACCCTAGCTCAAAACAAAGACTGTTTACCATGGACTAAAACTCTGAGACCTGAGCCAAAATAATGCTTTTCTCCTTTCAAGTTGATTCACTCAGGTGTTTGTGCTAGAGGTAAACTTTGACCAACACACATGGCAAAGGGGATTAAGGCTGAGGATGGCACGAGGTGCCCAATCAGCTGACCTAAAATAGGGGGAGTACTAAGGTGGAAATTTCTGGTTTCTTTGAAAGGTCAGTTGTGTCATGTGATGTTTTACTGGACACTGTCTTATGAGAGAATATTTTTGCTGAAGCAGACATGTGACAGGATGTTTCGTTGTGAACAGACACATGGTGTTTTTCTGGAAGCTGCCTGGAAAAGGAGCATGCAATGTTTTGCTAGAGTGGATACCTGAGAGGACAAGTGATATTTGGAAGGTATATAAATATAACCCAACAGATAGTGTATGATATTGTGTGTCATTGATCTGACTTGCTTCTCTTCATTGGTCTTTGTTGATACTGGTCTTTGCTGTTGATGTCATAGCACTGGTTCACCTTGTAATCTTTGCTGATTATCTTTTGCCATGACTCTGTAGAAATAAATGCATCAAAGAACTATTGATGATGTTCAGGTGGCTTCTTGTCATTTCTGCAAAGACTCAGGCTGATTGGCAGAGCCTCACAGTTTCTTCTGAACTGAACTGCAATTGCCGATACTTGTAGACTGAGCTGCTGATATCCTGACAACGTACATTGGAATCCCGCAAAGAACTATTTCTAAATAGGTTCAAATCCCCCCTTTGCCCTATTATCCTACTGCTTCTGGTAGGTGGTGGGCTAGAAGGAAGGTTAAAGAACCATTATTAAAGTAGCTTTAAAAAAATAAGCCTACATAGTCTGATGAGTAAGTCAGGTGGGCCTGATGTAACCATTGAAGTCCTTCCTAGTGTGAGAGGGAGACAGAGAAGGAGTTAAAAAGATAGTGCGAGAAAAGGATTATGCTGTGGAATCTCCCTTTGAAGATGGAAAAAGAAGCCATGATCCTAAGTAACCCCAGAACCTAGAAAGGCAAAGAGACAGACTCTCCTGGAGCCACCAGATGCCCAACACCATGATATTGAGCCAGTAAAATTCTGTTGTACACCAATCTCTACAACTTAATACAATAACCTCATGTTGCATAAAAATTTTCCCAGCTTATGATAGCCTGCCATTGCAGTTATATTATTTTTCTTTTTTGTTGTGATAAAATGCCTGGATAAAAGCAACTAAATGGGGGAAAGATGTATTTTGGCTCACATTTTGAGGAGACACAGTCCATTATATAAAGGAAGATCTGATTGAGAGTGGCTTGCAACTGTGGTGGTGAGAGTTTGCTCACATATGGAGAGGTAAAAACAAAACAAAACAAAACGGGAGGGTATAGGGGACTTTCGGGATAGCACTTGAAATGTAATTGAAGAAAATATTTAATAAAATAATTTTAAAAAATGCATGGAACAGGAAGTGTAACAAGACTATTAACCTCAAGTCCCAGCTCTCAGAGAACCACATTCTCCAGCAGAGCCCCATCTCTTGAAGTATGCACGACCTTTGCAAACACCACCATCATCTGGTGACCAAAGGCCTAAATCCATAAGCTTTGGAGGACATTTCACATCTAGACCTCAGCAGCAATGAACACTAATGTAAACAGAGAGCACATTGAATACTACAAAGGAACTGAGAGTGACATGGACTGGAGGGAGATGAGGACAAAAAGAAAAGGTCAGGGGTGGAGAGCAATCAGAATGGGTTGTACACGTGCATGAAATTGTCAAGTAACATTAGCTTAATTTAACATGCAAGAAATATAGAAGGGTCCATCTCATCAATTCCCAACAACTGCCATGAATTTAATGGGCACCAAGAAATCCCAGCATGTAATGAGCATTTGACCACTTTTGTTGGCTTCTTTTATTTTGATCCAGGTTGACTTTAAACTGTATCACCTTTTTTCATCCTCTTGGGTGTTCCAATTACAGGGCTATGCCAACTCATTTGACTACACCACTTGTACCTGGATCATCTCTTCCTCATTCTTGGTTGACTAGTTACCCCATTATTTAATGTCATAATCTAGAATGCATGGATCTGTTGCTTTTATGTACATAGAACTTCTTTCCCTTTTTTCTGACACCTGGAAATCATCTCTCCTTCTAATACCTGTTCTGTGTCTCTGGTTGAGGAGCACATTATAGAGCCTGTGTCTTTCCTATAAGGCTAAACGCCTAAGTCAGTGTCACTCAACAGGGACAGACAGATGTTGAGAGGATAAGACTCTGTCTAGAGGGGGATGGCACGGGGTCAGGAGAATTTGGAGCTGCTGGTTCTGATTCTCTGTGGAGGAAATATGCTAAAGAAGAAAGAAGTGAAGACAGACAGACTGAATCGTCATCAGATCCCTAGATAATGCCTTTGGACTTGACAGTTGGTGAGGCAGCTCCTATTTCCCCACTTAGTACAGGTTGAGTTTGGCTTCTATCACTTGGAAGTGAGATATTTTTTGCTAATACAGCACTTTCATCCATGACTTTTTGTACTTCTTCCTCTGGGCACCCGACATGCTTTCTGTTGGTCAGTCCATTACTTGTATGGGGTCCTAGGGCTACTTAGCAAAAGATCATAAACCAATAAACCAAGAACAACTTATTCTCTCATGGTATGGGTGACTTGAAGTTACAGACACAGCCTCTGTAACTGATCCAGGGGAGAATCTCTTGGCTACCTTTATCTTACTGCTAGTTTGACTGCCAGCCCTGTCACTGACTGACTTATGGCTACCTTACTTCTTCAAGCTCTGCCTCTGTATCCACAGGGCACCCTTTCTATGTCTGTTCATATCACCTTCCTACTGTATCTTTGGATCTTTACAAAGCATTATCTGCTCCATATGTTGGTGTCCAGAGTCCTCTTAGCTTCCCAGATGCTTGTCATTGACTGAAGGTCCATCCATATACACTATGAACTCACTGTAATTTGTAACTGAATTATACCTGTAAAGGTGTTATTTTTAGATAATGGTGAACTCACAGATATGTGCTATGACCAGCACAGACCTTAGAACCCTGACTAGGGTCAGTAACAACAGGAAGAAAAGACAGAAGCATCCATGCGCATTCAGAAAATCTTCTGTCAGGTTGTATGTATGCACTCTGGCGGAGTGGCACCTATCACTGCTATACCCCTGGACCTCAAAGGGTTTCTTATGTACAGCACTAGGGAAAGGGTAAAATAGTTTCATAGGAGGGCTTCGCAGGTGAGAAGAGTTAAGCTGTAAACATCCTGAAGGAAGAAGCTGTGGTTGCTAGTTTTTGTAAATGGTAGTCAATCATTTCTCCTTTGACACGTGAAGAAAGCTTTGCTATCCATCTACGCTTCAGCAGGGGAAAGCTTTGCCATTGTCACGGAACTGAGGTGGCCCTTGACATAACGATGCCCATGCCAATAATAGCATTCACTCAGGACTTCTTTCATTCAGGACTTCCTCTACTCCCTGTCGATAATGAACTCTTAGAATTTGAACAAACCTTTTTTTCAAGAGGCAAAATTTAGCTCAGTGCAATATTCTACATCGTTCATCGAGTTCTGTTATGTCAAAGAGAATGAAATATACCTCTTCAGTGAGCTTTAATTCTGGTGCAGCCAGAGCTCCAAGCATTTTGTTCTCACTGAGCTGAATTGGAATATGACAGTGTGGGTAAAGCAGCTAGAGGGTTAAGTTTTAAGACAAAGTGTGATTTAGGCTAACAGTGTGGTTTGGGCTAAAGTCATGTGATCAGGAGTATCAGACCTTTGGAGAGACAAGAGACAGGAAACCCAGTGGTGTCCCCTCTGAGAGGTAAGAGAGGAAGAAACATTGATAGAAGATACTTTAACGTTTGAATGGAAAATCAGTATTGTTTTCGAAGAAATGAAGAAAAAAAAAAAAAAAGGATGAACTGATGGGAAACTCTCACTTCAAGTGCATGGGTCTTAGTTTTGAGTTTGTGGCCCCCAGAGAAGGCAGGTTTTGATGGCCCAGGCCATGTCCAGAACTCTACCTAGGCCAGTGTTAGGAGATGGTCTTTTTCTGGAGGGTTGTCTCTCACTGGATTTTCCTGTAGTTGAGACTTGAGGTGGGACTTAGACAATATTCTTTTCCCTTTCCTCCTCTAGATTACAGCTAGAAATTTTGAGCTGGGCGTGGTGGCACACGCCTTTAATCCCAGCACTTGGGAAGCAGAGGCAGGTGGATTTCTGAGTTCGAGGCCAGCCTGGTCTACAAAGTGAGTTCCAGGACAGCCAGGGCTATACAGAGAAACTCTGTCTCCAAAACAAAACAAAAAGAAAATTTGAAGTTACATATTCCTAAACTGTAACTTTTAACTTAATGCTGTTCTCATTTATCCCAATTATTTTTATATGTTGTTTACCTCTCTTTTTCTCTTGGTGTTTACTTTGAGGTGATACATTAGATTAAATTTCTCTGGAAAGGTTGCAATCTATTGAGATGATAGTTAACCTTGCACTGGTACCTTATGACTATGGACCTCCCAGGCATCAGTGTATATCATGGTAGTTCATTTTTACTTTCAGATGAATCTCTCCATAGATTTTGGTGAGTGAGTGTGTGTGTGTCTATGTCCATGGGTATTCATGTGCACATGTATATATTTGCATGTGTGTATCAACGCAAGAGGCAAATCTTAGGTGTCACTTCTTATAAATCAACCAACTTATTTTTGGAGAAAGATTCTCTCACTGGCTTTGGGGTTCCCTGATTAGTTTAGATCCCAGAAATCCTCTAGTATCTTCTTTCCTAAGCATGCAGCACTTCACCCCACATTCTTATGTGGGTTCTGGAGAATAGACCCAGGTCATCATGTATCTGGGACAAGTCCTTTACCAGCTGAGACATCTCTTTGTTCTCCCTCTGTAGACTTCGGAGGAGATATATGATTTCAGAGTTGTCTGGGTGAAGAAGACCTTGAAGTCATAACCAAATCCTCCCCTCTAGGTTTTCTGTGGCTCCCTAGTAAGGTTGCCAGCAGCTCTATGGACACTCCAGTACTGGGAATCCCACACCTTCCAATGTCTGCTCATTCTGCTTTTATAGAGTTCTCACCCTTCGAGTGTTGACTTATGATCTATCTTTGTATAATTGTTAGGAAGTAACTTGGTCTGTGGAGATACAGAAGGCTGAATTCCTTTAAAACCTGACATCCCTTCAGGTTTTGAAAGCAGCAGCTGTGCGTTTCTTCTCGTTCTTCTTAGGCTTCTACAGTCAGAGTTGTCAACACAACCAGTTTCTTGACTGTTCACCACAGGTCAGGTTTCTTTTCCTTGCCATCATGATGGCGTTTCTCAGAAAGCATCATATGCTATCATGGTTTTCAGAAAGTATGGGAACCAGAGTGGGAACAAAACCCTGTGGGTATTGTTTGGTAAAAAGTGAGGCAGAACAGCATCTCCATTTTCTGTAATCAGAGAAAATTGACAACAATTCCACTTTCAGGGCAGCCTTTCTCCTGCAAACTCCCTACCCATCTCTGCTTAGGCTTCTTTTTTTCTGGCCTCAATGTTGTTGTCTGGATCGATTGTTTCACTCAATGCAAACCCACTGAGCATGCTCTGTATCTTTGGCATACAGGTGCATATCAAACCTAAAACATGTAATATGTACACCTCTGCTTCCAAAGAGGACGAGTCGACCTGAATCAGAGAGATGGGGACAAATGAGACTGGGAGGATGGAGGGACCAAAAGGATTCTGTATTGCATTGCAAAAAGGGAATAGATCGATGGCAGTAGAAGTAGAAGATAGTAAGTGGACAAATCATTAGTTCATGCCATGGTTGCTGAATTTTGTACCAGTGACTATTTTATGTGTTAAAGACATTGTTAATAAGGTCATTATAACAACAACAACCACTACCACTACTACCACAATGAAAACAAATGTGCCTTTCTCTGTTGGAGATTGCAAAACCAAACCCAGACCACCAGAAAGCATGTAAATAGCCTTTACCTAAAACAGGGACCTGCAAGCAGTGGCTTGCTGGCTACCTGTGGTGTTGAAGACTCAGTTTGGAAGTGTGGAAAGACATCAAGCTAGTGAAGCGGTTAAGATCCCCAGACTATTGAGATAAGTCAAGGAGCAAACAGGACTGAATGCTGGCATGCCTATCATTGAGATTGTTGGGAGATAAGGAAGGAAGAGTTGGGGAGCCCTGAAGAGGAGCGAGCTGTGAAAACCATCCCAGACAATGCAGTGGCTGCTGGGAGCTGCGGGAGTATGGGAGCTTTGTTTTGCTTGTAGATTGATATCATCTCAGTGGGTTCTGCTGATGGAAAACAAACAGAGGAGTGATGAGACACGGAAAGGAAAGGCTTCCCACAGTGCTGTCCTGGAAGGAGGGGGATGGGTCCCGGGACCCAGGTAGAAGGCTACAAGTTGACACATAAGGCTAAGCAGTTGATCCACCTTTTCATGGAAGAAGGAAAACATTGAGCACAGTTAATGGCTTGTAAATTTTGGGTGAGCAAGTGACCCTCTCTTGCTTGTTTTTACTTTGTAATTGAAACCAAAGTCACTTTGACAAGGCAAAAAGTTGCCTGGTTAAAGAGAGGGAAAGTGAGAAATTGTCTTTTAGAAGATGGCACAGGGGCTGGGTCAGTAACATGTTGGGATTTACTGAGAATGTCTTCTTCAGCCTGTGGTCATAAAGAAAATAGATATCAGTCACAACCCTTTTTTCACGATCCTGGTAAATAAATTCTAACTTAAGTGAAGGTGGGTTTGAGGTTTTGACAACAAGATGAAGAAGAACACAGGGATCCACGGGTATGTGTAAAATGTGATCATGAAGGGGCTAGGTTCTCAAAAGAGGCAGGGGGGAGTGAACACTGCTGGATACCAAGGACAGTCAAAGGTGATGTGATTACTGGTCTGCATCCTAGATGAAGGGACATCACTGGGGACAGGAAAGGAGGGCTGGCACTGCTTAGAAAATAGGTTATCAAACTGCATGGCAGCAGAGCCACAGGCACACCAGTCGTGCTCTGATGCTTCAGAGTAATGAACAGCATTATAGAGATAAAGGGTGTCAAGGCAACCAGAGTGGTAGTGGATGCAATAGATAATGGGAACATGTCAGTGGAAGCTTCTCAATGGGATCCCTGTGTGAGTAGCTTCTCAATGAGACCCACAGCTGAGGAGATTCTCAGTGGGGCTCATGTCTGAGGAGCTTCTCATTGGGTCCCACAGCTGAGGAGATTCTCAGTGAGAGTCATGTCTGAGGAGCTTCTCAATAGGTCCTACAGCTGAGGAAATTCTCAGTGATACTCATGTCTTAGGAGCTTTTCAGTGGGTCTCACAGCTGAGGAGATTCTCAGCGAGACTCATGTCTGAGGAGCTTCTCAGTGGGTCTCACAGCTGAGGAGATTCTCAGTGAGACTCATGTCTGAGGAGCTTCTCAGTGGGTCTCATAAATGAGGAAATTCTCAGTGAGACTCATGTCTGAGGAACTTCTCATTGGGTCTCACAGCTGAGGAGATTCTCAGTGAGACTCATGTCTGAGGAGCTTCTCAGTAGGTACCATAGCTGAGGTGATTCTCAGTGAAACTCATGTCTGAGGAGCTTCTCGGTAGGTCCCATAGCTGAGGAGATTCTCAGTGAGACTCATGTCTGAGGAGCTTCTTGGTGGTTCCCACAGCTGAGGAGATTCTCAGTGAGACTCATGTCTAAGGAACTTCTCGGTGGTTCCCACAGCTGAGGAGATTCTCAGTGAGACTCATGTCTGAGGAGCTTCTCAGTAGGTCCCACAGCTGAGGAGATTCTCAGTGAGACTCATGTCTGAGGAGCTTCTCAGTGGGTCCCACAGCTGAGGAGATTCTCAGTGAGACTCATGTATGAGGAGCTTCTCACAGCTGTGGTTGGTCTTGATGAAAAGCTTGTCTTATACACTTGACCTTGAAGCTTCCATGAGTCTTGCTGTCTCTGAACTACACAGTTGAAATGGTAAGTTCTCTTTTCATCCTTAAAAACAAAAACAAAAACAAAAACAAAAACAAAAACAAAAAAAACTTACCAAGAAAATTACCGTATTACTATTTTTAAGTAAACACTTTATGTTTTAGATTATTTACTAGTTTGTTGAGTATATGCATTCATGCATGTGTGCACCTATACGTGTGTGCATGTGTTTGAAAGCTTTGTTTTAAATCATAATCTCTTCACTGAATCTGGAGCTCACTGAGTAAGACCAAAAAGTTCCTCCTATCTTTGCTTTCCCAGTGCTGAGATTACAGGCATGATACTTTGCATGGCCTTTTAAGTAGTAGATGCTCTGGTCAAATTTAATTCCTTGCACCTTTGCAGCAAGAACTCTATTGAGTGATTCATCTCCCAGGCTCAAGTCTTAGATTTCTTCAGATCTTTTATTCCATTTGCTCTGTGTCCTAACTTTCTTTCTTTTTTGTCCCACCAAAATAGTATTTTATTTATTTATTTATTTATTTATTTATAATTTTAATTAGATTATTTATTTACATTTCAAATGTTATGTTATCCCTTTTCCTGGCTTCCCCTCTGAAAATCTTCAATCCCCTCCCCACTCCCCCTGCTCACCAACCCACCCGCTTTGGCTTCCTGGCCCTGGCATTCCCCATGCTGGGGCATAGAACCTTCACAGGACCAACTTTCATACTGCTCTCTGTTATAAGGTACACATCTCTATCATATGTGGGCACTGTTCCTTTCTTTCTTTCTTTCTTTCTTTCTTTCTTTCTTTCTTTCTTTCTTTCTTTCTTTCTTCCTTCCTTCCTTCCTTCCTTCCTTCCTTTTTTCTTTAGCTTTATTTGTTTTTTATGGAGATTTTCCCCCCAAATCCCTCTCAAATTCATCATCTTTTCCTCTTTAAATAGTATCTATCTATCTATCTATCTATCTATCTATCTATCAATCATCTATTCATCCCAAATTCATTTAGTGTTCTGTTGATATATATGTGTTAACATGTTGGGAGCACAATGGTCCTTATGCTCACAGATAGGGCCAGGTCATAACTGGATCTCCCAAACTCCTACAAGCAGAACTGGAGGTGGCTAATAGTCTAGATGATTTTGTATTATTTGTATGGCCAGGGGCTTCTCCAGACTCCCACAAACAGAGATGAAAATGGCTAATTGCTCAGATGACCTCTATATTATCTATATGACTGACACTACACCAGATCTCCTGAGTTCTTAGGATGGCACATTTAGCCTATCTGTAGAACCTGTCTTCACAGAATAAACAATATGTACTTTTAGAAGAATTTCAGTATAGTTATGTGTCATTGTGCACATGGGATTATGTTACATCAGGAAAAAATTTGCACAGGGTTTCCTTCTTGCTTCAAGTAGTTTGTCAATCTGCTGGCCCTGGTGTTTGCAGGGTCCCTCACATTTAGGGCTGATAACTCCAGGTTAGATAATCTACCAGAGAGTTAATCCCTGGAGAAAAATAATTCTTTCTCTCTTAACCTGTAGTTTTTCAGTCTGGCTTAGAGCTTTATGAAATTCTGCCTATACATATTGGCATGGCAACTGCTGGGGTCATTATGTAGGTCTATTTAGGGAATTATATTGTTGAGATTTAATGATTATATCTTCCTTGTTATGTATATATGCCACTATTTTCAGCATATGTCTTGCTCCCCTGGCTCTTACAATCTTTTTGTCAAGGTGAGATTATTTCCATGATGTTTCTTGAACCTTAGGTACATGTATTACTTTACAAGTTTATTTGAACACATGAACATACACACACATATACACACACACACATACACACACACACACACACACAGAGAGAGAGAGAGACAGAGACAGAGACAGAGACAGAGAGACAGAGACAGAGAGACAGAGACAGAGAGAGAGACAGAAAGTTTAAATGGAGTTATACCACATGAGGTGATAATGTTCCTTGTCCTAAGAACCAAAGAGACTCTCTAACAAAAACCCAGTGCTAGGCATGGGAGACCGCCTTTCAAGTTGTTGGTCACGTTGTCCAAGAGACTCTCAAAACATTATAGACTATTGTCAGCACCCATGGTCATCTTCCAGAGCTGAAAGGCAAGGCCCTATTGCTGAAGACACTGGATACTTTCCACATAGGATTAGGAGGAATCAAGGTGAGACTGTCCTGGAAGACTCTTCTATGAAGACTAGACTTCCATAGTATAGGAAGATGTTATGTAAAGAAGAAGCAGTCAACAGTCCTACCCAGCTATAAAGTCAAGGGGCAACCACAGTGACTGGCTCAATAAGATGTCCTCAATGTCCTGATAGTGATGCTTTTATATTGGGACTAACCAGTAGCACTTAAATTGGACTTAAGGCCTGCTGAATTGAACGATCTATCCTAATCTAAGATGACTTTTAGTATGATTTTGCGTGCTGGGTACTTCTTTAAATAAAACTCAATGTGCTATTTAGAGCACGCTTAAAGTGACAGTCATAAATGCTAAAAATGTGATATAATAGAGAAATATTTAATTTTTAAAGCATGGAATTATACATGCCTTAGAGTTGAAAGTGTTAGCAAAGTTTGATGGGCAGGTACTCTCTCTGTGTACCACCCCCCATCAAAACCTCCAGTCTTCTTGGAGTAGTACTTTACTTAACTAATGTCAAAATTTAAGTTTGTTTTACCGTATTCCATGAGAGGATGGAGAACTGTGTTTCATAAAACTCTCAGCTGAGTAACTGCAGAGAAGGGGAGGGGGTAGTTGTTTCATTTTATGGATAATCTAGTTCAGAGAACATGAAAGAATGTTATTATTGATTAAAGTAAGTAAAGACCAGGGGTAAGATTCAATAAATACCCATTTATAACCAATTACTTGTGGGTTTTAATTTAATTTGGTTCTTTGCTTAAAGCTAGACTTTATCCTAACCTAATGGATAGATACTTTACTCATGAAACTTTTAATTGCTTAGTAGTTCTCTTAAAGTGAATCAAGCTCATGTGACTTTGCCTCTCATCATAATCCTTGGATAAATGCAAGCAAGATCCTTTGAGAAATGAGGATTTCCCAGGAAAAGACAGATGTAATTGGTTGTGTGGTTTGGACCAAGAGGAAAGAAGTTTGGGAATTGGTGGGCTTCCTTTAAGATTTAAGTTGCAAGCTTAATCAAGCACAGACCTTATGAAACAGAAGGGTCATGGCCAAGTGTTGGTTGTATTGGAGCTCAGAGAATGGACTTACAGTCTGATACATTATGTACAGTTCTTGGTTTAGACAGATTTAATGTAACTTAATGCAGAGGAAAGTATCAATTGAAACACGATCCATTTGACTAAGGTGTTCTTTCCTTTGCGTAATAAAGAAAACAACATGCTGAAATACCCTGATGCTAAGTGCTCATTTCCCTACTAAAATAAAGAGCATGCCTTGACAAAGCAATGCTGCTTATTATTATTAGCTTATATTATAATGTGCTATTGTTCTCTCCAGAGCAGACACTCTGAGTCATCTTCTGCAAACCCACTAAGATAGCATTGTTATTTTATTTCCTGTCATGAGTCTACGATACCACATTTAAAGAAGAACTTATCTATGAATTGCTATTTTGGAGGTTATATAAAATGTAAGATCCAGGGCACATGTCATCATATGACCAATATGCATCAATCAATAACCATGCACTGATTACTGTTGTCTCTACTTCAGTTATTGAACACTGGAATAAAGAGATAAGATGTTGTCATAGAGAAGCTTACACTGTGCAAAACTGATTCTCAGTGTAGGTGATGGTGCCAGGAGTGTCTGATCATAGCTACTGTTTTAGTATATAAAAGGAAAGTGGGGAATTCTACAGATATCAGTTCAGTAGAGATCAGGCATGTTGTAAAATATAGCAATGTGTGCAGGTCAGCTCTCATATCTGTAAGTAACAATCTGGTCTAGATGCCAACAGTGTTGAGGCTGAGAAACACTGGCCTAATGGGAGTATATTAACCATGCCTGAATTTTAGTAGCAGAAGCACTTAGCCACAGCTGAAGTGTCCTGTGCTCTTATAGCTCAGAGAAGGCACTATCTGATATTAACAATGGTGGGTGCAGCCAGGGCTATGTGCAAGCAGATTCCTGAACAAAGGGTTTTCTTAATTGAACTTTGACTTCTGATAACCTTACAGGTAAAAGCAGGCAGGTTTGTTTCATGTGCAAAGACAAGGAAGGAAGCCATGTTTCAGAATAATTGGGGTAGGACACAGAACCACCAGCACTTAGAACATGGTGGGCAGGTTTGATGCCAGTGAGTGACAGATTCAGGGTGAAGAGTGTGCTGTACCATAAAGGAGGAGGTTAGCTGCTTGCAAGTACCTATAATGGGCAGTGAAGAGATGTGATCATACTGACTCCCCAGGCTTTGAACAGGGTCACGGAGAAAGATTGAATCTTGAATCGAGAACCACGGCATTGCCTTCAGCAGGTAACATGATGGGTGGTGGAGGGGAGGAAGCTTTGATGAGACTCAGGAGGCAACAAGGACAGCAGTTAGACACTAGTAAGTGAAGCAGAGGGGTTGGAATCAACACTGAGCTAACCTAAGCCACAGAGTCGACTCTGTTCCATTCCATGGGATGAGTTAATTCTAAAAGTTTGGATCTGGTGGTGCTGTCTGTGGACTTCAAGGTCAGGAATGAAGAGGAATCAGAAGCGACTCAGTGATTGTTTAGAGTGCTCAGATTCAACTGAATAAATCCAGAAGAAAAGAGACCCAATGGTCCCAATGGCCAGGCTCAAGAGCACAACAACGTAAGGCGTGGCGTGTATAGATGTACAAAGGAAGTTGAGGATGGACCAGCACAGTAGAGGAAAGTGTCATGTCAGTGAAGTCTGGTCAGGGAAGCCTCAGGGTTCAGGTTTTGACGAGGGTCAAGGATATACGGAAGGCGGCTTGCAGAGGGTCCACTGGATGGAGCTACACAGAGGTGGCTGCATATAGGAGAGACCAGGTGTGGTAGAGCAGGTCAGGTGAGACTTGAAAAGAGTCTGGGAGGTAGTGACTGGGACCCTGTAGACTACTCCTCCGAGAATCACGTCCAACAATGAAAATAACCGAAAGCTGCTGACAAAAAAAAAAAAAAAAAAAAAAAAAAAAAAAGCCATGCGGCTTGCAGCTGGGATTAAAGTGGGCATGCTTATCTGCTGAGCATGCATGGCCAGCAGGGTTTTAGGATCCCCTTTGATTTTTAATGATTGTTGATATTGTCATTTTTGAGATTATAATTGTTACTAAGGCTGGGTTGAACCATCAACCTCCGCTAGACATAATACTATGAGCATGAAAGGATGTAATGTTGATTGAAAACATTCAACATCTCAGTTTCTTTATAACAAAAGGGACATTCCTTTTAGATTAGATGAACCTCGGGTGGGAAAAGTCGTTCATGGTCACAGACAAGCAGCTGCTCCAAGTGTGGCTCTGGCTTGTTTTGCATTGGTGGGGGGAACCGGAGAACAAAGGGGCGAGCTCTGAATTGCACTGCAGGCGGCAGATGGAAAGGACAGTTGTTTTAAGACCAGCAAATGAACAGAATGAAAGGCAGAAGCTGAGCTGGGACAGGAACTTCCTGCCTTGGCATGCTGAAGACCTTTAATTGTGAGTGTTTGGTCCACTGTGAGAATGTGCTCACCGACCAGCTTGTGCTAAGGCCCCCTCACCTAAAACATGACAGCAAAGGCAACAGGTTTCACAGCCACACGCTCAAAGTGCAGATGTTCAGTATACCCTGTGTGATCCTTTGCAATGCAGGACTTTGATAACCCTCCTGTAAAATTATACAGCTTATTATGTGTGCTGACTCTCTCATATTTTTTGACTGACTTTTTAAATAGATTCTAATTACTTAGCACATTGTTCTCTGTGACCCCATTCTCTTTTCAAACTTAGCTGGAGCCAAACAAGAAATAAAACATAGAGTGGCCAAAATGTGTGTTGCACATAATCAAAATGATCCAAGTTGAACACAGAATGGTGGGAAGAGCTGCAAGTGGGAATATACAAAGGTAAAATAAATGAACACATTGGTATTTTTAATTGAACAGTTTAAGAGCTTATAGTGAATAAAACAGGTAACCATGAACAATTCCAATCAACCACCATTAAAACCTTCTAGAGAATTTTTTTTTTTTGGTATATGATTTACATATTCCAAAGAAATAGTAAATTCAGGACTTTAGACTGTATCCAGTAGCAGATTCATGGGGTATTCTGTGTAACTTTTAATAAGTTACATTTCCATGGCCAGCCAATATCTGCTTCAGAAGGGTAGTGCAAAATGTAAATCAAAACTAATGTTTGACTGTTTCTTCTGAATGAGGGATGCAGGTTGATAATTTTGTCAAGCGATATCATGAGATACTTCAGGGCCTGCTTCTGTGTTCTGGTGGAGGGTGAGAACACTGCTGTGGATTCGTCATCCTCCTTAGTTGGAAAATAATCCTCTTCAAGTGTCGATTTTTGTTGTCGACTTAAAAATGTCTAGATGTTTGAATATAATGTTTTTATTATATATAGTTTCCTTTATATACTTAGGTTGAACCATCTGCAAATGTCCTTTTTATGGATCAAAAGCTCATATAGCAATTTCAGTCAGTTCAAACTTATATGGAAACTACATTCATTTATGAATTTACATCTTAATTTATTTACATCTCAAATTCTGACAGGTAAAACAAAGTAGGGGGCTGGTGTGAGTGCTCCCTGGACCATGGGCACGCTTTCACAAAAAGAATGATTTGTTTGTTTGTTTTAGATACTCTAAAGTGCTTGAAGAATTTGTGCTAGATTATTATTAGTCTTTTCACCAATGGAGTGGTTTTTGGAGGTAAAGATGGAGGTTGATCATGTTAACACAGTTTAGGATACATCAACAGTGTTCCAGGTCTAAGTTTCTAGGTCCCTTGAAAGCCACAGTAACATTTAGTTGGAAGTTGGAAATGGACATCAGAGTGAAGCCCATTTGAGAAAAAAAGTTTGAAACGGGCTCGTTTTAGTAGACACTGTCTCCTTTGAGAAACACCATTATCTTTTATTCATTAAATAGAGCGCATTGAGTCCCAAATGCCATATTGAAGCTGCTGCTTTTGTTGTTTTTTATTACGAGAATAAAAGGGTCTAGTCTTTCTTTCTCCTTGCCTTTGAGTGTTGTTTTATAGAGGAAGTCGGGCATTATTTTGTTTATAATTAAAGACTATTACTAAAGCACAATTTGAATAAGCAACTTTAATTAATCCAAAAGAGAAAACCTAGCCACCTTCTACACCCATATTTTGGTTTCTCAGAGTGAGTAAAAGGGCTTTCTTTCTTCCCCTCTGAGGTTAGATGCAGGTCAGGTCAGTAATTGGAGCTGGCTAGTCATCCACTGGTTTGACCTGCTAGACTAGAATTTTCTTTACTACGGGAAAGTGTAATCAGAAAACCAGATGTATCCTCATCCCGGGCCCAGAGCATAATGAAAAGCAGGCAGTTCATTTATTTTCCCCCAGCTTTTCAGAACTTCATTCAGTCATTTGGGGCTTGACTTTGCACTGGCCCAAAAACTGCAGTGAAAGGCATTAGTTGACTGGACTATGGGTCAGAGATATAAAAATGGAGATGTAAATACTTGCCTTGTCTTGGCTCTCTTCCTTCCTTCAAAAGTTGACAGCTACATTGTGAAGTGGCTCAATGGGAAGAGGTGCTTGCCTCCAAGCCGGAGGCTCTGAGTTCTACTCCTTAGACCCATGTGATAGAGGAAATAACTCCCATGAGTTGTCCTCTGACCACCACATGCTTGGTAGACATCTCCATTCTTGCCAAATGAATGAGTAAGTACAATTTAAAAGCACAAATTAATAGCTATTATATATTTTTGCCTGAAAATGAGCAAGGCTCATTACTGGAGTTTCTCCAGGAATGGACTTGGAATGGTGTGGGAGCCTGTTTCTGAGGTCTCCTCAGGGCTGGGCTGGCCATGGGTGACCTCTCCCTCTCCCTGCCTGGTGAAGAGAGGATCATGTGTAGACGGAATGACCATTATCACTGTGACTTCTTTCTATGGTGCTGACGTCTATTCTCGGTTTGGGACCTTTGTCCTCCATATGTGCCAAAAGTTCCCACATGCCTCCCAACCTAATTCCATTATTAAAATTTAAAAGTTACATTAGAAGTTTTTTTTTTTTTTTTTTTTTTTTTTAAGGGAAAGAGGTTATCTAGAGCGTGAAGTCGTTCTTCCTCTTCACCCTTCTCAATTTTGTAGCTCTGTATGTATCATGAACTGTTGGAAACGTTATTTTATGTAACTGTTTGCTTGTATGTCTGTCTGTTTGTGCTCCTCCTACATGCCCAAAAGGCTGCAGAGGGCATTGGATCCCTCATGTGGGTGCTGGGAATTGAACCCAGAGCTTCTGGAAGACCCGCCACTACTCTTAACCACAGAGCTGTCTATCCAGTCCTTTGTTGGAATGTTTTTGGACATTTAGCTGTTTTCTGATTATTAGCTATTTAAAGAGTCCAACTAATTTATATAATGTAATATATTTATTGACTACATAGTGACTACATAGATGACTAAAGAAAAGAATTCCATTTACAAAACTGTCGAGCTTCAGGAAGACAGCTTAGAGAATACCTTTCAGGAGGATTCTCTATCATAAACTACAGGAGACTCTTTCTCCCAATTCTGAAGGCTTTGTGATGGGGGGGGGGACCTCAGAACTCGTCTTTTACCCAGACTAAGTAATCTCTAAGGAAGCTAGGTCAGAAAATATCTGAGAGCATCAAGACGTTCAAGCATCTCAGACCACATGAGTCAACACTGGAATTATGCCCAGGGTACAGAAAAGAAGCCTGGAGTTATCTGGCTTCTGACTTTAATTCGGTGAAGGTGTTGAAGGAAATAAGAAAATCCTCCTGGAATCTGAGCTTTGATGTGGCTTGGAGATGGTTTAAAGAGCCAGGGGAGGGAGGGGAGATGCGGTGATACAAATTAGGGCTCTCATGGTTATCTCACTCCAACATGGCGAATGTTTAGACATGGCGTGCTTGCAGCACAGTTCACTCTCTGAATCTACAATAAATACCTGGTCATGAGGTAAGGTGCGAGGACTCATCCCTTCAAATGTGTTGACCCGGGAATTGAAAGGAGCCATACAAAAGAGGTAAACTTAGGAACAGGGCTGAAGTACTCTTTTCTTGAATCAAGAGGGTAGATGTTTCTTCCCAGATTCAAGCGGGAGGTAAAAAGCCTCTTTTTTTTTTTTTTTTTTTTTCCAGTTGATTGTCTCTTTTGGAGGGCATTTCAGACTTCAGTAACCAGGCCAAATGGTTTGTGGGGAGGTCACGTGATAATAGCACAGACTTCTATTCAATGACTTCATTCTACTGTGAAAAAGAAGAAGAAAAAAGAGGTAATTCAGTGTGTGTTCCTCAGGTGTTTAGAATGAAAGGAAGGGGAGAAGAGAAAAACAAACACCTCCCAGAAGGACCGCACTTCTTCCTCTCTCTCTTGCTCCAGAACGATGCCGTCATTTCTTCCCCTCTCTTCCACTCGAGGATGACATCACTTCCTTCCCCCTCTTCCTCTCCATAATGATGCCGTCATTTCTTCCCCTCTCTTATGCTCCAGAAGGACATTTCTTCTACCCCCCCCCCGCGCCGCCTCCCACCCCAGTCTTCCTCATCTTCCTCTCTTGTAGATGACTACTTTCTTTCCCAAACTGGCTTTTCCTGGCTCCTCTCACTCTTCCTGATTTCTTTTCAATCCCAGCTCCTCAGCTCTTTTCCTGGGTTCCACACACAGCCAGTGGAAGGGATGGGTGAGGTCTCAGACTCAGAGATTAAAACTGCAGGTCCAATGAAAGACATGGGAAGGCAGATACAGAGGTGCTGGATGTATTTAAACCAGCATGCTGGGGGGCCCATCTGAGGAATTTAAAAAGGGCGGGGATACTTTCTGTGACTTCTGCACAAATGTTCACGTGTGTCAAAGTATATGAAGGAGTGAAGAGAAATGAGAGGGTAGAGAATTAGCGGGACTAGCCGTGGACCTGGCATTGCAAAGCACCCTCCCCCTTTGCTGTGTATTTTGCTACGCTCCCCTCCCTGACAGCTATTCGTGAGCTAGGCTTTTGTTGGCTTGGGTTTAGGAGAGACTGAGTCAATGAGCTGGAACCCGACTCCTTGACAAATGCTGCCTTCTTCTTGTCACCAGAAAGGTACCCGTATTGAGGCTTTTGTTTGTTTGTTTTGTTTTGTTTTTGAGGGTCTGGCGGACCCTGGTTCCTATGTGACAATTGAAAGCAGATGAATAATTCAGGAGAGCACAGTCATAGGAAGTCTGTTCCCTGGTTAAAGCCTAAGGGAGGGACCCTCCTTGGGAAATGCAGCCTTACCATGGTGTTGCAGCCATGTGACTGTCTCACTCCCCACATCCCACCCTACAGATGGCTAATTTGTGGTGTCATAATTTCAGTTCACTTTGTCTACTAAATATTTTTATTTCTAATTTTTGAAAAAAAAAATCCACTATCACTTTAATCCCACTAAAGACAATTTTATTACAAACATTTGAAAAAAAAAAAAAAAGAGTATGTCACATGAAGTGTTTCCTATTCTTTAATCTCAAATGTAATGCAGTGTTAAAGTCTCCAAAGTGAAATTAAAAATGGCATATGTGCCCATCAGGAATCTTTAAATTCTTTTTAAAATTTTATGTGAGTGAGTGTTTGCCTGCATAGATGTCTGGGAACCAGATGTGTGTAATTCCCTTGCAGACCAGGAGAGGGCATTGGATCCCCTAAACTGTAGTTACTGATGGTTTTAAGTAACAGGGTAGGTGCTGGGAGCTGAACCTGGGTCCCTGTGCTCTTCATCAGTAAGCTGTCTCTCCAATACCCTATCTTAAATAAAAACTACATTCTGCATCTTATAGAAAAGAACAAAAGTGTTTCATCCCTCTGAAAAACAGTCTTTTTATTCACAGCAATGCCAAGCATGCTTGCATGTTCCATCTTTCTGAGTGAAGGCAACATTCTTTACCCTAAGGGTGGGAATTTTATTTCCTCACATAACTAATTCTATTAATAAGAATATGGCTTTTTTAAACAAAGCAAGATTTTTAGAAAATAAGTATTACTAATGCAGAGGACTTTGTTTAGTGATTAAACACATGGTAGTGCATATCTGCAGGGTGACTGCATAGGGACAAAAACAGGGAAAGGGAGGTCTGTGAGTGGCCAAGTCTAATAGAAAGTTAATACTTTTTGGTCTTTAAACAATAAGTATTACAATTTTTCATACACAGAAATAACTAATCAGTGCATAAAAGTCTTCTTATATGATTTGTGCTTGGCAATTCAAAGAGTAGTTGTGACACATAAGTACGTTTATTTTGTGTGTAAAACTTTTAAAGTCCTAAGAAGAATAAAGAAGAGGTGCTATGAGAGTCAATAATTACTTACATCACTTTTGTGGGGGCTGGTAGTTACTTTATCTGTTGGATATAATTCATATGTGTGTGTTACAGCTAATTAACAATTTTAGTTGATAAAGACACAGATGAGAGACACGTCAGATTCCCATAACAGAAGGTGGTGTAGGGGTGCCGCAGATAAGATGGTAAATGGGTCTGCTATGTGTACACAGATGAGTTAAAAAAACGTAAGTACGTGTAAAAATGATATAAAATATTAGCAGAAAAGGAAAGAGGAAGGCATTGCTACATTTTTACACAATGTGTTAGGGAGTCGGAAGACACTGGGAAATTAGATTCAGTTGATTCCTGTTATTAAAGAAGTATATTTCTTCCTGAGAAAGGTGATTTTAACACTGGCTGTATTTTTTTTTTTTGATTAGTGTCAGATGTTTAACAACTTCTGTGAACACCATTTATAATCTAGGTATTATCATTATTATTATTGTTATTGTTGTTGTTATTATTATTATTAATCATATACAATCCCCTTGGTCTGAAACTCCACATTTTTTTCCATCACAAACTCCTTGGAGTTTAGTTTTCTCAAAAGAACACAGAAAGCGAAGTGTAGTAAGAACTTTGGATGGCTGAGCAGGGAGACAATGGGGTTGATGATGGCCCATAGAGCTGTGGTGGTTGTATCCACTATGAGCAGCTAAGAAGCCAGAGTTCCCAAGTTTACTCTATCCACCACAGTGGGTATCAGCTTATTAAATGGCTGGTTGAATATCCTATGTACAACTGATGGGCTGTGAAATACTTGCAATTAGGATTATTGAATTAAAATTTAGAGGGTCTGAATTTAGGGAATCTTACTAAGAATGATAATGCTACTGTATCTCTTTTTCATATCATGTGAATTGATTAGTAGTCCAAATCAGTGTCTCACCAGGTTAACATTTTCTATTTTGCTAAGAATGTCCACTGACCTATCCTGAGGTGATGAGGACATGCACTTCTTACATTGTCACAACTGAGACCAAAGCATGTAGGGAAAAAAACTGGAAAGGAAGAATGATTTATGTTGGCTCATGGTTTCAGTGAAGTCAGTTCACTTACCTAACTGGTTCTGGGTCTGTGGTTGGCCAAAATATCCATGGAAGTGGTAACATGCAAGGAGAGTTTCCTCTCATTGCAATAGAAAGGAGAAAGAGACCAGAAGGGACAGACCCTATACATAAACTCAAAGCCACACTCACAGGGGTGTCTTCTAGTTAAGGTACATTGACTGATATTTACAGAACTACCTGAAATAGCACTGACACCAAGTGTTTAATCTATAAACCTGTGGGAGACTTTTATATACTGACCAAAATGGAGACTACAAAGGAACAGAGTGTAAGGAGTAAGACATGCACAATGTCTTGCAAAGCTGGGAGGAAATATGAATTGTCATCTTTTTAAAAAATGAAAACAAAATTCTAAATCCATGTTGGTGAATCCATCCTGAACACAACTACCCAAAGCTTCAGTTTGTTGTTCTAAATGCTTAAAAATTTTCTTTTGGAACTCTTTCAGAGTCAGTTCGTGAACTAAAAGCATAAAACATCTATTTCTTTATGGCTGAAGCACTTATTTTGATGTTGCACAGTGAGATTGTTCAACCCTAATTTACAAACTTGGCTTTGGACAGCCATTTTCCAGCTCTAGAAATAAAACCCACACACAGTGTAAAGATTGTTTGCTGCTGACCATAGTCCAGAGAAGAACTTCGAAAAGGACTCAGGTATGGAATTGCAGTCGAAAGCACTTTCCCAGGGAATAATGCTCTTGTGAAGGGATTTTGAATGTGAGTTTCCACATACCAGCCTGCTTAATGTTGAAGGAATTTCCCCAAATACTCAGACAGATTGAATCATAGATGGGCTGTGACACACACTATACATCGCCTTTCAGACAGTGCTTTCAAGGATCTAACAAGATCACAGGCTCTAGCACAGGGTTCATCAGGAGGGACCAATCATTGGTGGGCATACCTTGGGTCCCCTACTGGTGAGATCAGTGCCCTGGGATTCAGGTCTGGGATGGCAGGAACTATGGTTTCCGTTTTAGTTCATATGCCACACTCCACACATGTCTTGAATGCGAGGACACCTGTCTATCCTAACTCCCAGAGCTTTCCAAAGGCCACCCTGCAGCAATCAACCTTCCATGCTTGTGATAGTTAGTATCAGATATGACCATGACAGAATCTGGATTTACTTGAAAGCTAGGACTAAGTATGCCTGTAAAGGGTTGTCTTGATCATGTTGATCACTGTGGAAAGACTCATCCTAGTCTCGGGCAGGATCATTGGGGATTCTGTACTATATAACATGGAGGAATCCTCTGAGCATACTATCATGCACTCAGCCCTGTTTTCTGATTGTGCATGTGATGTCACTACCTGCTTTGACTTCCCTGCCCTGAAGAACTGTATCCTTCAACTGTGATCCAAAAACCTTTTCTCTTATTCATTTATTTTGTCAGGGTATTTTTATCACAGTATCAGGAAAAGAAAATGGAATATCACTTTCCCATTCTTCATCCTTCCTGTCCTTTTGAAGGGGACAACATGAATTTACCAATAATTTCAGATGCATTATTTATGAAGAATGGACTCTAAACTGAGCAGTGAGGCTCTGAATTTAACTATATCTGGCTTTGTGTTGGTCAAGTCTACTTCATCCGCCTAAGCTACTGTGACTTAAGTTAATTAAATAAATTAAATAATTTATTATTATTTAAATAATTCTAGATTATTTGCTTCTTTTATTTCTGCAAGGCCATTATAATCTCTCTGCATGATTAAACACCTAAAGATTCTTCGGTTGTGTCAACTCATTGCTTTGGAAAGTTATACAAAGGAAAAAAATAAGATTTCTCATTGTATCTTTAACATTAATGCATCATCTAATACATCATTAACTTCCATGGAAATTTCCCAGAAGAGGTGAATCAGCCTAGATAATAATTAGGGCATATTTATTCCTCTTTGTTGAATTAATTTCATAGGAACTTACTTTCATTCTGAGTTTTTTTTCTGCTTTCTTTTGTTCTGCATTGCTTTGGTTTGTTTTTTAACACAATTCCTTTGGGTTTTCAAATAGTTAAAGAAGATACTTGATTCCTAAAAGCTTGCAGTGGACCAAAGTGACTGACGGGTACATCTGACTTCTATGTACTCTGGCCTGTGGGGCATTCTGGTCCAAGCTTAAGTTTTATAAGGACTTTTGTGGAGTTTGCTGAGCATGCTGCTGGGTTCTCCACACATCATGTAGATGGGTATTTCTTTCCTTGAAATATGCCTGGATTGCACACCCTGACATGCTTATAAACTAGATGCAGAAACGGCACTGCAGAAATAATTACCTCATGCACAACATCCGCAGCTTATTTCCACTGTTTAACCTCAGACACGTTGTTCTCATTTCCACTCTTCACAAGACATTTGTTCTTTTCACTGTTCTCTGCTTTAAGTGGATGAGGTTCATCTGGTTTGTTGATGTTATGAAATATGGAATTCTCATATTAATGGTCCCCAAATCATCTGGGAATACTTTACACCGTGTCTTTGCCATGATGCAGCGGTACCTTGTATCATACAGAATGAGTTAACATGATATTAAATTACACCTTTTTATATCATTCACTTTTTCTGCCCCCTGAGAACCTTTGTTTTACTTCCTCTTTGCTGATTACACAACAGTGACACTGGAGAGGGAAAACGTGGAGCGTCTATATGGAGTTTGACCTTTATATGAAATATGTACATCAGAGTACAGCTGACTTCAGGCTGGAGAGAAAGGCTATTGAAAGTGGTATTGAGGAAGTTAGTTTTGTTTGTTTGATCAATTGGGCCAGACAGAACAGATCCATGTATTTTAGAGAAACTTGTCGTAAAATAATGTGAACCATTGCAAAAAAATATTAGCTGATCTCTCTAGAATTTTAGTACCACTGTGTAGTATAAAGTCGATGAGAAAACCTTTAGTTACATGAAAGCAAGCAGTTTTCTCAGGAAATCCCTATTTTAGGCAACTGTTGCCTAGTACTTCTAATGATAGCCATGGCTTTGAAGAGTCAAGTTAGTACTCAACATCCGCCCATCTCTTTTTTCTCAATCCTATAAAATTATAATGTTTAACAAAATGTCAAAATCTAAAACCACTTACCTTGCTTTCTGCGCAGTGAGTTCGACGGAGGAGACAGACTGAAGGTCCCACCTCTAGCCTTGGACCCAGTGTCAGAGTGATGCCCTGACAGCATTCCTAACAGTTCCCAAAGGGGTGCCGATACCAGGTGCCATCTCTTTGGAAACTCAGGAGACCAAAGGACAACACAGTCAAATCTCTAAGCAAATGCCAACTCTACTTTTCATACAATTTAAATTAAGATGTGAGATTCAAGGACCTGGAGTGAGATTTACAGGTAAATCAGAATGTAAAATATATGGCCATGAACTTTATAGATTCCCATTATCTTCCTGGAAAACCACTGCTACTCTCAGCTCTCACTCTGTGAATATTGGGAGCCCACAGAGGTAGAAAGGACATTAGAGTACAGTCGGCCAATCTCACAGGAAAGAACCATCCAAACACAGCTCAGTCCCAGAACATGTGACTCTGAGTCTCCATTTCTACACATAGTCTCAATGAATCAAAGTGCCGCAGTAAGATGCCCACTGTCTCTTGGACCAGAAGGAAACATACTTTGTGTGTGTGTGTGTGTGTGTGTGTGTGTGTGTGTGTGTTTAATACATTTAGCTGTAACAGCATCATCAGTACAGTCAAGAACAGATGTGGAATGTCTATCCAGAAATGCTGGAGCTATGGTGTCTATTGTGTACAATGCTTATACTACACCTGCAAGACGGCCCCTGTTAGACAACCTGTGGACCTGTGCAGAGTACCTGGGGGTGTCATACACTATGTGTTCATAGCAGCCTCTCAAGCAGAGATACACTCTGGCTAAGGGACTTCCAAGTGTTCTAGTCCGTTGGTAAGCATGTTCCAAGTGTAAAGGTCATAGATCTAAGCCAAGCCACCTCTGGGCTGAGGGATTAATGAAAGAAATGTGCTTTATGGTTCACAGACACTGTAGTAAAATTTCATTCAATACCATTTACATCTCTCTTTCTCTCTCTCTCTCTCTCTCTCTCTCTCTCCCTCTCTATGTTTTTCCCTCTGTCTCCCCATTTCTGTCTGTCTATGTGTGTATGTTTGTGTATGTGTGTGTGCACATGGGTCTGTGTGTGTGTGTATGTGTATGTGCATCCATGCCAGAGTTTGACACTGTCTTCTTTCACTGTCTATCTTATTGAGGTACTGTCTCTCATTGAATACAGAACTTTCAGCTAGACTAGCTGATCAGGAAGTCCTCGGGATCCATTTGTGTCTGCTTGGAGCTACAGACAAGCAACGCTCTGCTCTGCTTTTGTTTGGGATTTAAACCCAGGTCTTCATGCTTGTGGAGCAAGAGCTTTGATCACCGAGTCATCTCTCAAGCCCCCCCATGCTCAGTAGTTACCTTACCAGGCGTACTTTGATCATGGGCTGGCTTGCCCTCAGCTTGACAGATTATTTTGCTCTCTGCAGCTATAAATTCTCAGAGTTAATCTTTAGGTTGGTTTATTACATGCAGAGAGAGACTGCACAGGTGCCTCTGACCCTCTGCCTTTGATGTTATCATTCTTCCTGGTATATCAATCCAGAGGGTCCTGAGTGTGGTTCTTTTTTTTTTTTTCTTGCAGTTTAATCTTAGGGACAGAATGTGTTGGCTATGCTGAGTCTTGGTGACAGATTTATTTCTCTGAAATGATTAAATTGGCATTCTTACCTTATACTTTAGTCTAATGAGCTTGCAAAATCTACTTTTACTCACTGGTAGCAGCTTGTAATATTGAAGGCGATCCTTGGACCTCAGTAGCTCCTTTAACCTTGTAATCCCACTGTGTGAGGCTTTTGAGAGCCTGGTTGCTGCTGGCCTGGGTTTTCTGTGGGAAGAACAAGTCATCACTTGGTCTGGAGACTCGGCCTTTAGTTTCCTACTTAGACCGGCTATTGTTACAAGACAAATTACTGAACTTCCCTGGGAGGCGCAGATAATGAGCCTGATGTCTGCACTGACTTGGGATTTAATAAACTTCATAATGCGATGCAGATTTTGGTTAAAGATAATTTCAAGGGAGAAAAATGTCCATGGAACACACTCAAGGTTTCTGTGAATGTGGGACTCGGCTTTCTGCCTGGGGTGGCTCAGCTCACGGTGGTTGGTTCCTCGTCATCCACCAAAGAGCCTCCTCTACCCTCAGCGGTCTCTAGCGCTTCACATCGCATCTATGTCTGCTTTCCCATCCAAACAGGCTAACACCGACTCCCTGCTGTCACCTCCAAGTACTTCTTATTTATTTGTAACAAAAGACAACATGGAAGCTTCCAAACAGACACTTATAAGAATCTACAAGCCAACATTACTCTAAACTCACCCTCCACTCCACAGACATCCTGACCACCATTTACAAGCTTGCACTACACAGTCAGCTCTAATCAGAAAGGCGACTTAGGCAGCCATGTTTCAGCTCAGGTAAAAGTGGATTTAGAGAGAACTTTTGTATAGTCCTGTCCAGTTGTCATCACAGGATGGCATAGCTCAACCTCCATTGCTGGCCTCTACCTGTGGTGCTTTCTGTTCTTCTTGTTCCTAGTAGTGTGGTCCCAGTGTCTGTATGCCACACATCTTTGTCATAGTCTTGTTGACAAGCTCCTCTAGAGGTACCCTTCTCCCTTTAAAGGCATCGAAGGTGAAGTCTCCACCTTTCTGTGGCATTCTGATGTGACCTCTGGCTGTAGTCCTCCACAGTTGTCTGCCCTGTGGCCTTTGGAACCTCTAATGCTCTGCTCTATGTCATTGAAGCAGGAGCCTTGCCATCATCCTTTCTACCAAGCCATTTCTGACCCCTACAGGCCAAGGGTTCCAGCATGATGCAGGATACTTATCTCAGAGTCCTAAATCTGCTTATTTGTCTTCTCCCTTGGAAGTGCTGTCTTTGAAGTCAAGCAGTTATTCACACTCAGTCATCTTATCAAGTGACAACACGTAATAGGTGTCGGGGAAGAGTCTATGGACTAGAGGAAGGATCAGTCTGAAAGTTCTTTGTACCCTTGCCCCAAACTCATGCTATCCCAGAGCCTTTCCAACGGTGTGCCTTTGTTTGCAGGGAGGACCTCTAGGAAATAGTCAAGTTGAGATGGTGATGGTGGAGATCTTATCTAGCCAGCCTTTCATTCTCATTTTATGTTCCTTCTCTTTGCTTGAGATTGTGTGTGTGTGTGTGCACGTGTGTGCATGTCTACTTATGTGTGTATATGTGTGTGTCTATGTGTCTCTGTGTGTGTCTGTGTGTGTGTATGTCTGTGTGTATCTCTCTCTCTCTCTCTCTCTCTCTCTCTCTCTCTCTCTCTCTCTCTCT
>NC_034608.1:26751219-26792769 GCF_900095145.1 Mus pahari | reverse complement strand
TCTCTCTCTCTCTCTCTCTCTCTCTCTCTCTCTCTCTCTCTCTCTCTGTGTGTGTGTGTGTGTGTGTGTGTGTGGCTTTATGGCCTAGGCTGTCTGGTCTCGAACTTTCCATGCCCACCTACCTCTCAAACCTTGGATTATAAGCATATGCCACCATACCTGGCTAAGATTAGTAACCTCTGAAGAAGAGGTTCCACAGTGTGCTCCGCCTCCATCCTTCCTCACAAGTCCCTTTTCTCCTTCCAGGTAGTTTTATACTTATCAGGAAGAAAGCTCTTACCGTGTGGTAATCAAGATTGGCCAGAACATTGACCTTGGACTTTGCAGTCCCTAGAAGTACATTGGTCATGTTTAAGGTGCTCGGCTTGTGTGTGCTGCAGTAGCCCCAGGTGAGGGGGGGCATACTATTTTATGAGCAAGTTACCATCATGCTGGAGCTGCTGTGAAGTAGGTTAACCGACTGTGGCTTTGTCCTGCATGCCCTGCTCTCAGCCTCATCCTTCTCTTCTGTAAAATGAAAGGCCTGTCCGCGGTGACCAGAGGGTTGAAGGCTGTTTAGGCAGAACAGCACAGCGGCTGGCATTCGGTAAGGATTCTGTGATCTTATGACACAGAGACGTTCCTGTAGGTGTCTAGAATGCAACGGATTAATATTACTTGTAGGAGGCTTCCATTCTAGATTCAGTGTAGTACATTTTTCACATGGATCTTACTCTCAGAGATGTGTGTTTAGGCAGGGCGAGGGGGGGGGCATCTGTTTGCAATGGCATCAGATAAGAAAACAAAAGGTTTATTCTGCCTCTCTTCCACCCACCCAGAAAATACTTGTTGACACAAATTGTGTGCCCGGCCCTGCTTTAGAGGCTGAGTACAGGGTAGCACACATGCACACTGGAGCCAGTGGCTGTGGGTAGAGTCTTATTTATATTCCTGTGGGTGGCAAGTTATATTAAAATGTAAGGACATTAAGAAAAAGGATAAGAATAGATTCTAGAGGACCCAGTTTGTCCAGTCCTGGGTTAGTAGGTGTGCTGTGAACAAGGAGCCCCCATAGAATGGCTTTGCTACAAGGTGCTATGCCATGGTTCTTTGAGGACGTGGATGAGTTCAGAACAGTTACCAATGGATGAAGAAAAAAGGAAGAGAGGATAAATCAAATCTACCCAATCTTGACTCAGCATGCATCCTGTGTGTGTGTGTGTGTGTGCGTGTGTGTGCACACACGCACACACACACACACATGTGCATGCATGCTTGCATTCACAAGTATACTGCAGCAGCATAGATGTACAAAAAATAAAGAAAGAAAAAAAAGAAAAGAAAAGAAAAGAGAACACCCCCCCCCCAGATCTAAAAGAAAAATCAAAACCAAAAATCCAGTATGGATACATATTTTGTATCAGGTTCCCAAATCCTGCCCTCTCCACAGGGTCCTAGGAAATGAGACACTGTAAAAGGCAAGAGAATGAACTGAAGGGCACAGTAGATGCTTCACTTTAATGCAAGGCATTTAGAGCAAAGAGATGCTCTGGGTGTGTCCTTAAAGGAACAAAATAGAACACAACTTTGATCCCATTGAACTATTAGTTCAATGAAGGAAGAAACTTCATTTGTGTCCATGGTATATTTCTTCAACCTCGCATAGTGCTTCACTTAAAGAAGTTATTAAATATCTGTTGAATGAATAAAAGAATACACAACGTCCTCTACCACTGGAGGGCATTCCATGAGAAAGTTCCTGGTTCCCTGACTGTCTTTACAGACTGACCATGCGTCCTGTAATGAGCGATGTCCCTACCGAAGCCCTCTTTCGCCCTTGCGTTCTGCCTCTAGGGGTCTTGTGTTCCAGGACCTTCAAGCCGTGTTGCCCAACTCACCTCTGTTCAGACAACCTGGAGCTTTTCTGTCTAACCAGAAGGAAACCTCCTCCCTTCATTGCAACATTTTATATTTAAAGTTTTAGAAACTTGGGCATTTAGACTCTAGGGTTAGAGTCCACATGAATCCTGAAGAAACCCACTGGTGCCTACTACCTGCTGCTGCGAAGAAAATCATTCTAACACACAGTGGGGATCAGGAGGCAGCTTTTTCCCTGTTTTGAAATCCCAGCATAAATTCTTTCAGTCTTCCTTGGAACTATATCAAGTCATTTAGCATTCCTAATCCCCTGAGGTTACATATATATATATATATATATATATATATATATATATATATATATATATATTCCCTGAGGCTCCTATGAACAAGAGCAGAAGGAATGGTGCCCAAAGAGTTGCAGTGTCTTCAAAGAATTCAAGAGCTTTGTTGAGGCTGAGCAGAAACCGCACATAGCTTACTTTCCTGGCTGGTTGTGTCTGCCAGTTAATGAGAGTCTGAGAGTTATAGCAATGGCTTGGTATCCCAACATTAATAATAGGAATAGATGTGGAGAGGGTCAGACTTGAGCCCACTGTTTAGAAGCCTATCTTTGTGCACTACCTTCGGTTCTTTCTCCCCCTTTCCCCCAACGGAGTTTAACTCCTTCTGTTGGCATTTATTAAGCTCTTATTGTTGTGCAACACTGCTGTACCATGTGTGACTTTTGACAAAACAACCAAGGAGACTGCAAAGGCATGGACTAAGAAAATAAGATATTCTCAGTGTACCGTCTTGTAGATGAGTCCTGCTGGCTGGGGAAATGGACTTTAAATTAGATCCTTAGCTTGGAAACTTATGGAGACAGAGTTCTCCCTCTTCAAAAGTGAAAGAATACACATCTAGTTCATTTTAGCACAGCATTTTGAGGGCAGAAGGAGACAGGACTTATAACCAAGTGTGACAGGCAGTCATGACAACAGCCAAGGATTCTCCACCCTGGGGAGTGAGTAGTTTAAAAACAAAAGGGCTACCTCCATAGACTGGGGTGGGAATGTGGTGGGGGAGTCTGGCCTTTTATCTTCTGAAAGTTCTGCAGGCATTTCTGAAAGGGACACTGCCTCCCCAGAAGTGGCCTTTTCTTCTAAGTCCCACTTCCCTTTTCTCCCTGGAGATCCTCCTGGCTAACATACATTACCTGATTACCCAGTGTACTGGCTGGCCAGGTGTGTACTGTGTGGTACACTTGGGGAACACACAGCCTTTGGGTAGCAGTCCTGCCTTGGGTTTCCAGGAAACTGCTAAACAATGAAGGAATTTACAGGGCTAGAGCAGGGCCCCTCCAGCTAAAGCCTGCTTCTTGTCTCTGGGGCCAGAGGCTAAGGTCCTCCAGGACAGGTTCCTAGTCTGGTGTTGTAGTGAAAGAGAACAGAGCACTTGATAAGCACTGAGACAGGATGAAATGAGAGCACAGAAATGAAACTGCAAACATGGAGGGGAAGCCATGGCTTCGGTCATCCAAAGACCTGTCAGGATTCTTGGCTGTGGGTTCTACTATTTGATGTCCTCAAGGGCCCAGTTTGCATTTGGTAGGCTACACATGCACTGACTGGTTAGAAGGACATCATCTATTTTGGGAGAAAAAACAAAACAAAACAAAACAACAACAACAACAAAACAATTCCATGTTTTCCTCCTTAATCACAAGGCCTGATGCTATCTCCCAGCCCTGCTCAGGGAACAATGGCAAGGGACCGCTCACCTCCTACAGTACCTAATGCTCGTGCCTCCCTCTGCAGTCTGGCTGCATTCCACATGCAGAGCCTGCTTCCTTGTCCCAGCCTGCTGGAATGCACAACGATGAAAATTAATGCTATTATTAAAGGATTTTTCAATTAAATGTGCGGTTTGAGGCCAGATGCTGCATTCTCAAAGGAAGAGAAGTTTAAGTAAAAAAATCTGACAGATATTCGTTCCATCTAGCGTGGCAGAATTTATTGTAGATTGCAGTCTTTGATTTCTGTGGGCTTGGGCTGTCAGGTCCACTTGCAAATGGGCTGTGGGAAAGAGTTGCACTTTGGTAATTTGAAAACATCTGGAGCACCTGGTAGGCATTACACCCGTAACTGCCGCACAGTCTTGCTTCCTTTGAGGTTTGTCTTCACTGCCGGTACCCTCCAGTGGGTTATTTGCAAGAATCCCGTTACTTTCCACCTCTATATTTCCCCTGAATGACAATTTGCTTTATTCCGATGCTTCAGAATCCCATAGAAAAACTACAATCTAAGTGTTTGTTTTCTTTTATGTATAAAAAGATTAAACATTCAACCACCTCTGATCTCCTTTTGAGTTAAGGTTGATTCCATTTTTCATCTTTGTGCTTAAAGATATAGGCCGTTTTAAAGTGAGTTTGGAAGATTCATTTTTTTTTGTTTGTTTGTTTTCTTTTGTTTTGTTCTCCTTCTGAGATCACCCTCCTCATGTCTGTCTGGACTGTCTACTTAGTCATTGTCATTGAACTGAGAGCCCACATACTTACACTATTCAGTAAAACCCAAGTCTTAGAACTTAAGCAGCTGTGTTGCATTTGAAAATTGATAAAAGTCATTATAGAGTGCAAAGTCCTATGGGAACTCAAAGGCCTGGGTGACCATGCGCAATTAGGGTGATCAAGAAAATCTCTGTGGTAGAAGGCACACTAGGACAAGACTGTGACAAGTGACAGCATTGGCCCATGCAGTGTTCCTACTGAGAAGACCAGGCAAGAAAAGGAAGGGAAGAAAGGTGGCCAACATGGAACGGAAAAGAAGAAAGAGAGAGGAAAAGAAGGACAAAGGAGAAGAAAAAGAAATGGGAGAGCCGTGCATGCAGGAGAGGGGGAGGGGAGGGGAGGGGAGGGCAGTGCTGCTGTGTGGTATTTCCAGTGTGTGATGATCGGATGCCAGGCATGGATCCAGACCTCTGATGATTCTCTCTAATATGTACGTTCCAGAGCCTAAGTTGTGTGAATCCCCAGGGTGTGTGGCAGGGTTCCATTTTTCTACAAACTCTGAATTAGATTATCCAAGGGTATCCTAGGAATAAGCATTACATAGAGTCTGCTCTGACTAACACTGCTGACTGGGTCTGAAAGCACTGGAACCACACTTCATGCCTGACAGGAAGGCTGCATTGCACACCAATAGGCATTTGACCATGACTGCCTCTGTATCACCGAGATTGATGTACAGGGGACAGCTCACCTCCCTATCTCAATGATCCTGGGGAGACCCTTCTAAATGCCAAATTGATCAAGTGGCTTCCTGGATTAAAGTTCCTTTAAGGCTCCAGGTTGCCCCAACTAAATATCTAGTCATCATTCTGCTCATGGAGAACTGTCTGACCAGATTCTTTCCATTATGGCCATCTCCAGATACATGACAACTCACTAGTCTCTCCTTTTGCCTTTCCCTGCTGAGTAGTACATCTTTCTTTCCACTGCCACTGTCACTCTGCAGCCAGATTCCTCATGCTACACTTCCTGCGGGAGTACTTCCCCCTTTTCCGTCTAGCCAGAAGCCCTGCTTTTGTAACCCCAGAACACTGACTGTGATTTTAGAGGAATTGTTTATTTCTCTGTTACCCGCTAGACAGTGAGCTTTGTGAAAATAAGGTTACTGTTCCTCCCTCGGCTTGTCCTCTTAGGAGTCAACAATGCAGTCTGTAAACAGTGCTGAGAGGAGGAAGAAATGAAGGGCTGGGAGAATAAGGAAATAAAAACCATATTCCCAGTGAAGCCCTACCATGAGCGGGAGCTGAGAAACATATCCCTCCAACAGGAAAAAAGCAGATCTGATAGGATTATGACACTTGGCCTAGGATACAGCTCAACTAAGATTTTTGATTTTCTTTTGTGTGCATATGTGCTTGAGTATATGTATGTGGGCACATCAGGAGAGGAACCTGTGGAGGAGGTAGGAAGAGGAGTCCCTGGAAATGGAATTACAGATAGTTTTCAGTCTCCTGATGTGAGTACTGGGACCTGAACTTGTGTTCTCTGCAAGAGCAGTGAAGGGTCTTAACCACTGAGCAATCTCTCTAGTCTCTTAGAAAATAGTCCAGTGTTAAATTGAAATCTTCCTGTACAACTTGTAAGACTGTAACTAAATCACACCACAAAGCATTTCCCTTTAAGAGACCTTTATTGCTGACGGTAGAGCTCATTTACAATATATTCCTCAGACACACAGCCTATCCCACAAAAAGGTTAAATGTTCCAAACATCTTCTAAAGATTTTACTTTTGTTTTAACTATGTGTATGTATGTGTATATGGGGTTATGTGTTTGTATGAGCACACATGCTTGAGTAGACCAGAGGTTGGTGCTGGGTGTTTTGTAGGTCAAGTTTCAGGAGGTTGTGAACTACCTGACAAGCGTGCTGGGAACTGAACTCTGGTCCTTTGCAAGAACAGTATGCAGTGTTAACTACTGAGCCATATCTCCAACCCCTTAGAGGTCATTCTAATTTTTAGGTTGTTATACTTCTTAACTTGTATTTAGAGATTATTTAGTTATTATTACTAACAAATGCCTGAGCACACATTTAGAAATTAAATAGCAGAATAGCTCAAAAATGTTATCATATCTTATAATGAAGATACTAACATTTTTCAGGAGATACACACACACACACACACACACACACACACACACACACACACACACACCCCTATACGTATTGTCGACACTGGCATTTTAAAGCTCAGGGTCCTCAGTTCCTTATTTATCTCTTCTGTAGGTTTCATGAGATTTTCAAGATGCCCTGTCTGAGAGTTAACTCAGAAATGTAGATGACTTGGCAGCTGAGGTTAATCGACTAATTTGCACAAAGTGTGTGCTTATCAAATAAATGTATATGGCAAGGACAGCCATAAAAGTGACTAAGCCTGGAGAGGAAAGTACAGAAGTGAAGGCGTTATCGCTTGAAATGGCTGTAGGTGTGATAAAGACAAACAGACGCAGATGGATGTGTCCAGAGAGGCCGGACTGAACACGCTCCTTGATCAAATTCCTAAGTGGCTTATCTAGTGGGCAACAGGTGGCCTGTGAGTGATAAAAGCAGAATTAGGGTGTACCTCCCTGATCTTATGGAGTCTAAATACACACACACACACACACACACAACATAACTATTGCATAACAATGCAAAGGTGCTCAGGAAGGAAAAAGACACTGTAGTGAGGACACACGGGAAGTGACTGGAGTTGGTCCTTCCATAAGTAGGCTGAGGGTCCGGGAAAGATGAAAGCCACAGGCAAAGGAAGCCACTGATGATGGATGGTGATGAGTATAATGGGTGCATGGCAAGATCTGAGCACTGTGCTGGGCGCAGGTGTCTGGGGAGTGAAGTGCAGTGAGAATTCTAGAATGGTGATAGTACCCTGGTCAGTATTTGAAGCTGGCTTGACATTTTCCTTCTCCCATCCCTGAGGCTGCCACTGAGACTGAGTGTATATTGACATCTCCTGGAGTTTCATGAGACAAGAAGCAATAAGTGGACTGGAGAAATCTGTACCACAGAAACCTGTGTGGATATCAGCAGGTGGGGCGTGAGAAGCAGGTTCTGGGCAGCAGCCTCATGAGATGCTATAACTCAGCCTGGGATTAGTAGCTGGTTAGTGAAAGGATAGAATGCAGCTAAGGAAAAGAAACAGTGAAGAGCAGGTATCCATGTTCCACTCTCACGTGATTTCAGGACTCCTGGTACCAAGGTGTTAATCCGTTGCTGGGAATGTGAGTGCACAAAGATGACAGCTTTGACACAAGGGCCAGGGAGCCATTTGAAAACTGGTGACAATTGACCCGTGGAATGCATAGAATTTAAAGAAGTCAGAGAAGAGGGGAGGGGTAGGCTTCGGGGCTCAAAGGCTGAGGTCATAATGGACGAGAAGGGAATGTGGTCAGTGTATGAGGTGATAAGGAAGGTGCTGGTTGACTGGAAAGTGTCAGAAGAAGAAAGGGCCAGAATATGAATTTCACGGACGTTGATGTTGATAGAAGGAGCAAGAATGTCCAAGTAAGGGATGTGGGGAGGCTTTGAAAGGCTGTGCAGTGCCCTGGGCTGCTGAGGTGTTCTGTGTTGTCCAGGATTAGGATAAAGGTGATTACAGACTCCTATAGGCTGAGAGAAGAGGAGCACACAGCAGAGGCTGGAATGTACACGTGAGAAGGACTGGAGACTGGAGACTGGAGCCCTCTGTGTGCTCACCACAGACGTCTAGGAGACGCTCTAAGCTCTGAGAACAATCCCTTCAAAATCCAAGCACCAATATTCCTTGTATAGCATGGTGGTTCTATCGGAAGAGACCGCTAGTTCAACCTAACAACAAACAATTTCATTGCATAACAATGGTGTGTTCTCAGTGTTGGATAATACACTTTATTGTGTGCAGAAAGAAGCCGGGTCAAGTTGGTTCTGATACAGGGAGGCTGTTTTATGACAGTGTCCTTGTGTGGCCTTTTTGTTCGGATGACTGTCATGAAACATCCTACATCTTTTTAGAGAGGGTATTTCTAATGTAAAATGTTTGTGTGTTCCAAAGGTAATTCTAGCATGGCTTGTGTCACAGTTATTTCTTTCTGTTGTTGTAATAAAATACACGGACAATAACAGCTTAAGGATGGCAGGGTCTATTTTGCCTCAGTTTTTTTCCTCCTCTTTGGGGAGGTGGTTAAGACGGGGTCTCACTATGTTCCCTTGGCTCTCCCGAAGCTAGAGAGGGCTGAAACACCTGCCTCAGCCTTCTGAGGGCTAGAATTAAAAGTGTACACAACCATGCTGGCTTCTTTCTTTCAAGTTGGCTTACAACTTGAGGAAAGCAAGGTAGGGAAGTTTGAGGCAAGCGGTTGGATTGTGTCTGCAATTAGACGGAAGAGAATAAACAATGATCTCACTCCAGAGAGCATCTTCCTTTAAGAAATATTATAATTTAATTACAAAAATGTGTGCCTATGTGGGGTTAAGTGCACATGAGTTAGGATACCTGTTGGGGTCAGAACAGGGAGGGCATTGGATCCCCTGGGTCCTTTGTAATACCTGCAAGGTGCTTAGCTCTTGAGTCACCTCTTCAGCCTCAGCTTCCTCTTTTTTTATGCAGTCTAGGAGCCAAGCCCATGAAAGATTGCCACCCAGTCAGTTTAAACAAAACGGTCCTTCACAGGCTACCCAGAGGCTAGCCTGATCTAAATAATTACCTACAGGTGTGCCTGGCAGCTTGTCTCCTAGGTGATACCAGATGCTGTCAAGTTGGCAATCACTACTAACCTTTACAGCTTTCATTAGCCAACCATGAGTTGAAGCCTATGATGAATACCACCTGTTAGAAAAAAAAAAAAAAAAGCATTTCTGAGAACAATGTGCTGATGTCTATAAACAAATATGGAAGTTACCACAGAAGTCTTCCAGGTTGGGTATCCCATGGTGAACACTGATAATTTACACTACATTTGTTAAAAATAGTAGCCCCTGTGCCCCAATGACATTTATTTTCTAACACTCCTGAAATTTCACACTAGGAGATCTCCAAGGACAAAATAAAGCTTATAATTTATGTGAATTAATTTAGCTGAGAAAACATCTTCAGCCTTTTAAATAAAATTAAATAAAATCACTTTGTTGTAATGGGCTCACAAACAACACTATGAAGACAGTTTAAGGAAGCTATGCAAATGAGAGCTTCCTCAGCCCCAAACTCCATCTATCTCAGTAAAAGTCTATACAGTTAGAGTGGCCCTCCTGAAGCCATGGAAGTTAGGGATTTTCACATTACAGTTAATTACACTTTTATACATGTATCCTATCACAGAAAAGAAAGGGAAAGCAAAAGCCATGACAGAGTTGAAATTAGAAAAAGTAACTTTTTATCCTCTTTTATGGTAGATATGTGCTTTCCTGCATCCCATCCTCTCTGTCATTCAATGTGAATATTTCTCGGTCTCTTTTATAAATGTTGTACTTACATGTGTACATGGGTAGCACACATGTATGTACATAGGCCAGTATCCATATGTCTGTCTTTACCATGAGGAAAACCAGTATTAAGAGAACTGTGATGCCTGCAAAAAATGGAATTAGTAATATTTTTTGAAATATCTACCATTTCTTCAGAAAATTATTTATTTAGTGTTTATTGTAGTTGCATGTATTATATCTGTGTACCACATGAATACCTGGTGTCTAAGGAGGCCAGAAGAGGGAATTGGATCCTGACACTGGAGATAGAGATGCTGTGAGAAATCATGGGAATGCTGGGAATAGAACCTGGGTTCTTAGGAAGCAGAGCCATTGCTTTCTATTGCTGAGCCATCATCTCATGCTGCTATGGTCTTGGAACTATGGTGCCTATATAACAGGTACTATGTGAAGCTTTATGAGACCACAGAATGGACAGCAATCTGGATAAATGGACTACTGCAGTTAGGTGGAGGCAGGAGCATTGTTCTTGGCCTTCAAAGAGAAGATGGGTCTGGGCATGTGAAGCTATTTGGGGTCTGCGATAGAGCAGTAATGAAGAAGGAAGAGTGTAGCGGGAGGCTTGCCTTCCCCACACTAGGAGTTTGGACTGGCAAGCATGAGGCTTGCCTTTGGATGAATTGGAGGGCCAGGAGGGCTCAGGCCATAGCATAGGCTCCAGCAATGGGGTGATGACACCTTCCCTGTCCAGTCTGCTGAATTTTGACCAAGGCCTGGCGAAGTCAGAGCTATGTGTATCAGCAATGTAGAGGAGATGGTAAATTAAAATGAATGCTCCTTAGGGGACCACTTTCAGTGCTGTAGAAAAAATTTAAAGACACCCTGGCACCTACGGTTATTATAGAAGTCACTAATACAGACATCCCACCAGTTTCAGTGTGGCATGGCTGTCACAGGTCATGTGTCTGAACGCTTTGTCCTCGGTGGCACTGTTTTGGGAGGTTGTCTTACCATTAGGGGTTGTGGTCCAGCTGGAGGAAGTAGGTCAGAGGGGGTAGATTTTAAGATTTTATAGTCTAGCCCCACTTCCTGTCCTACCCCTGTTGCCTCATCCACCCAGATGTGGCAGCTTCACGGCCACAGCTGCAGGCCAGCTGCCTCCACCTACCTGACCTTCCCCTCCAAGATGCACTGTGTCTTCAAACCATGGGACAAAATAAACCTGATTTTATATCGTCCCTTGTCAGATATTTGGCCACATGAAAGAGAAAAGTAGTTCACGTTCTCCCCAGAGAGTGCTTGGCACCTGCACAGATATGAAGATTCAGAAAAAGAGTGGAGATGACTCTGAAATTAGCGCCTGGGAACTTTCCACCACAACCTGTCAACCTCTCTGGGAAACATGTCCTCACACAGCTTGCTGCCTGGGTTTAGAAGTTGGAAGCTGTCCCTCACAGCAGTCCCAAAAAACCAGGCCATCTTAGACAGCAGATGCTACCCAGCCCATGAAGAAAAGGGGCTATTTATAAAGTGCCTCAGAACATTGGCTTCGAAGGAGATATCTTCTAACTAGGGTAACAAATCAGGAACTGGCTATGGATATTTCTTCGTTTGTTACAATTGTTTATTTTGGCCATATATATATATATGAGACATCATAGCTTCCTTTTACTTTCCCATCTCAGATTCACTTGTTTGTTTATTTTAGCAGGAGTTGTAAATATAGTAATTGCTAAAGAGCAACATTCTGAGAAAAGGTCCATTCCAATGCAGAGATACGGTGGGAAAGCAGGCCGCTACGCATGGCTTTCATACACTGTGCATCTGATATCATCCCACAAGGATAAGTGGTTTACATTTAGTCTGATTTGATATGATGTGCTAATGTATTCCTCCTCTGGAGCATCAGTTTGGAATTGAGAGAATATGGATGTACTTTGACTTTATGAATTTCTTGTTTTGGTGTGGGGTGGTGTGTGTGTGTGTGTGTGTGTGTGTATGTGTGTAGCCTATAACCTGTACCCCCACTCTGTAACTCATGTTGATTTCATTCTGTCCTGACTTCTGGTGAATGCAGAGATTGTAGGCTGAGCCATCATGCTCGGCCTGTCATGAGATCTTCATCAAGTCATGATTTCAGTATTGTGAATTCATCTCAAAAAAAGGAAGGGGTGGTTAAAATTCAGGCTTCTCAGTATTTAATAAATAGCAAATGAATTTCTGAAAATCATCTATTCATTGATATTCAAGCATGCATATGTAAGGCATTTTGGTCATATACCCCTGTCATCTTCTTGGAAAAGGAACTTTATATCTAAAGCATTTTCTAGATATTTTGATGTGTTACACACAACTGTTAGATAGTGCAGAGAACATTATCATCTGGCAGAGAGACTGTGGAAATGTATTTTGATCTGGGATGCCATGAACGAGGGTGAGTGATCCACCGAGGTGGCACTCCAAGGTGTTCAGGAAACATTTTACAGCCCGGAATTGAAATATATATATATTCAATATATATGAAATATATATATAATTTATATATATATATATATATATATATATATATATATATTTTTTTTTTTTTTTTTTTTTTCTGAGCCTGGCAGGAGCTCACTTGCCTTATCAGGAGTTAGGATGGAATTGCTGCTTGGTCCTCACAATTTTTTTTTTTTACATTTCCAAATCAGAAACTTCACACTGCCCTTCTGCCTGGACTGTGCACTTCTGATGCAGTCCTTTCTATACATTCTATACATTCCCACGGAGAGATATTAGCTGCTGTAGTTTTGCTTCCACCTAGCTGGAGCTTCCCCAGAAGTGGAGGAGCGTGTGTTGCTCTGACACAAGCTGGGATTAATTTAGGATCAAAGTTGCCCCTCCATCTGTCTATTTACAGTGATGCAGTGTGGCTTGATAACACTCTTTTTGGTTACAGATTTGGTTCACCTTGGTTTTGGAGTACTCGGGATCGAGGGACCGTGAGACCTTTCCCAGGGCTAATGCTGGAGGCACCCTGACTGCCCTCCTGGCTTCCCTCCCTGTGGCCTTCATCGGGCAGACATATTTGAGGAACTGCCATGCAGATCTGAGGGCAGCATCTGCTCCACAGACCTTAAACGGATGTCCCTCCTGCCTGCCAGAATAAGGAATGCCACGTTACTCACTTTCTCACATCAATTTCCAAAACTGGTTCCTGAGCTCCTTAAAGATGTGAAGCCCCTTCCCATGATGGATCTTTCCTTTCCTTTCTGAAATATGCTTTTTTGAAAGATGGCTGATGTCTTTGTTATTTCTCTTATTGTTAAGCAGCGTTTTAGCTGCTAATATATTTTCTTGAGGCAAGCGATTGCCAAGCAACTGAAAGCATAAAGGGAAATTTGTACTATGTAAATGAGGGACTTAATGCATTAATTAGATGGATTGGAACATTGTATTTCCATGTGTTTCATGCCTTAATTCTCAAGCTGAGGGTTGGAGCTGCTGAGAGGGAGGGGGAGGCTGTGATGGAGTTCCAAGTGGATTTTGGAAAACACAGCACTAGGGTTTTGAAAAGCTGTGTGGTCATGGTGGGAGCCAAATGAAGTAGGAAAGAGTGATGGGCTCTTTCTCAACACGTTGTTATGTTGTAATGAGGCCGTGTCAGAGAGTTCTGAAGGGCTGCTTCTTATACTGGTCTCTAATAAATGAAAACTGTGTTTATTTTCCCTTTCTGCAGTGGTGGGATGAACCAACACCCTTTCCCCATCTCTGTCAGAGGGAAGCCCAGAATCAAAAGAATTTAATCAGAGCTGGCATCCTGATGCTGGCACGGTTCATTCTGGGTAGCAAAGACAGCAACCAGTGACGGCTCCCTGCGTCTTTTGTCCCACAGCCAAGCTTCCTCTAGGGCAGGAAAGGGCCACTGCTCCTTGGTCTATTACTGGTAGAGGAAGCTGAGCAGGGGGAAAGTTTTCCTAAGTGGCAAAGCCAAACTCACATTAATAAGAGACGAGTTTTCCTTGATGTTCATCCCCCTCCACTCATCCACTCACTGTTTACTCAAAAGCTTATTGAATACTTCTATAGTTATGTGTGTTGTGTACAAAAGGGAAAACTGAAAGCACACAGTCCTATTCTTGTAAATCTTATTCTAATTCCAAGTGTGAAATGCTGAGGCTGCTTCCAGAAAGGGCCCGTGGTTCTAAGAAGATATAGAACAAGGGAATGTAGCAGGGGTCATAGGGAACCCCTGAGGAAATGACCCAAGGAAGAGTTAAAGTACCATGTAATTGCCACAGGGAAGAGAGGAACATGTTTTAACTTGTGTTTATGACAAGAATCAATATGATGCTCTCCAAAAGCCTACACGGGTACCAGTGATGTTAGAACCAAGAACATGAGACCGGAGGAAGGAACAAAACTTCCAGTCCCTAGACTTGTCCTCCTTTCCTTGTAGCTTCTGCTGAGGAAGCCATCCTTGCTTCATCCCAGAAACTAGACCTGTGCTATATCTATCCATCTCCTATACAAGGCCCGCCATTGTCCAGTTGATCAATTCAGACTTGTAATTTTAAGTCAAGATCTCTAGATCCCAAGTCTCTACTGATTTCCTGGACCCCTTGCTTTAGCTCTGTCATTGTAAGGTGGACCAGTCATCTCATTCCAGACTCACCAGGTCTTTCCATTTCCTTTCACATGGACGGTCTCCATGCAATATGGTACAGGATGGCTACCCTTCCTTTCTGAGCGTTGTTCATGTCAGTGGTCCCTCATACCCCTTCCCGGTTGGCTTGTGTTATTGTCAGCTGTGAGTCTGTTCTTTCCACAGACAGGAAAATCCTTGCCTCACAGCAGTGTGTGGCAATTGAGTGTTTTTCAAAGTTTTATTATGTTCTTTGTAAAATGGAACAAAAGAACATTCATTTTAAAAAAAAATTAGCAAAATGGCATAAGTCTAGCGAGACTGATGCCCTGTGTCTTTGTTATGCTAGTGTTGTTCAGGCTGTCATTACAAATCTGGGACAGTTCCCTGGCCCCGTGTGCCAGGCCAAGGAAAATACCAAATGAATCAACTGTACTTTGTTAGGAAAATGGTCATAGTTATCAAAGGGAATCCTGTCAGGCTACCTAACTCTAAATGTGTTAGTTTTTCTTTTTGTTTCTCTTGCTTGTATAACTTTCCCAAGCCCCAGGATATAGAAAGAAGGAGTGATTAGTATATGAAATATCAATGAAAACCCTTCTTTTATGGTGTGCTGTTTATATATAATACAGAGGATTTAAAATTTAAATACATTTAAATTTATTTGTTGTATGTGCGAGTACCGGTGTGCGTGTGTGTGTTTGTGTGTGCGTGTGTGTGTGCGTGTGTGTGTGTGTGTGTATGTGTGTGTGTGTTTGTGTGTGCGTGTGTGTGTGTTTGTGTGTGTGTTTGCGTGTGTGTGTGTGTGTGTGTGAGAGTGTGTGTGTGAAGTGCACCTGACATGGTGCTCATGTGGAGATTAGAGCACAACTTTTGGGAGTTTGTTCTCTCCTTCCATTATATGGGTCCCAGAGATTTAACTTAGGAAGTCAGTCTCAGTGGCAATCCCCTTTGCTGATTTAGTCATTTCTCTGGCTAAGGGAATTTCTTAAAGAAGACTTTAATGGTAAGACATGGGAGTTTGTGTCAGGAACATAGTAGAAAACCTTTCTTATATATCAGTGAAAATAGCCAGTGAAGAAACTGTAGAGTTGGCTAGCAAATCATACTTAGTAGACAGGCTTGCGTTGCTTCAGGGTCCATGCCATCCAATGACACTGGAAAGAAGAGTAGAAAACAGCTTCCTGCTCTGAATGTTCCTCAAGCTCTACATGCAAGTATCATATAGCTGGCTGTCTTAGGGTTTCACTGCTGTGAACAGACACCATGACCAAGGTAACTCTTATACGGATGACATTTAATTGGACCTGGCTTACAGGTTCAGAGGTTTAGTCCATTTATCATCAAGGTAGGAACATGGCAGTATCCAGGCAGGCATGGTGAAGGAAGAGCTGAGAGTTCTACAACTTGTTTCAAAGGCAAACAGAAAACTGACTTTCAGGGAGCTAGGGTGAGGATCTTAAAACCCATGCCCAAATGACATACTTCCTCCATCAAGGCCACACCTGCTCCAATAAGACTACACTCCCTGGGCCAAGCATATTCAAACTATCACACTGGTCAATTCCGGGGCCACTCACCAAACACTGTGTTAATCACACAACAAAATGTGCCTGCACTAACCTCCACAAACACACATATCCTAGAACCATACCTGCTAACTAACTACCTTGATGATCCTCCACGTTGTCTTGCTACATATGACTGGTACTTCCAAAACCCAGTTAGAGTCTGTCAGGACAAGGTCATTTTTGCTGTTACTTTTAAGATTTAATCTTTAGATGACCAGTTCTTCTTGGGTGACCTCTAATACTGGTCGAGGAGCTAGAACAATATAACTTTCACTTATGACACCCCAAATATCAGGGGTGTTTGTATTTTTACATATTGTGGTTAATAAGAGAGAATGGTTCTAGTGAACTATGAAATACAGTTTGGGACTAAGATTGTACACCATGTGAGATCAATATTGAAAATACTGCCATGAGGGATTTTGTGAGTCCTATCCCTCTTCTGCCTTCGGTAATTCTTATAAAGGTTTGTAACCTACTGAATAGTTGGCTGGGGTTAAAATCCACTTCATCAGCTTCTGTACTCTTCTGATTTCCTTCAAATATCCACTTCATTAAGATTATGCCTCATCCAAGCACCTACATAAAATGAAAAAAAAAAAAAAAGAATCACCTGCCTCTAAGAGTGGAGCAGAAGATAATGAACAAGGACTTGCATGTTCTTAGGAAGGGAGAGGTTTGGGCAATGACAGAGCAGAGTCAAGGGTCAAGACCTCATGGGTCTGGCACGGGGCATTTTTCTACATTTTGGTGCAAGGCATTGGCCTTGTCTTAGTTTGCCCTGTTTCTAAGCACAGGCTCAACGGTGAGCAGGAACCTCACTCTTCCACATCTGCCCTTGTTGTTTGGGACAGTGCCAGTGCTCATCCCTTTAGTGAGTAAAGGAACAACAAACCAGATAAATAAACTATCATTTTGCTCTAGGTTAAGCAGAAATGAAATGTTGCTTGACATTTTTCAGCAGATTATGTTGCTGTCATGCAGACAGAATTTGAAGGTCAGACTTGGGGGCTTTCTGCGAAGAGGGAGAAGCAGAGTAGGGACAGTGTTTATGTCATCTCGCCTTGTTTGTTCTACCTGGATTAATCCGCCCTTAGAAACAGCGAAGGGTCTGGCTCATTATATTCATTGTTAACTAATTTGGCTACATCAGGTTTGTTGTTTCCTTATTACAAATGGAAATAATTCATAATATATTATGCGTTGAGTGTGTGCTGGCTCTCCTTTCTATGGTGTGATTATTCTCCCTGCAATGTTTTAAACCCTGAGATCTAATTTAAACAACATTAAAAGATACATTTGGATAGATTCCTAAAAACTATTTGAAAAGAGTAACTAGAAGATATATATATATATATTTTTTTCTAGATTCGGTACGCAAAAGTGAATCTCTTAATGAACAGACAAATTAAAAAGATGTATTTACCTTAATTTGTTTGTATGAGTGTTTTGCCTGCACGTACGTCTGTGTACCATGTCTGTGCTTAGTACCCTCGGAAGTCAAAAGCGGGTGTTGGGTTCCCTGGATCTGGAGTGACAGATGACTGTGAGCCACCACTCTGGTGCTGGGAACTGAATCAGCTCCTTTACAAGAACAGTCAATGCTTTTAACTGCTGAGCAATCTTCCCAGCCTTTCAGAACCTACATTTTAATGACAGTGCTGTGCATTAAAGTCTGTAAACACTAGTTTAACAGTATCAGCAGAGTTATATCAAAATAGTCCCAGGAATGACGGCTACTTGGCATCGGAGGCTTGACTGACTACCTAAGGGTCTTGTGGACTCTTACCAGCATCTAAATATTCATTTTTAGTTTTATTTGTAAAAAAAGTGTGTGTGTGTGTGTGTGTGTGTGTGTGTGAAGACAATTTGGGAAACTGGTTCTCTCATTCTACTGTATGGGGTCCTGAAACTGAAGTCTGGCTGTTAGGCTTCCTGGCCTTTACCTGCTGAGTCATCTGGCCAGCCCACACAAATATAGAGTTTATACAAGGTGTCTCCTGACAATTTCTGGAAGCTTCAATCAGTATCTTTATGAAAATGTTCACAGACGATTGAGAAACCTGACTATCAGGATCCCCCTGGGGGAGCTGGCCTGGCTATTTACTCTCTTGTTCCCGAGCTCAATTACTCTTTTTTACGCACTGCAAGCTAGGAGGTGTCTCTAAGGCTACTGACTACTGAATTCCAAAGTTCAAGGTAAGGAGCCAAAGTGTCCTGGTTTTCCCTTGCTCAGGGTGTGGATTTGATGGTAAAGGTCCTAGGAGCATTTCCTTGAACTCTCTGAGATAAAGGCACTGCTTTAGTTACATGAGGTATCTGCTTCATCCACAGGTGACCCACTTCTCATTGAACTCTAGCCAGGGGCTAACACAATGGCAAAACCATTCCAGGGTCTCCATGTCATTTTCCCATAAAAGCCCTATCTGCACCAAAACTCCTCTTTACCAAATATTTTTACAAAGAAAAGCTTTTACTTTTGCATACAACTAGGACTCAACTTGTATGCGTGTTTGTATAGTGTGTGTAAGTGTTTGAATACGTGCGTTGTTTTACAAGCTGACTGCAACAGGCACTTTAGAGAGTGAACAACAGACACTTATACACCTTTGATACTGGTGTTCAAGTTTAATCTTGAGAAAGGAAGGTAGAGAACTCTGTACTAATGTCACTTAATGTTATCAGTGAGGAGAGGAAGGTCAATGATTGTGTTGTACTTCAATTAAAGGGACTTGGTTTAAAGGGACTAAGAGGAAGTTACTCAGGTTCCTTCATAGAAGTCAGGTGTGTACTGTTAAATATTTACAAACTAGACTCACCTCCTATGAGATAAACCCTTGACACATGGCACTCACCAATATCTGGCTCTAGATAGACACTCTCACTTTGGTGGATACAAGCAATCAACGTGACTTGAATTAGCTTGCCACAATTTCGGGGATTTAATGTAGGTAGCCTGCTGGTGGCGGATAGGAACACACAGTGTTGGAGATTCATAAGCCATGGAAATAAATGTACACTTGAAGCATTCCTGGAGCAAGAGATAATTGGTTCAAGTCCAAAGGCAGCTTGGGGCCAAAGTGCTGCACTTCTCACAAGCCTGCCTAGAGCATGGTCTCTGTGGGGCAGTACTGCCTCCTAGAGGATCCCTCTTCCAGGGAAGTCTGCAAGGGTAGTTTTTGTCTCCACATTGAACTGGGGGTGGGGATGGGGGTGGGGGNGGGGGAGGGGGAGGGTCCACAGTGATTATTGGATAAGGATCCAGAATAGAATATATATTGCTAAGACCACACTTACTGCACAACAGAAAGTTGTGTTGAGTTTTGAAAACCTTCTTATGGTTCATCAGATAATCTTCCAGGTTTGTCTGCTGTTGGTTTTCTCTTTAAGAACCTCCTTAAAAGTTATTTAGGCAGAACCACATCACTTTTCTTTCTTTTCTCTCTCCTTCCTTCCTTTCTTTCCTTTCCCTTTGCTTTGTCTTCAGCTTTTGACGGGAACTTAATGATGGTTTAAGAATAAAACTATTGTGTAAATTGAGAGTTATTTGCACTTTGGGTTTCAAACACTCACCAAATGGTGCATTCATCCAAGCCAGAGATAGCAACAACACTTTAAGCATTTAAGCATAACACTACACACCCATATCTGATGATGCTTATAATTGCTTCAGCCTTTGTGGTTCTGTTAAGAGCATGTAGATACCTATGTGTAGACACTTAGAATGCTTTATGTCTTCCAGCCGGAGAATCTAAATTAGAAACACACACTTCTCATTATTATAATCTATTACTTATTTCCTTTTTATAGAGTATCATATACATATATATTTAAAAGTATTACTGATGTTAATGAGATCTGTCCTGGTTAGGTTTAACCATCAACTGGACATAGTATAAGAGTCATATAAGAAGGGAGTTTCAAGTCTGTGAGGGCTTCATCTTGATTGTTAATTGATGTAGGAGTGTCCATCCCACTGTGGGTGGCACCTTCCCTCAGGTAGATGGCTCCAGGTAGTATAAGAAAGCTAGCTAAACATGGATCTGCGAGTGAGCCAGCAAGCAGCATTCCTCTATGGTTTTGGTCACACTTCCATGCCTGTGAGCTCCTTGGTTAGAGGTAATGTTCTGTGGTGTGGCAATCAGGCCTGCCGTTAGTTCTCGCCCTGACTCCTCTTGATGATGGACCCTAGCCTGCAAGCTGACACAAACCCGTTCCTTTCCTAAGCTGATTTTGGTCAGAGAGTTTTATCTCAGCAACAGAAAAGCAAACTAGAACAGGGTCTATTGGGAATCCCTTTAGGCTGATCACAGCTGTACTGTACGGCAGATATACACCAGAGGCGCTGATACTCTGTTTCACATCTGCCTGTACCGGTTGCCATCTGAGCTGATTATCTTAAAAATCACTTAAAGGGCTACTCAGGGGCAGCTCAGGGGACTGAACTAAAAGCTGCGCTCTTTGCTGCATGCTTGAGTGCAAAAGGCATCCAGAATTTAGGTTGTCTTATGTTAGCTCTTCCATTTCTTCATTTCTTCAATGGGGTGACTCAGGTCACCCTGTTTGTGCAGATACTTTTACTGTATTAACAATTGGAGCCCAGATCACTATCATGAGAAGGGATGTTTTCAGATAGAAGAGAAGAAAAAGGAACACAGGTCATGTCCACATTGCATCAAATTACCGAATACCAATACATGGAAAGAAAAATTTATTTTAGTCATGAGAGACCGTTCAGCTTGTGAACATGTATGTATTAGCATGTGCATGTACACAAATCAAAGTAGTACTCACAAATAGTATATATATATGTATGTATGAGGTGCTGGTGTGTGAGCTCCAGGAAACTAAGGCCAAATAGTATTTAATTTCTACCCTAGCTAGTATTGAGGAAGTTACCTGTACAGAATGAAGGGTATAGCTAACTGTGGATATACTGAGAGATGCTGGGGTAGTTCTTCTCATATATTAAAATGCACATAAATTCTGCTAAAGTGTAGGTTCTGACCTCACAGGTCTGGATGAGAGCAGAGATGGCACGTGTTTGTGAGTTCCCAGGGAGACTAGAGATGCCAAGCATAGGTCTCCCACGGAGACCCTGCAAGACACTTCAGATTTCTGTAGATCATGGCAGCATTCCCAGGAAATTGTAACCAAGAAAGATTGACTTTATCTTCTTATTTCATCTGAATGGATAGAGGCTATCCATTTTGTTGTTTTTGAATGTCTGGTGATTTCTCATCACAACCTCACCATCATCACTAATTACTATAGAGATTATTTTTATGTTCTTTATGTTCATGAGCAAGTGCCTCCTGAAGTTGCAGTAAGGTAGGCAAATACTGACATTGACTGAATTCAAAAGTGGTTGTTTTGAGTATAGTCATACTGTGCTGATGCTCCTGATGGCCCATAAGCAAACTTCAAAATCATCAGGCTTTATGAAATTTACACTCTAAAGCACGAGTGATATCTTGGTTTGGTCTTAGTGTACAGTTTAGTAGTTACAGCTAAAGTGGAGAATCAATTTTTTTTCCCTGGTTTTGAGCCATTTGGGTGGACAGCTGTTTGTGTCCATTGTTAGTATTTCAATAGGGCAGGATTTTCTTAACAGGATCTGTGGCTCTACTGTGGTCCTAAATCCTAATGCCTTCACAATATTCATGTAGAAACTTGATCCTGAATGAAGCATTGCTAAAAGCAGAGCTTTTGGGAGGTTAGTGTTCATGGCTAGACCCCACCAGAATGGGATGAATGCTCCTTAACCAGGCCTGGGACACATGGTTTGTCCTTTTCAAATTTGGAGAACGAAGTGATTGCCTGATCACGTCAAAGAAGCTATCTTTGAGGCAGTGAGGAAGCCATCACCAGTCAAGGAATCTTGTGATACCTTGGTCTCAGGCTTCTCAGCCTCAAGACATATGGGCAATCCCCCCCCCCACACACACCTCCATTTTATTTTATTTTTTTATCAGTAGAAACTTATCAAGCCCAAGTCATTTTGTTCTAGTAGCCCACTAGACTGAGGCAGATTAAGTTACACTCTGTTTTATTGTCTGTTCTGTGTCTACCATCTCTTGCTCATTTTCTGCCTTTATATACTCTATGGTGTCTTTTGCTGTATAGAGATCCTAATTTTAGTGGAGGTGAGTTTTAAAAAAAATGCTTTAAAATATTTAGTGTCAGAGATTCCATACACCAGGCTTTTCATATATGTGTTTATCTTGCTATGGATTTAAAAAAAATGTTCTTGTATGGTAAGACATTATTAGGAAGAGATGCTTTCTTAAATAAATAAATAAATAAATACATTGTTACCTGGCATGATCAATGTGTCTTTTTTCTTTTATCTCTTAGTGTGAGGAATCACCACTTTTTATTGGTGAATGAATTCTTGTAATTCCCAGAATTAACACAATGTTGCCTTCTACTTTAAAAACATAATAACGTTGTTGGATCTGCTGATTCTGTTAAGAATTTTGAACTGTGAGTGTCTGCTCCTGATTGACATTGTTCTGCATACTTATCACACTGTCCTGCATAAACCTGGTGCTGCACACTGGAGTCTTTTCCCTTTTTCCCCTCCTTTTGGAGAAATGCTCATATATAAGTGGAATAACACAGAATAGTTCTCTAAAACCAGTTGGGCCAGATGCTCTTCCAGAGAAAAGATTTGAAACTCTTTATGGAAGTTTAAAAGTAAGTTAGCATTGGGGGTGAGAGGGGCAGGCTTCCTATTTCTCCTGGAATCTGTCTTTCTCAGCACTTGCTCATGTGATCTATTGTGTTAATATATGAACGTAGCTCACTCATGGCTCTCGCTCTTTCCTGCTACTTTACCCTCTCTGATCGTGCCAATCCCTCCACCCCCTGCCTTTCACCTGCGGCATGGTGCGATAACACCTGTCTTTTTGTGACTACTGTTTGTGCTGGAAGTTTAGGTCAGCTTTCTTGAAGAGCTGGCTTTTGGGTTGTTGATTCTCCAGTATGCCTCCATCCCTCCTCTGTAATCTCTACATTATCTTCCCCACCTAATTTATTATAAGGCTCTTTCACACTGTCTCTCGGTTGCTGACCTTTTTTTTTTTTTTTTTTTGGTACAAAATTTAAGGATCTAAAAAGGTGGTGGTGTAGCCCAGTAGTAGAATGTTCACCAACCATGCTCAAAGCCCCATATTTACTTACCAATGCACAGAGAATGGTGGTGAACAGCTCTGTTCCCCAAAGTTAGAAAATAGAGACCAATGGTCCTCCTTAGCTACATAGTGAATCCTGTATGCGATGTGCCAGCACGCATGTTCATTATTTCTGAATTATCATCATTATTTTTCATTGCCTTTTTAAAAACTGATATTTAGAATTATATGTGGATTTTAATGAAATTTCTTTGGCTACTATTTTCTAATTTATCTTTTTTTGGGGGGGGGCACAGATCCTTTGACATTTTGGAAATTTTCTTATAAATACATATGTGACCATTAGGGAGTCCAGTAGTACCTGGGAGAATATGTGTTCTGTGTTCAGATTCTGGTTCTGCTCTCTGATAAGCCCCGTGCTAACTAACCTCTTTCAAGGTCTTTACTACTATTCCTGTTCTTCTGACCTCTCCGTGATTGAGATACCCAGTTGCTGTGAGTTAATCAATATCCCACAGCTCTATCATTCTCCCTTCTTGTTTTTATAAACCAGGCTGCCGGCATGACATCTTTACCGGGCTTTGGAGGCGTGGGCTCCGCTTTGTCACCCTAGTATCTCCCTGCGTGGCAGTCGCTGAAGGAACCAGTGTATAAATGGGCGCTCTGGGAAGGCCGAACGGATTTATTAATCTGACTTTTTGTGCAAAATGGAATACCACAGTCACAGGGTGATCTAAAAGACTGCACGGGAATGGATTATGCCTGACAAAGCTGGCCATTAACCATGGCTTCACAATAGGCCAAGGATCTTGTAACTTCAGTCCTGGACCCTCCATCAAACCGTGTTTACTATCATGGCGGGGTAGGGTTTCAGATGAAAGCGGTGGGAGTTCCAGGGTCTGGAGTCATGCCTGTTAGCTAAGTGAAAGGCATTTCACACGTTTGCTTTTATCAGTTTATTCATGCTGATAGGTGCTTTTAGAGGGAATTCACAGTTCATGAAAGGCTCTGAATGAAAGGAGCCAGTGAACAAAGTCTTCTGTCTGTTTGCAGAATGTGCCTTGCATGGGCATCAACAGGCTCGCAAACTTCTCCAGAGTGTTTGAACATAAATGGAGAAGAGTCACGAAGGGGATTTTCTTGCGTAACTTGAGTTCATCAGATTAAATCAGCATTTGGTCTCACACATTGCTTCCAGGCACATATTTAATACCGAGACTCATTTTATAGGGAAACTAGCGATTCTTGAAACCATTCGAGAATATGTAAGGTTTTCAGAGACTCGGCCTTCATTGTGCTCGAGTTGAGCATCACTGCGACTCAAACATGCCCTGTGTGGAAAGCTCACGGTGGTATCAGCTGCTTAAGCAGTGAAACAATGGCTTTATGGTTGTCATTCTTCACTTAGCACATAAATAATCCTCCAAATCTCTGATACTGTACTGTGATGTTTCAGAATCCTCCTTTCAAGCTCCCACTGCTTCCTAGCCCCACCTCCCTACTGATTTGCCATCCTATGCCCTGTTTCTATCCCTGATCCCGGAGCTGTTCTTTGCCCTTGTCTTAAAAACAAACAAACAAACAAACAAAAAAACAAAACAAAACAGACAGCAAACAAAAAACCAGCTCATTTTAGATCCTATGATAATGGATCTTGAATAGATCTTATATTTTAAAATGTTCTTGAATGAGAAGCAGTAAGTCATGACCTGGAACTCGGAGCCATTTCTTTATTGAGTGTCTTTCCACCTCTAGAAAGATTACCCAGCACTGCTGAGTGCTTCCAAACTGCGTGTTTTTTTTTTTTTTTCTAACTTCTTATAATGTCATCTAAAAACGTGTGGAAGGCTTGCTGATGTATTTGTGCAAAAATATTCATAGGTGTATAACCCAATCAAGATGCCCAATGTTTGCACAAACTTTAAGCTTTTCTGGGATGGATATGCCAGTCTCATTATGAGATTATGGACTGCCCTCATATTTTATATATGTGCAACTCCTGACAGGTCCCTGACTTTTTCATATCTTAAAATTATCTCCTTTTTAGAAAAGTCTTTTTAAATCTTAGTAGTGTGTATATGTGTGTTTGTGTTGTGGGTCTGTGCTTGTTGGTACAGAAGCCTGTGGAGACCAGAAGAGGCTGTCAGAGCCCCCGAGTTTACAGGTAGTTAGGCTTACCTGATGTGGGTTCTGGGAATTGAACTTTGCCCCTTACCACTGAGCCATCTGCTCTATAGCTCCAAATTCCTTAACTTATTATTTAAAGCTGACTAGAAGAAAATGGAAATAGTGTATATGTTTGTGAGGGTTGATGTGTTCTTATGTAGGGGCAAAGAAGTATTGTAAAAATAGTTCAGATACCTTTAAACTACCACATTTCTGGTAGGTAAACATTAGTTACTCCAAAAGTTACATGCTATCTTAAAACAACATAGAATTATGAAAAAAAAAAAGCTAAAAATCTTAAGATAATTCTAATTGATTCCACAATAAAGTTAAATAACTCATTATTTTAATTTACAGTAAAGTGAGATTTCTCCAGTTGCTTATATTCTTTCTTGGAAATATCGGCACATTTTCCATGAACTATTTTCTTCTGTGCAGAATGGTGAGGCAATGATGAAGGCATTTAACACAACAGTTACAAAACTACCATCACAAGCCAAGCACTCTGTCAATAGTTTGTTCAGTTTGGTTTAATCTTAAAGGTGATACTCTCATGATCAATTATATTTAGAATAATAAGAAATGCACCCAACATTTCTGCCTGGACTTCTCCCATGATACACCCAGCTTTCTTGTCTGTGCTTTTCCCATAATGCACCCAGCTGTACAGTCTGGGTTTCTCCCATGATGCACTCAGCTGTACAGTCTGGGCTTCTCCCATTGTGCACCCAGCTTTCCCATCTGGGCTTCTCCCATGATGCACCAGCTGTATTGTGCTTCTCTCATGATGCACCCAGATTTCCTGCCTGTGCTTTTCCCATAATGTACCCGGCTTTCCCAGTCTGGCCTTCTCCTATGATGGACCCAGATTTCCCATCTGTGCTTCTCCCATGACGCACCCAGCTGTACAGTCTTGGTTTCTCTCATGATATACCCAGCTTTCCCACTTGGACTTCTCCCATGATGCACCCAACTTTCCTACCTGGCTTTCTCCCGTGATGCGCCCAGCTGTCTCGCCTGGGCTTGTCCCATGTGCTTCAAGTTTTCGTGTACTTTCTGTGTGCAGCAATGCTGATTGTTTAGTTCCATACCTCCATTTATGTGAATTAAAATGAGAGCGGATTCCTTCTGTTGTTGTTTGTTGTGTTCAATAGGGCAGCTGGGCTGAGGTTGGAATTCCCAGGGAGCGTCTCTAACTTTGTTCTTGCTAGCCTATGTAATACAACATTTAACCCCCTCTCCGCCTTCACAAGCACACCTCTGGCACACTTTTCTCCTGCTCATCTTTGATCTTCCAATTTCCTCTCTTAATTATTTGCAGAAGTCTCTTGCCACTGGCCAGTTATGTCTGGAATTACGAGCAGACCATTAAGTTGTGAGAATGGAAACGCCATGCTTCCTCAGAGGCATCAGCTTCACACAGACTGTCGATGTTCAAACTCAGTATTTCTTCAATTTGTGTTGATTTTTATCTTTTAAAAAACGTTATTTCATCCCACTTTGAGGTCCAATTTTGAGCACCGGGGGTTCCCACTCAGTATGTGCAGCTAAAAGCAAAGGGTGCAAAAACTTTGGCAACAATAAAAAGTTTCTGAATGTGCAGCAAACAAAAATAATTTAAAATTAAATCCATAATAAATCTGAGGTGTTTCTGGTAAGTGCCCACCCATTGTACACCATGCAACTTCTCTATAGCGTCCATACTGCATAGCTAGCATGCACATTCCACAATGACCGGGGAGTCCATCCAAACACTGCTGACCAGTGTTTTCTGAAGCACCACAGCGTGCATTCAGGACTTGCATACTGTGGCTGACTCCCTACCACATGAGTGTCAAATTAGTGCATCTTTAGCCCATATTGGCATAGAACTTTGACTTTTAAAATTTTGCAGTTTGGGTTCTTGACTCGAATTATAGAAACAACAAACAACAACAAAAATAACAACCAAACCAAACCAAAGTCAAAACCAACAGCTATTAAATGAATTTGCCTGGTATTAGGAAAGAATTTCCAACAATTTATGAAGTGACCATAAATATGTTCCTGCCACTTTGTGCAAAATATTTATGCAAGGAAGCCTTCTCAACATTGATAACTATAAAATCAAAATATAAATGAACCCTGAAAAGTGGTAAGTATTCTATATATTTTATAATGTCAAATATTCATCTGAAATTTAATTACTTATGTTAAAAAGTCCAATTATGTTGGTTTCATTTGTATAAAAATTTCCTTTTATTTTTAACAAACAGAGAGTTGTATGTATAGAATAAGCTTAAAGATGATTCTCTGGAAGTGATTGATTTGTATATTTCTTATTCCTGATGTACGTGGTGTCTTATTCAGTGTTCTATTGATGCAGACTCTATGGCCACACACCTCCTATAGAAGAAAGCATTTAATTGGGCCTGCTTACATTGTGAGGTTTATTTCATTATCAGCACTGCAGTAAGCAGGGTAATAGAGGTAGACACAGTGCTAGAGAAGTGGCTAAGTGTTCTACATTTGGATCTGCAAGCAGCAGGAAGAAAAGGACACTAAACCTTGCCTCAGCGTTTTTTTTTGTTTTTTGGGGTTTTTTTTTTAGATTTATTTATTTATTTATTTTATGTATATGAGTGCACTGTAGCTGTACAGATGGTTGTGAATTGAATTTAGGACCTTCAAAAGAGCAGACAGTACTCTTACCTGCTGAGCCATCTTGCCAGTCCTGGTTTGAGCTTTTTAAACCTACTCCTAGTGACACACTTTCTCCAACAAGGACACACCTACTCCAAGAAAGCCACACCTCCTAATTCCTGTGAAGTAGGTCACTTCCTGGTAAACCAGCATTCAAATATATGAGCCTATGGGGGCCATTCCTATTCAAGCCAACTCATTTGGGTAGCATGAAACTCCATCAAGTGTAAAAGAGTCAACAGAGAAAAATGTTTAAAAAGGCTTGCTTTAAATTGGACAAAGTGTAAACTTAAGTAAGAAGTATTTGAATGAGATGTCAGTCATTGTGCTAGAGAGATGGCTCAGAGGTTATGAGTATTGGCTGCTCTTTCAGAGGACCCAGGTTTAATTCCTCGCACCCACATAGCAGTCCACAATCATCTGGAATTCCAGTTCCAGATATCCAATATCCTCTTGGGCACCGCATACACAGGGTACTCAGGCATACATGCAGGCAGAACACTCATACCATACTTATAAAATAAAAGAAAGGGAAAAAAAGATGTCAACCCCAGTAAATAAATAAAAAGGCAAAGACATACCTCAGGGGACAAGCAGGAACTTCAAGTCTTATTTATGCCAAGTAGGAAAATGTCAGTGCAAATGCTGTTAATAGACACAAAACAGTAGTGGAGTGAGAGCTAATAATAAATATGCTCATGTTGTCTCTGTGTGTCACACTTTCTCCATGCCCTTAAGGCCAGGAGCTTTTAATTTTGTAAAAAAAAAAATATTGTTTTATTCTTGTCTCATTTTTGCGTGTCTCAAACAAAGACATTAAATCTAACAGCCTTTTCTATCTGGTGTAACAGGGAAATTTTCTTAATGGGAGAATTAGAGGAAAATGATCTTTAGAACCAAGAGAGACTAGAAGCATATAAAAATGAAAGGCTTGCCTAGGCAAATGCATGCGGTGAGATAACCCCTGGTCCATCTGAAAGACTGGTTACTGGATTCCCGTCTCCCAGACTCTCAAATGACTAATTGTAGAGGGAGCAAACCTGCCAGATCCCAGGGTCCAGGCAGAGTGAGGCAGATGGAGAGCAAATGATAACAAGAATGGACTGATCGCCCTCTTCAGAAGTGGCTTCCAGATCTCAGCTCCTGCAGGGAACCCTGGGATCTGAGCAAACCCCGGAGAAGGGAAATGAGGAGTAACTCAAAGCCAAGACTAAGTGCCTTGCCACTGAGCTCAGCTGGGACATTAGGGTTAGGTGGTGTTATTTAGAGGAAAGAAAAGAAAATGGAATTTTTCTTTTGGGGAGACAATTTATTGTTTTGCTCAATTTATTAATGTACATATTCTTGTGTATCTTCTCTGAGAGGTATACCTTTGTATGAGCTCTCTTGGTAGATATTTTCACAAAACCATCAGAATCCATTGGCATAATACAAAAGTACCCACGGTCATGCTATAACATTCTTCTATTTGCTACAAATATCAAGTGTGATGTAGATTGAAGGGCAAGATCTTGGCTGTTAACTAAAGTGTTTGAGAATACCTTGGTTCGTTGTGCTCAGCCTGGTTATATGAGATTCACATGTTCTAAATAATTTATAAAACAGAAATGACTCCTGTGGGTTGAGATGTTGGGAAGACAACAAAATGATGAATAGATACCAAACCCATCCTATGGGATGAGAGCAAAGCGTATCTTATGACCCAGTGTCCTTAAGCAGAAGGACACAGTCACCTTGGACAATTCCTGAGTGTAGCAGCAAAGAGACTGCCTGAGGAGCCTTCCTGTCAGTTGTCACCAGAGATGGAGCTTTCTTCCTTCCCAGATGATCTTAGTATCTGGATATTGAGAGATGATTAAAATATGTCCTTTGTTTCTATTCCAGAGAGTCCAATATGTCACTCCAGTCCTCATGAACTGCAAGTAGCAACATAACCAGTCACTAAGGATTATCTCTGTGCCACTTGTGGCTCTGTAAGATGGGAAAGCAGGTGGACTTGGGGTCAGGAGTCACGTGACTGATGGTTCCTCTGCAGTATCCTTTTTCTTACCGTCTCTTAACCCTGCGTCTTGTGATCCTACTTTGGGACCTTCTGTTCTGTTCTGTTCTGTTCTGTTCTGTTCTGTTCTGTTCTGTTCTGTTCTGTTCTGTTCTGTTCTGTTCTGCTCTGCTCTGCTCTGCTCTGCTCTGTTCTGTTCAGTTCAGTTCTGTTCTGTTCTGTTCTGTTCTGTTCTGTTCTGTTTTGTTTTATGCCGCTTCTAAAGTCCTCCTTGTAATGCACACATCCAGCATAACTTTGTCTTGGATGTGACTGGGGTGACAAGGGAATGAAGAAAGGGCAGATGGGTAGACACATATAGAAAAGCTCGGGCAGTACGGACCTTGCATGCTCTGATGGAGAGGCACTGGTATGCAACAAGCTGGATCCTCAGTGTGTTTCCTATGTACAGCACAAGGAGGAAGGGTTAGCTCATGTCAGCAGGTCTGTAAGGATTTACACTCAGGGTTGACATTTGGGATCGGGAAGCTGTGGTCCGTCTGTGCCTTCTGTACACTCTGTCAACATTTGCACTTGGACCAGAGGAAGACTTTGCCAATTCCTGTGAGTCTGAGGTATTGGTTCTTGTCAATATTACACATCACTCAGGACTTCATCTGCTCCTTACACATTTGCTCAGGGCTTCCCCTGATCTCCATGGCTTTCTTCCATTTGCAATCCATATTCACTGCCACTCACATCACGAAGAACTGAAACATCCCACCATTCTCACGTAGCTCCCACTGCTGCGCCCTCGGGTCTGATGATTCTCGTTTGCAAGGTTGGAGAGAGGCTAGGAACAGACACAGCACTCACAGAGGTTCCATGGAAGGGGAAAAGAATTTCCACCTTCCACAGCATGTTCTACTGAACATAATCAGAAAGTAAATACTAAAATGTTCACCCACAGGGCCTGGAGAGATGGCTCAGCAGTTAAGAGCACTTGCTGCTTTTATAGAGGACCTTAGTTCTAACTCCACTTCCAAGGGATTCAGCATTTTCTTTTGGTCTTCAGGCACACACACACACACACACACACACTAGAATATTTTTAAAAGGCATCATATTTTTTCTCTGCAACTGGATTATGTAGCATTACCCACTTTCTTCCCTACTTGCATAATAAGATGTTTATTCGAGGATTGAGTATGTTTATCCGAAACATTGTGAAAGTCTTTTTTTGAAGAGTAGCCAAATTAGTCAACTTGTAAATAAATTCCAAAAATTTATGGTCTGGGGATACACTTAGTAGTGCTGGCAGGGCGGGGGAATCCATTCCCAGCCCTGCAAAGAACAGCAAAATCTCAGACCTACAAGCAAACAAAATAGAAAGACTGTATTTAATCAAACAAATGGCTACATTCTAAAGCCTTTCAGGAAAACTGTTGAGAAAATATTTTTCTCTGGGAGTTCCCTGTCTGTTGGCTGTTGTCATGAATAACTGTCCCCTCCCTGTCCCACACATCTACAGGTGTGTGCTTAGGCTCATGGGACTTAATTGTGCAGATCCAGGTTGAAAGTCTTCCATCTGTTTCTTTCTTCCCCCACTGAAGGCAGCCTTGGTTCTTGAGGAATTTCTAAGGTTCATATTTTGAAGTATTTCTCTTTCTCTTCTCAGACTCTGGACACACTCATGAGAGGCAAAGCATTTATTATAGGCTCCATTTCTCAGTGGGATTCGTCATTCATGGAGTTTTGGGGTTTTGCTGGCTTTTTGAGAGAAGTGCCGGCAGCTGTATGTTGTAGTTCAGCCCACTTCTACCTTCCCGTCTCATGCTCCTAGAAATAAGACTCAAACTAAAAATATATTTACAAATAACTTGGCCATATAGCTAGGCTCTTCTCTGACTAGATCATAACTTAAGATAACCCACTTGTTATAACCTAAATTCTGCCACTTAGCTGGTTCCCTGTGCTCAGATACCATGGGTCCATCTCCTCACATGTTCCCAGCAAATCTTCCCCCTGGCTCTATCCCAGAATTCTTTTCTTCTTCCAGATGTCCCACCTCTATTTCCTGCCTACATCATAGGCCACAGGCTTTTTAATTGACAGGTGATGCATCCATATAATACACAAGATATTCTCTCTATAGTTGTATTGTTGACTTCTCTTAAAGGTGTTTGTATGTGGTGGTCTTTGAACTTATAGACAGTGTCTCCTTCTGGAATAACAGCTTCTCAGCTATCCTTCAGCTATCCTCCACTGGAAATGTTCAGGTTTTGAACAGGGAGTGACTGATTTTAGATGCAGAGGGGCACTGGGTAGGGAAACGTCTGGAAAAAGACTTCAGTGAAGCATTTTCAACCACATAGCTCTAGGCTTTCTGGCGCCTTTATTACAAGGAATTGTACAACTTTATTAACTTATTTTTCTTATAGCTGGCGATTATTCATGCGACCAGTGCTAGAGCAAGTCCTTGGCTAGAGGACATACTTAGGCAACAATGAACCCGTGAGGGTCTACTCCTGCAGATTTTTCTGTGTTTTAGAAACATCAGTACTTTTCTCTAAATTCCACAATATACTCATTGTCCTCCTTGGCTCTGGAAGCCAGGGAGGGAAGGATTTTCTTTCTGTTTATATCCTAGGAGGAAGTTCTAAATGTTTCCTTTCTTCATCCCTGCATGCAAATAAGTTTCTTGATTCTAATATTTGTGTAAAGAAAGCAAAGGAAGTTGAATCGGAAATAGACATAATCCAGGCATTTAAAAACACTCAGAATGCTTTTTTTCTCCTTTGCTGCTCATTTTAAAACAGGAAAATGCCATTTTTTTAAAAAAAAACTAGGTGCTTAAATTAAAAAATGAAAAAAAAAAACCCTTAGAAAAGTAGTTGTAATGTGATTTGTGGAGGGCTGAGACGTGTTTAGCTGTGGGGAACATGGTCTGCTCCTTATTCATTATTAACTTCAGGTATATTTGCCAGCTTCATCTACTCCATTTTCCTGCTTTGTTTGTAAATGTGCTGAAACAGGGGAGTGGCATCCACATTCAACTTCGAATGTGAGGAGAAACAGAAGCTCAGTTTAACCTGTGGTTTTGTACCAGGGTGGCAGCTCCCGAGGACGCCTGTCACCTCTGTCACTGTGGAATTTTTGTTTCCAATTATAATGATTCTCTAAATAATTTGAAAGAACAATAATTAGTCGTGGGTTTATTTTTTCACTTGCTGTGTGGTCTTATCCTGTAGACTTTTAATTTAATCAAGTGAAGCTATTTCTAAGCTCCTAATTTGTACTTTTTCTGCACTCAAATGCCGACACCCTGTTGACCTAATTCTGTAACGTTCACCATCACCCGCTGGTTTATCTGTCCTCAAGTTGTTTCCTTAGCTCTTGTCATGTTCTCCGCACAGCTGCTCTCATTCATAGACCACCCATCTGGATGGAAGACTTTATCATAGTCTTCGAAAGTTGATCGGAGACTTAATTGTTAAGTCACATGATATTAAACCTGCCTCATTAATTGATCTGTTCAAATATACTTAAATGAACCCAAGCATGACCTCTCTACACCCCAAAGCTCATTCAGCTTTTGCTTGTTTTACACCTGTCAGAGGGAGCTCCTCTGGAAAGAATTTCTGAGTTCATCTATTGGTCAGAGCCGGTTTGTGACAAAGTGTATCTCAGGACTGAGATAGACACATTTAGGAAAGAACACATGAAAACATGGATGGACATCCATGACCGTTTATGAGCCTGTTAATTCAGGCTTTCAGTGGGCTCACCCATGGCCCATGTGCTGCTGGACACACAGACAAAGAGTACACTATTGCTTTGTGTCTGGCAAAAAGGGACTCCAGTGTTGGCTTCTCTCAATGTGTGGCTGCTAAACTATGTCAAATAAAAGAATAACATATACAGAGTTTTCAAACTGAGTGAGTTCAATGACTATGAAAGTATTATTTTAACAGCTTTGCTGAGAACATGTTACAGTAACATTCACCATTTAAAACACACACACTTCACTGGTTTTCAATAACTTAGAGATGTGTAATAATCAGAACCATATCTTAATTTTAGACCAGTTTTATTACTCTGAAAAGCAACTTGAAATACATTATCAGTTGTACCAATTCCCTGCCCCAAGCACTTGGGAGTCTCTGAGCTCTGTGTCTATGGATTTATCAGTTTTAGACCATTTGCATAAAGGGAATCAGACTCTATTCGGTGTGAGGTACTTAGCTTCTTCCACCTAGTGAGGTGTGTCAAGGTTAATCTCTGTTGTAGCATCTAGTAATACCTCATACATTTAAATTCTAAAAGAACATGCATTTTTGTGGTCATATGATACCAAATCCCACTATTTTACCTTCCAGTTGATGGACATTAAGATTGTCAATTACTTTTTTTTTTTTTTACTACATTTATGTTTTAAAGAGTACATTTGTGTTTTAAAGAGTATTTAGATCAAATATCAAAATACTGAAAGAAATTACAGACTGAGGGGTCTCCCAGTGAGACTATATATTTATTTTCTTTTCTCATGCTAAATATAGTATGATATTTGCATTATTGTGTTTAATCCTTTACTCCAGGTATTTGGCATGCTTTCTGGATCAGAACATAAACTAAACATACTTGCTTTATTTTTTTAAACAGTGTTACTCTGATGTAACTGACATGCAGCAAACTATGTATATGTTATTTGATTTTGAGATTATAATATAAATATGACATGTCTTCCCTTTCTTTATCTCAAAGTCTGCCTATATCTACTCCCCACTGTCCTTCAAATTTTTGGCCTCTTTTTTTCTCACTTATTGTTCTTTTTTCTCACTAATTGTTATTGCATGTATTTACACACACACATATGAATAGTCATTAATATAATCTGTTCAGCCTTTATAAATTTGCTTATATGTATGTTTTTAGGGCTGACATTTGGCACTAGACAACCCTGGAGAAGACAGCCTCTCCTGTGCTCCCAGTTTACCTTAATTGCTTATAGCTCTTTGTGTAGGGTCGAGGCCTCATGGATTTGATAAATACACAACTTAATAAGTTGTATGCATATGCATATGCACATTCACATGGAAACATCACTTCTGCTGTCTTGATGAGCATGCCCACCACCACCACAGCTTTCTCCTCCCCTTTCTGAATGTGTCTTCCATTGCTGTTCACAGAGACTGTTAATCTGCTCTCTGTCACTGAACACTGGCTTGCATTTCTTGGACTTTTACATGAATGGAGTTATATCACATATGTATTTACTTCTGTCTGGCTTCTTTCATCAAGTATAATTATTTTGAAGCCTGGGAGCAGTGGCATGAATTAGTCACTCACTCTTTCACTGTTGTGTGGCACACAGCCTTATGCCCATGGGCTTCACTTATTGACCTGTGATGAATATTTGAATTAGGTTTCAGTGTTTGGTTGTTAGAAATAAAGCTGAATAAACACTTAGGGTACATCTCCTGTTTGGGAAAAGTCAGTCCTTTCTCTAGGAACCATCTAAGAGTTAAATAGCCTGGTTTTACATCTGGTACACATTTACTAACATAAGGGATTGCTAGCCGGTTTCACAGTTGCATCATTTTCTACTCTGATGGTAGTGTGAAGAATTCCAGGTCGCCTCCACTTTACTCACACTTTGATCCGTCAATCAATTTTAAGCATTCTTAACACTCAAGCAGGATAGATTATATAGGATATGGATGTAACACGGTAGCTAAGGAGACTTTTGAGGACATATTTGAATTCTGCAGAACACAATGTAATGTCCTTTCAAATATTTTGGTGGATTTTACTTGGTAAAAATCTTGCTTAGAAATCCAGGCATGTGTATACATGATTTCCCCCAAGGGTGTAAATGAATAGGGTAATTTGAAGTGTGTGATTTGGTTTTCAATTGTTTAGGAATTCACCAAATGCTCTTCTATTATTTAATTTCAAGATAACCTCATTGTGTTCAGAGAAAGCCTTATTTAAAAATTTACAGTGTATGAGATATGTTTTATGGTATATATGGTAAATGTTCATCTTGGTAAATATTTTGTAACCACTTAAAATAAATGTGCATACTATTGTGTGGAGGGTTGGATAAATGATAAAAATTGAAAATAAAGTATAAATCATGTACAAACATAATGATTTAGATGTAATTTCCTACAGTTATTGAACTAGTATTAAAATCTCTCAATAGAGATGAACTCATGTTTTATATAGTCTATGTTCTTTAAGCTCTGTTACTGTGTGCATGTATACTGACTTTTGATTATTATCTGCTTTCTCATGTCTCTTTCCTTGGAACTTCTATGGGCTTAGTTCTTACTACATTTTTTAAAAGGTAATTAATTCTTTGAGATTTTTTATCTCTTATATTTCCTCTATTTTCCTTAGTAACTTCTGTCATACATACGTTGGATCATATGATGTAGTCCCACAACTCACTAATGCCATTCTGTGTTTATCTTAGTATTTCATTTTGTATGGTCTTCATGCATAAATGTAAGGTCACAAATATTTCTTTTGTAGCACCCAATCACTGGCTAGTTATGTCCAGTGTACTTTTCTGTTGCATTAGGGTTTATTTATGAGTAGCAAGCATTGTTATATTCATTTTGTAAATTTTAATTGACTTTTAAATACTTAAAAAGTATTTCTTATGTCTTTGTTTTAATTGTGAACATGTGTTATTGAGTTGTGAACATGTTATAATATCTGCTTTAAAGTCTTGTGCCAGTTCTAGAATCAGTGTTTATTAGGGAGCCTTACAATTTTATCTCTTTGTAGTATTTTTCCCTGTTACTTTGCTTTCATTTTCTTGTTACCTTTGTTCAGAAATAAGACACTGTAAACTTAACCTTACTTAATGGTAGATATTGTTTTAAAGATTCATCAGACATGTGTAGAACAGTATTTTATATAGGACTTGTATTTCCTCACTACTGAGACATTCTTCAATATCATATTGTCACTGGGTCATGAGGTTTGCTGTCTTCCTGGGAACAGCCAGGTTTTTGGCCCTATGCCCATGCTGGACTCTGATAATAACAATCACTCCAGGTAGTTTTAGTCATTTTTTTCATCGCTATAAGAAATATCTTAGAAAAATAAAGATGTACAGAAGCAAATGTTTTGCTCTTCTTCATAACTGCAGGTCTTTGATTTGTCTATTCCATTAATGGATGGGCACACTGCTTTCAGCATCTCTCAGGGAGGTAGAGTGTTCTGTCTAAGTGAAATTCCAGGTCTAAACTATCTGAGAGAATTTTCCTATATTCATGGGCTGATCAAGCCATAAGACAAATCAATTTTAGACTCTCACTCTCCATACTTGTTTCCTGGCATCTGTTGTTTGGTCAGCTATGAGCCTTATCTATTTTTATTGTTGTTGATTCAAATAGAAAAGCTTGGTTCTGTTGCCTCATCTTGGCTAGGAATATAGGTCATCATCTGTATTGGGTAGCTTTGTGTCAACTTGACACAGCTGGAGTTATCACAGAGAAAGGAGCTTCAGTTGGGGAAATGCCTCCATGAGATCCAGCTGTAAGGCATTTTCTCAATCAGTGATCAAGGGGGAAGGGCCCCTTGTGGGTGGTGCCATCTCTGGGCTGGTAGTCTTGGGTTCTATAAGAGAGCAGGCTGAGCAAGCCAGGGGAAGCAAACCAGTAAGGAACATCCCTCCATGGCCTTTGCCTCAGCTCCTGCTTCCTGACCTGCTTGAGTTCNAGTCCTGACTTCCTTGGTGATGAACAACAGTATGGAATTGTAAGCTGAATAAACCCTTTCCTCCCCAACTTGCTACTTGGTCATGATGTTTGTGTAGGAATAGAAAACCTGACTAAGACATCATCTAAAAACTGAATTTTATTACGGGGACTTCTCATGGTTCACACAGTTACTGGCTTTTGCTAAATGACTGTTTTAACTTATTATTATTGTGTGTTCATGATATGTATGTGTAGATATGCATGTCACTGCACGGATGCAGAGGTTAATGAATTATTGTTCATTATGAACTTACTCTCTCCTTCCTTCTCAATGTGGGACTTGTTCTGGTATTTCCTTCTCTATGTGGGTTCTAGTCTTGAACGTAGATTACTACACATAGTCTTAAAATTGATTATGTGACAATACAATATCATAACTGAGATAACTGAAGCAAAACATAATTGCATCCATGATTACTGTTAGATGCCCTTCCATTGATTAGTGTGGTACCACCATTCTGTATTCCCTCTAGGATATTTTATAATGACACGCTATTTACAGTCCTCAGTATATGTCCCAAAAGGAAGAAAGATTCAGTGTTTAATGAAAAATTTACTTAATTTTTATTCATAATCTACTCTCCCAATAGTTCTGTGACAGTTTTAGCAACAAATAAACACAGGACAAGTCTGTTTCCAGTGTTCATGACTGACTAGGTTTAGAATTAGGTTTTCTGCATGCTTAATTTATCTATTTTCATATTAAAACTTCAAGAAGCAATAGACATAATTGTATTTTCCCATTGGAAAGATGTGATTTTTTTATTGATTTAATTTCTCCTTTCTGGTGTAACAGTTAAGTTTCTTTGACTCTTTCTGAAGGTCCTTATCCCAGAGAGTGTTTTAATTATTATACTCTGGTCCCAAGATCTAGGAGGCTTTCAAGGTATGCTTTGTCAAGGGGACTCTTTCAAGGTGTGCTGCGTCAAGGGAAAACCCTTATCATATTTTAGTGTTCCATGTTTTTTTCAGGAAGTGCCTCATAGTTTGAAGATACAACAAGTCAGAAATGCACTTGATACTTCTAAGATACTACTACAGAACCTCACAGCTCAGCAGCACAACACTTCACAGTGTGGGCTATTTGTTTTTGCAGTACAGGTTGCTGTCATTGATCAAGATTGCAAAGGGGTTTCATACTATAGATAGCTGGCCATGGAGAATAACAAAACTCAAGATCACCTATACACCATGGATATGGCTTCAAACATTGTAAAATGGATCAATATAAGCCAGTAACTGTATAATTATATCATCTTTTTTTTTAAACTACATAGCTTTATCCTCTTGTATTTTTTCCTACAGCATGAATGTGATATAAGTGGAACCATGTTGGAGGGCTATTAAGGATCTTTTAAAAAGAGCTTTGGAGTTGACAAGACTTGAGCAAAACTTTTTTTCTACAAATATACTGAAGATATAACCAAATTTACATTCTTGTTTATTTTCTTTCATATATTTGAAGTACTTTCATCTTCTTTTTTCACAACTTTACCCAGTGAATTTAGAAGTCCCTAACGGCATTAAGTGCCACACAGTAGATGAAGAGAGCTAGTATTTGATCTTACTCTTAGGGTAGGAAGTTTGGTATGGCCACTAGTCCCTTGTGGTTATCCTTCCTGTATCTGTGATGAGTGAAGAGGCTTGCCTTCTTTCCTCCTCTCTTCCCCTTGCTTCCTTCTAGTCTCCTCTTCTTTTCTCTTTCTCTTTCTTCCCCTTCCTCCTTCCTTCCTTCCTTCCTTCCTTCCTTCCTTCCTTCCTTCCTTCCTTCCTTCCTTCCTTCCTTCCTTCTTTTTTTTGTTGATTATAACCAAGATCTTCTACATCCTGTCTCATCTATTAACAGCTTCATACTCCCACCCTAGAAATCATAAAAACTGGATCCTTGTGAATAGAAAAGAACCAAGAACGTTTGAGACATTTTTATAATAATTATTCTTTATCCGTGCAGGTGGAACAGAAACAGAAACAAAAACCATTTAGCTCTCAAATCAACATAGATTTTTCTACTTCCCCAGAGAAGAGATCACTTTTTCCTTTATTTATCTCTCCCTTTCAAGTCAGAATTTCAACTCAAAACACAGATTTGCAATTAAACAATATGTGTCATAATTACTTTTCTGCAAAATATAACCTAGGGAAATATCTTAGAGGAAAATTTCCAAGATATCACCAAAGCTTTCTTCTTCTTCTTCTTCTTCTTCTTCTTCTTCTTCTTCTTCTTCTTCTTCTTCTTCTTCTTCTTCTTCTTCTTCTTCTTCTTCTTCTTCNTCTTCTTCTTCTTCTTCTTCTTCTTCTTCTTCTTCTTCTTCTTCTTCTTCTTCTTCTTCTTCTTCTTCTTCTTCTTCTTCTTCTTCTTTTTTTTATGATATGAGAGATTAGAATTCTTCAGGTAGTAGAGCAAAAGTAAGAATTGGGCTACACAATGACATAAAATAGTAGTAACATTACAGATAAGGGCCAGGTATCATCATGCTCAACTTGTGCCAGATTGTCTGACATCTCTGAGGTGACACATTGGTAAAGGCTAATGAGGTATGTTTGGGGGTGATTACATAATGCTCGCAGCTTTCAGAAACATCATATGATTTATCTGCCACATCAAGCAGGATAAGGGGAGCTAATCTAAAGCTACATAGGGTTACATTTATAAAACTCGATAGATGAATATTTAGTAGAGGTGTTCCATGCATGTATATATTGCCTTAATCAATCTAATTATCCATCAACCAATCACTACATTGGAAAAATTTACCTTAAAGTCAAGTATATTTTTCATGTCATCTATAAGAATGCTGTCAGAGAGTATATACTATAATTTCTCATGGTTGTTATCATAGTATCAGAATCCACTTATATTTTTAATATATCTGATATTCTAACTTAGAAATAATACCATTCAATGATCACTATCAAACCAACAGTGACAGATAAGGATTTGAAATCTCACCCCTGATTAGTGACTGTCACCTCCTGACGATTCTCAGCTATTTGCCTTATTCCACACAGAGTAGTGTGCAGCACAGACATGTGAATGGAAGCAGCTCTATAAGCAAGTCTGAGAAAGAAAGATGTGCCACATACAGAGAGATAAGGGCCAGGTATCATCATGCTCAACTTGTGCCAGATTGTCTGACATCTCTAAGGTGACACATTGGTAAAGGCTAATGAGGTATGGCCAGAACTGCTTGTAGACCCATTTTAGAGGAGTAAACATGGGTCAGCTGAATAGGTTTCTGTGGGATAGCTTCAAGTAACAAGGTAACAAGGTGGATTTTCATCACATTTAAGGAGACCTCAACCTTGCCTTTAGTACATGACCTTGCCTTTTAGTACATGGCACTTTTTTATTTATTTATTTATTTTTTAGTCATATTTTTGCTATGTAGCCCAGGTTCATTTCCAACATACTCTGTTCATTTCCAACATACATCTTCCTCTCTTGGCTTCCTTAGTGTTTGGGATTATAGCCATAGAAATGACAATGTAAGTTTTACCTTTTAAAGAAATAATGACTATCTAAACCCTAGATCTACAAACACTTTTTGGTAAGGGGTTAGAAAATAAGTACTTTAGGGTAGAAATGTTTGTAACACAGTCTCCTTAAGTCAATAGAATCTTTGAGAGATACTGTGTCTTTTTTGTGTATTTTCAGCTACAGTTGGAGTCCTTGCATGCAGGTCACAGTTTCTCTAACTACTATGTAAAGCTATATCTGATTTAGTTTAATATTATATGTACAGTAATGGAGTAAACAGAATGCAAGGATATTTTAGTTAAAGAAGAATATGATGAGTCTAACTTGG
>NC_034608.1:26653719-26746219 GCF_900095145.1 Mus pahari | reverse complement strand
ACTTCAGACATGCTTCCAGGTGATAGTCTATCACAGAGGGAAGCCAGTACTTCCCAAACTCTGTGGTTTCACCAGTAGGGCAGACCTGGAGGCACAGAACCAAAGAAGAGAGCATGAGTGTATGCTAGCCTTGCTCCTCCTGGGTCACTCAGGTTTCTTTTCTTACACACTCCAGGTCCACTTGCCCAGGGGTGACACCATACAGTGCTCCCAGCCACATTACTCATGAATCATCAATCAAAAAAAAAAAAATGCTCCCCCCACCTGCCCACAGGCAACCTGAAGGAGGTATCTTCTCAACTGAGGTTTTTATCCTAGCTATGTCTAAGTTTGTGTCAAGCTGATGAAATCCAATTAGAACATCTTCCTCAGTGGGTATCTGAGGATAGGTGTGGCGTATGCCACCTTCAGGAAAGGGATAGTGCTCTGTACTCTGTGGTTTCACCAAACTGATGGAGATAAGTCAGGTGAACTGAAATCAGATTTTCAGATTTTATACTTCAATAATTTCCACTTTTCCAGAATAAGTCATAGAGCCCTCAGCTTTTCCTAAAGAGAAGTGCTTCAATATTAGCATATCTCAAAGCAGATAAGTAAAACACTAACAAAAAGTACACAGATGTGAAAGGGGAAAGGACAGGAAAGCACAGGGCACAGGGGAATCTTGGGATCCTGCTGGGTTACTGAGACAAAACACACATGACATTTTAAAATATGTATCCTTTGTACACTTTGAAAGACAGGCTTAAATACCATGTGAAGCTCGTGGGTCAGGGAAGGTAGAGAGTTGTAATTAATCTGCATGCAGCCTGAGTTCTTGCCCTGGTCAGTGGGTATGATTAGGATGAACCCTGGTGAGTCACAATACCATGGCAGCGATGAGAAAGGACACAGTAATATGTTTCCAACACAGCAGTGGAAAGATAGAGAAAGGTGACTGAGAAGGGGCTGGGGGCAAGATACAGCTCCTGAGAGCACACTCGCAGTGGCCAGACGCCACCTTTCAGAATTCTGACACCCGCCAGTCGTCTCTCCACATAGGGTGGACCAACCTATTCATGAAGGGAAAACCCTTCCCTTCTAAGCATTTCCCAAACAATCTCTGACCACTGCCTGAATCAAGGAACAGGACTTCAATACACAAATCTTTTGGTAGAAACTTCATGTACAAACCATAAGTATGTACAATTTATTATTGTTCTTCCTGTATCTCAATTTGACATTGTTTTCAAAACAGTGAGATAGAGAAATAAATTCTACAGTCAGTGGCTGTGCCATGTATTCTGAAATACACTTCTGCTTATTCTTTGTGTTAGATTGTACTCCAGGTCATTAATGCAGCCGTTTAAATATGAGCAGTTGCATGGGCTGGAGAGATTGCTCATCAGTTAAGAGCATTGGTTTGCTCTTCTAGAGGACCCAGGTTCAATTTCTAGCATCTATGCTCACAGCTGTCTGTAACTCCAGTTCAAAGGGATGTGTGGTGCCAGATAGGCATGTGGTATATATATATATATATATATATATATATATATATATATATATATATATATATATGCAGGCAAAATACTCATACACATAAAATAAATAAATAAGTGAATAAACAAATAAATGTCAAAGGTGCTCTGTGTTAAAATAGTTTGTGACCTGCGCAGCCCCGCATCCCTGGACTCACCTCTCCAGGCTAGCCACTTGCCTTCCTTCTATTAATTCAAGAATTTATTGAATTACTTCCAGACAGCAGGTAATGGTTTGCCTGCCAAGTCTGTGGAGATGAGCAAGGAGATACTACTCTCTTCCCCTTCAAACAACCTTAGTCTGAAACACACTGGTCAGGAGGCCGTGGCGGCACCATCTGAGGAGACATGGGTTGTTTTGATTTGTGCTGACTTGTGATTCTTTTAGTTAGTGGCTGTGTTCCAGGCATGAACATTTCTGGTTTACCCACTCACGGTTGGCATACCTTTCTTGTGGATGTGCACATGTTCACAGAGCAAGGTTTGAGGAGACTTGCCTTATCCCCACAATTAAAATAATTTATATGAAAGACATTCCTTTGTAGATCTTTTCTTCCCTTCCTTGGTAATTAGTATAAGACTCCAAGCAAGTTCATAGCTAAAGGTGGACAGGAACTCTGAAGTGAGCTTTGTGTCATTGGCACTTTTGCCATTTATGTGAACTTTTTGATGGGTACATTTCTCTACTAATAAGTTCCCTACAGTAATATAAGAACTCAAAGTGTCAATGGTCTACAAATATGAAGAACTACTGTTTAGTTCTGGAGAGTGACAACTTAAAAAATTGGAAGGTATTTTTTTCTTCATCTATCGACAGTTTTTTTGTAATTGTTCTGTTTTGTTTTGTTTTGTTTTTGGAATTCCATTTTATCAGCTTCTCCAAATGCATCTCTGAGCAACATGGGATCCAAGTGTGCACTTACCTTGGTGGATATTTTAATTAGTAGCTTGGCAGTTGATCCTCTCACCATTTATCAAGCCTGATTTAACAAGGGTTTGGAACTCTCCCTCAGCCGCAGACAATTGTGGACCTATTACCGAACTTTTGGTTGGCAAGGTGGTTAACCTCATAAGCCTCAGATTTCTTATCTAACAAATGGAGTTAAAAACCCTGTGCCCATGTATTTCTTCAGGAAATGAATCTAAGGAACAAACATGAAAGTGTTCCTCATTGCATGTGGGCACTTTTAGTCAAGTTTCCCCTAACAGATCCCTGTGAAACAATCCCATCCTCTACAAGAATTAGCACATCAACTACTTTTAACAATCACATGGAGTAGGTACATTCCTAGAGTACAGGAGAGGAGCCCTCTGTAAAGACAGGCATGTAGCTGATGCAGGACCGTCCACCTGTGTGAAGAGCTTGGGCCTAAACCATGCTATGTGCAGCCTGTGCTCTTTGGGTGCTCGCTCGCTGGTTTTTATTTTAGTACCGTACTCTGATATACCTCCCAAGAGTTTAGATAAATACCCAAAAGAAGAGACTTCTGAAGCCAAGGAATCATGTTTCTTTGCCCAGTTTATAGAGGTTTTGCCCTCCAAGGATAGGCAATAGATGGAGAGGAGGCGTGTTATTCTAGAATTTGTGGTCTGTCGCTGTTGCCATTGCTTCTTTCCTAGAGTCAGTCCTTCAGAAGTTTCAACAAAGATCTGATAACCAGTGGAGGATGGAGCAGAGTGCAGGACATGCCAGGCTGGCCTGGCGTTGCCTACACATGCACGTTTACCTTGTGCAGTAGCCATAACTCTGCTGCCACAGCACACGGCTTCCCTCACGATGTATCTGTCTAGGCGGCGATCTGAGAGGCCGTCACTGACTCCGGGTGCGGGAAGGGGTTAAGGCATTTTGGTGTTTATAAAACTCACACCCAGAAGCACATGGGTTCTCTTCAAGTAGGGATTTACTTCAAAGCTGGTGATTAATGAATATCTTAGAGTCTGTTTATGTATAACAGTCATGTAAACTCTGTCTAGGGTGAGGAAAACAGGCATCAATTTGAAGATAAATTTTCTTTCTTAGTCAAACTTTCCAGTGTTCGTTAAACATGTTGTTTATGTAAAATTTATTTATAGCGGATTTTTACACTCACTCAGTAATCACTGAAGATATATATATATATATATATATATATATATATATATATATATATGAAATGTCTACTTTTAATTCTAGCTAACACCTTTGTTATTTATACCAGCATGTATAAGTCTTTCTTTATGACATAACATCTGTTGCCGGAAGGCTGCTGCTGTTGGCAGAAATGACTAATGTATTTTCAAGCAAGCAAAAGAATGAGATCAATCATGGAAGAGAAAATAGCCTTGTTCCTACGTGGCCTGTACTGCAGGCTTGAGTCATTCATGTGCGCACACATGGAAATTTCATTCTGAGACTCCTTCTGAGCTGTTCAGAGATGGTGATACAGTGAGAATTGGGGCTGCAAGTCCTCTCATGATCTTACAAGCCTTTAAGGTCCTGAGATTTATCTCATTCATGATGGAAGTATCTTTGTTGGTGAACAAGTGTGACACATATTTGTCCTTATCCACCATCACTCTTAAAATTGACAACTTTTTAGTATGAAATTAGACTTTAATCAGTTTTCACTAATTAAACCATTAAGGTAACATCTTTAATTACTGTGCCTTGGCCAGTAAATACAGTCACTTACTAGGTTCATGCATGTTTTTCCCCCTTTGACTGAATTGTTGTCACAATGAAGCAAACTGATATAACATTGTTCAGAATGGAACATCCTGTTTGTATAAAACCCAATCCTCCTTTTTATGGGCCATATGTCTTTAAAAAACCAACATCTTCCATTTTTTTTAGGTGTGGAAAACTTGGATAATATAGAAAAACAGAATGGGAAAAATTAAATATACTAAAACTGACCTCTTGAGAACTCAGGACTAAAAATCTAGAATGGGGTGACAGATATAAGAGAAACATGAACTACAGAAATTACTTGGAAGTCCATTTTTTTTTTGGTAAAATACTTAAAAGTATTAAGTTTTATGATAATTCATATAATAGTTACAAATTTTCATTAGCTAATGATGTATAGTTTCAGTTGAAAACCAAAATCAAATTTTCTGGAGTCGCAAAAACATTTCACATTTTCCAAGTCATTGTTTCATAGGCCATGAGGTCTACTGGTAGTGTCAAATCTTCCCCAGTGCTCAGAAATCCCACGGAGACTGGCACAGCATCTGTAATTCTAGAAATGAGTCAGCTACACTCACAGTGCTGTGGTATGGAGCAATCTCAGTAGTCTGGTAAAGCAAATCCAGAGGAATTATGAATGTCCTCCAACCATCCCACCCTGAGAAGATAATATAGGACTCATTAGTGAATATTTTGGTTCAAATAGGAACTGCTTCCCTCAGGCTCATTTGCTTGCATTTCCAGTTGGTGGTACTCTTTGGGAAGGGTATGGAACCTTTCGGAGGCAGAACCTTACTGGAGGAAGTACACCAAGCCACTGGGGTGCAGATGATAGAGCCTGTCCTCACGTCCTGTCTCCCCCTCTCTCTCTGCTTTCTTTCTGTGTGTGGATAAATGGTGTTATCACTTTTCTTGATGGATAAGCTGGCCTCACACTCCTTTCCTATCATGATTGACTGTATCCCCTCTGAGCCTAGGAGCCAAAGTAAACCCTTTATTCCTTAAGTTGCTTTTGTTGATTTTTCTTAATGTTTAATGTTTGTTTATTTTTATTTTCTTTGTACGTGTATTTGCTTACATGTATGTATATGCCTATCTGGCATGCCTGGTGCCCAGAGAAGCCAGAAGAGGAGGTTGGGTTCCATGAAGCAGTTATAGGGAGTTGTGTGCTGCCTGATGTTTATCCTCTGCTACAGTGGCAAGTGCTGTTGACTGCAGAGCCGTTTCTGCAGCCCTGTGTCACGGTGTTCTATTACATGAATAGAAAAGACACAGGTACAGAGATTCTGTATTAAGTTCTGCCAAGGAGGGCAAGGGAAAGAGCACACAGGTAATTTCTTTGCAGATTCTTTAGAGTAGAGAGAGAGAGAGAAAAAAAAAGAAAATGGATTCCAAGGTACACGAGACACAATTATATTTAATTATGTGTTGGGATATTGCAGACAAATATGATCTCTAGGCTGGAAGTGCAATAATTCTTTAGTTGCTTGCTGCACTAGATGGTTCCTATACATCATTAGAGTTCAATGTGGTCTGAATCATACAGGGCTATCCTGTGCTCTATGTATGCTTAATCAGGAGCTGGTAGCTTTAGGTTGGTTTTCCCTGGATCAAGGTCTTTTTTTTTTTTTTTTTTTTTTAAATACAAACGCTCCAAGTCCTACCTTTTTCAAAGTAGGGACCACACAAGGTTTGGTTCTCTGTTTGGTACATTGTTCTCTGTCTGATACATTATCTTTCCTATGTCCACTGTGGTCTAGGAACCACATTGATTACATGTTGTTTTCCAAACTGGAACCTCTGTCTTGTGTTCCTTATGCTCCACCCTTTCCTCCTTACTTATGAGTTAAATGACTTCTTCTGAGGGTCCCTAGGTCACTTCAAAAGCATTTGACTCACATGCGATGGTCAGGATGAATTGCTAAGAACTAGGAACCTTAGGAGACTTTTAGGACTACCTTCTTTAAATAAAACTAATGTTAAACAAACAAGTTTTTTTAAATAGTCCATGAGATATACCATTTGTTGATGGTCATGGAATAAATATTCCTACCAGAATTATTTAACCTACCATTGAGTCTCTTTGACCATGGAGCTGGGAAGAAAAGTTCCAGTAGGTTCTTAATGAGTTGGCACAACACGGCAATAAGATACTGCAGGTAATTCCAAAATTAATTCTAGACAACTGGAAAAAGGTTATTTGTGTATTTATAAATGTAAGTTAAATGGAAGGATAATGGCTCAATAAAAAATAGGAATATTGAACATAAGTTTGTTATGTTTGGGGGAACGTGACCCATCCACAGAACACAAGCTTAGCTATTTATGGAGGGGCAATGAGAGAGCGGGTTTTAATTTCAAGCAAGAAGTTCAAAAATATCTCATGAACTTGTGTAGAAGTTAAAGAAACACAGATTGTATAATAATTATGTTGATGAATAGCTCATCAAGTTAATACTTAAAAAGTGTTGATTGACTGAGCACAGTCAGCTTGGCTAAAGGTCTCCACTGTCAAGTCATTGGGCTCAATCTTTTGATTCTCTCAAAATTGTGTGGTGTAATTATAATTTTTGCTATTATTAGTGCGTGGGGGGAATAGCTATGGTAGAGGATGACATAGTCAGGATTCAAAGAAAAATTTGACAAATTAAAATAACAGATCACCATAACAACAAAGAAGAAATTTAAAGGCAGCCTTGGGCTCTGCATTTAAGTTAAGAAATTCTCAACAAAAATTCAAGAGCGATCAAGCTTGACAACATTTGCTGAGAGGAAAATGCACAGGTTTTAGGTGATTGCAAACTCAATATAAAGCAATACAGAGTATGATTGCTAAATCAACCCATACACTTGTAGTGTGAATTTAAAAATCAATGCAGGTTTGAGCAAGCCATGGAAACTCCAATATTGATATATTTGGAAGAGGATGTGTGGCCACCTAGAAAGAATCCACTGGGTACCATATCCTGCCAGGTCCTGAAGTCCCAGATACTCACCTCTTCTCTCCCAGAGGTCCAATATTCTTACTTCTTTTCTATATGTTCACCTACCCCGTTCCTAGGTTACACCTCTCATTCTCTTAAGTTTAAACTTGATGTCATATTTTCCTCATGTCAGACTCAGAAGTGTCTTCCTTGTGCTGTAGGCATTTGATCAACATAGTATGTTCAGCTTTCCTTCAATAGTTATCTATATTTCACATTGTGCTAACATTTACTGCTAGTAATTCAATGCCACCTGCTAGACTCTGGACTGCACGTACTTGATTTGGGTAATAGGATATGACATGGTACTTTGAGGTCAGAGATCATGTCTTGTCACATGAGTGTGTCTTCTAATAACTACCAGACTACTTCCAAATGAGAATTGATTAAATGGAAGCAAATATGAAATAAGTTTGATAAAATTCAAATTTGTATGAAGCCCAAGAATTGGGTTTCTTGAGTTCATCCATTCATTTCTAGTGGGAGCTACCTCATACGAATTACACTCTTGACCCTGGCTTCTCAGAAGTGTGCGTTGTATCACTTATAAATGGGTTGGACACTGCACCAGAATGTGAAGTTTCAAAGCTTTTAACCAACATTTTACTGCAGAGATTTGAAGAGCGTGGCTTAATGGTTTTTGTGGCCTGTGAATTCTTCCGAGAGGAGATAATGTATTATACATTAAGTGCTGATACTGCAGTGTGTTCTTCATGGTTTTAAACAACAGAGATCGCAAGGCAAGTCTGTTTTTGATGACTCATGGTGATAAAGTCAGTTAAGAATGTTCAGTTTAGTGGAGCCGCCCTGGGTCTTCTTCTACTTTCCTAGTTATGGCCAAAAAAATCATGGATGAGATAGTATTATCTCATGAATCTTTCAGGGTTTACCTCCAGGCAATTCAGAAACATCAGGGACTCAATTTATAAAGCTCTGGAGGCTAGAAGTGCAAGATCAAGATACCAGTAGAGTTTCTGTGTGATGGGGGATGTCTTCCTGTTCCTAGATGGTGCTCTGAACTCCTAGGGAACAAGAGATGAGGCTGCGCCTATGCCTCTCTTTATAGGGCACTCATTCCATGCACCCCAACTCTGTCCTTATGCCCTGAGACCCACACAAAAGCATTTTAAAGATGAATTTTGGGTAACCCAGAATGCAGACCACAGAGCTTACTCTACCATATCCCAGGACTAGCAAACATGTCACAATGTGTACAGTTTTCAAGGTGTGTTTTCCCATTCTGTTCTAAGGAAGTAGATGGATATAGCAATATAGGGAGGAGAAAATTGTGATTTCATTAATCTTTTTAAACTGCAAAGTATTCACTAAAGAAATTGTTAGGATGGCAATTAAAGGATTCTTTAACATAAAAATATCCATCGATTACTTGATTGATTAATTAATTTATTTATTACATTTGTTTGATCATGAATGTACATGCCAATGACACTGAGCAGACATTCAGGTCTGAAAACAACTTGTGGGAGTCAGCTCTTGACTTCAACCATGTGTGTTCTGGGGACTTGAACTCAAGCCTGAAGAAACTTGGTGACAAGTCCTATACGTGCTGAGCAATCTTGGCTGTCCCAAAGATGGCGACTTCACACAATAATATTTTGTAGTCAGTGCATTGGTCCCTTGTGAGCAGATGGCTGCAGATTGTGAAGGTTAAAGTCAATGTGTGAACAAGGAAAGGCAGGAGCTTGGTAACCAAGATATGTTTGTAATAATAGAGATGCTAAGGGCTCTTGTCTCTCCTGCCTTGAAGAATGGACTGGCAGCATCCTTGGCACTGTGGTGAGGGGAAGCTGCTCACACCATGAGAACACATTCTTTTGAATCTGGGATCCAGGAGTATCTTTCCTCAAATTTCTCTGTAATATTCATTGTGCTGTTGATGCGGAGATGTCAGGTGAAGTTTCTGCCAATTTAGCTTCTGAGAAGTTGAGTCACAAAACAGTTCAATGACTTTTCTAAGGTCATGACCCAACTCAGCAGGTATGCTGAGAGAGCTCTAACCCTTCTTCACAGCAAGCTATAATTTCTACCACTTTGTAGTGTTGTGTTCAAAATAAAAATTCGACCTGGAAGGATCTCCTCTTTCGTGCTGCCTCTTTTTCTCTTGTGATGGCAGCTGTAAGTCTTGCTTTTTTGTTTATCTCAGATCAGAATTTAGCTCCCAGAGTTTGTAGAATTTGCACTGCCTGATGGGTCCCCTCCCCCACTGCTTACTCATGCACTTTTGACTAATAATATTAGTCAGATGGAGGGAAGACTGTGCTGGGGGAGAATGGGGAAGATTGGGGGACTATGTCATTCTTAGTGCACAGAAAGGCAAGCTGAAAGGAGGAACAGGAAGAATGGGACTTTGATTGTCAATAGAGGCTTTAAAGAGATCATTGTCAGATGGCATTTCAGATGCACGTGCAATGTCTTCTTCAGGATCCATTCAAGAGATGTGTGCTAGTCTGTGTGTGAGCACGGATGTCTGTGCTCACACAGAAGACGAACTTGCATATGGCTTTACGTACTGATCTCTGTGGCTTTTCTGAGTGTTTGTAATACCTTAATAAATCAAGCTCTTCTGTCACTTTGTCTTGTAAACCAACCATCGGTATAAACACATTTGACTTCAGTAAGTTTATTTTTCTGTAGATAAAATATGAAAAACATTAAAGTGAATTATAAGGTCATGACTACAGTTTTAGCCAACAAATAGGTGTTTATAAAACCCAGAAGCATATTTTTTTAAAGTGGAAGCAAACACAAGAAAACTTGAGGAATCTATTTTTCTCTAATTGGAATGAAGAATTTAACAAGAATGAATAATTTGTATGTTATCAATAAGAGTCCATTTGTCTCCACTTAAAATAGGGAATTCATGCTAGCCATCTAAACGTTAAACCTTAGGGAAAATTAAAAATTCAGTCCAGCTAGTAATCTATACTCACTTAGGCATGTTCCATGTAATTTCATTTTTTCCCCTCCATTTATGATTTGTCTTGAGACAAGGTTTTACTATATAGGCCAAGTTAATCTGGAACTGTCTAATAAATACTGGAGGTTCTAGATGTTCTATTCTGCTGCCTCAGATTTAAGCATGGCTTTACTTTTAAAAAAGAAAATTGTGTGGATGCATAGTTGTTATTATTTATAATCTACAGTTAAATAAAGCACCCTCTTCAAGGATATGCAACCCACTTATTATTATTACTCATTGATATTGATGATATCCTCCTCCTCCTCCTCCTCCTCCTCCTCCTCCTCCTCCTCTTCCTTCTCTTCCTCTTCTTCTCCCGCATCATGGCAATCTCAGGTTAGCTTTAAGCTCACCCTTCCATAGCCATACTATAGTCTTGACTTCTGATGATAACAGTCTCTCCAGGCTTCCTTTCATTGTGCCAGGTTTCGGGTCAGGCTGGAGGTGTGCATGACAGTAGAACTGCTGTGTGAGGGCTGTGCTTTGTTGGCTCCTTAAACTTCAATAAGTTTTTCAGTAACTGAACACAGATTGATGCCTTCTATGGTGCCTCTGATGGTGTAATTTTTCTTAAATAAAAGTCCTTGCAGTAAGTTAAGTAGTTTGAGGTCTATTATAGTCTCACGGTTCTGTGATGAAGTAATTGTATATAATTGTAACTTGGCCTTAAATGTATTATTTTTTTATCCACATTGGCCTACAAAGAGTTATTCTCTGCTGCAATACTAACAGAACTTTTCTAATTTCTCACTGTTTTTGCCAAGATGTTAGTTGTAGTGGGTAGAAAAATAATGCTCCTTCATGGAAGAGAAACAAACATATTTTGAATCACAAGTATTGAATACTGTTATTGTAATTTAACAAAATATTATAAAATTATACTGGTTAGATGGAGAACCTTTACATTTAATAATGATAAAAAGAGAATGGAAACCTGTAATATACTTATATTATTAAAATTCTCATTCACTCATAAATATGTGTATCACACTCTCACAGCACAGCCTGCTTCTGCTATGACCAAGTTTGCAAAGTGTTGTGTTGATAGTGTGTTTTGGTACATCAAAATTCCTTCACAAATATGACTTGCCTTTATTTATTTGGTGTATGTGGTTGGGAGCATAGCTTGTGTACGTACCACTGTGAGCATGTGGAGGTCAGAGCACAATACAGAGAGTTGCCTCTCTATCATGTGAGCTGCAGAGCTAGAACCCATTATCAAGCATGATGGCAAGAAGCTTTATCCACTGTGGAGACATCTCACCATGCCCTCATTCTTTCTTATATATAAATAATCTGAACTAGTACAAACAGGTAAGGCAATATAATTGGTTTCAATGGGTAGCAGAGCTGGAAGCTCTAGGAAAAGTTGGAGGGGACTGACCTGGCAGGTATAGGCTGTAACATTGGGAATGTGGAAACTCATCCATGCTCTTCTGTAAGTTAGCAAGAAGCCACAGAGGTGTAAGGGAAACCCCATTGATTCATGCTTATCTCTATCTTGGCTGTGGACGTCTCCGAGTTTAAAGGTTCACTTTTTGAATTGAGAAGATATCTGAGTTAGTTAAGGGTTGCCACCTATGCTTGAGGACCTGAGTTTGGATCTCCAGCACATATTTAGAAAGCTGAGTGGTGGCGAGCACCTGCGGTCACAGGGATAGGGTCGCGGAGGCAGGAAGGTACCTTGGCTGGCCCGGGTGAGCTCCAGACTCAATGAGATGGTATACCCCTACACATGTGCCACACGAATAAACATGTACATGCATGCATACATATATACATACATACTTACATACATACACACACTACAGTTTTAAGATCATCATTACAAACTGTGACTGCAAAAATATGAGCAGTTGAGTAAAAGCAATCTCATAAAACAGACTGCAGTAATCTAGCATTCCTTAAAGGTGACCACATTCCTTACAGCAGGACAGTTTTCGGGGTTCAGCCTAGTGCTGTAGAGCGTGAGGGCGGACTGGGTCAAGGCTAATGGCCATTTAGCGCGGAATCCCCAGGCCTGCTGTGAGACGGAGAATACCGCCACTGATAAGAGCCCACTTTCCTGAAGCTGAGTTTCCAGTGGACTTTGGCAGCACTCACATGAAGCCCTGAAGCTGACTCACACTTGCCAGAGGGCAGTCGACCCACTCAAAGCAGGTCATTGGCTTGTCTGTATTCCATTCTCACACAAGACACCGTATATCTTCATTAATGCTCGAGGCACCGATTCATGGAATTTCATAGCTATGAAGTCAGAATTTTTGTAAAAATTACTTTCAGATAACTGGAACACACACACACACAAAACCTTCCTCTTATTATGTATATGTATGTTTTATATTTTCTCTACAGACATATTTTTCTGCCCTGTCGCACCACATGGCCAGGCTACATATACAGTCTTAAATATGTCAAGGCTCCCTTAGGGGAGGCTTGGGATGTGGGAGGCTCTTAGCCAACAGTCAGGAGGCTGGGAGTTCAGGAGGGTAATTGATTTAAAGAATAAATCAGCAAGTTCACACTGGGGCTGGAAAACAAAGCTTCCCTCAGCATTTTAATAGATAGACAATCATTAATTTTACCCCAAATTACATGCATGCTTATAATGTTTCAACAGCTGCTGATTAATTGTTGAACAGCAATAATGGGAGACTGAGAAGACCTTGTTGATAGGAAGTTTGGGAGGGTCAGCAAATTTACATGGAACACAGCTGTCCCTTCAGACCTCCAGCAAAACTGTTGGATCACAGCTTGGCCGTGAATTTCCTCTTATGGGTCATAGGATGTATTTCTCTCTCTTTTTAGTTTATTTGCTGACTTATCATGACAGTTTTCCATGGTTTTATGTGAATGCACTTTGTGGTTTTAGTATTCCAAGAATGATCAAAGCTTGTAGACAGGTGAGCCCATGTTTGTTTCTTAAGCAAAATCTTTTTTTTTTTTTTTTTTTTAATTAGATGAAGGAGTTAAGGAGATCACTCTCTGCAGCTAAAGGACACCACATTTGAAGAAGGCCTGGGTGCACTATTTTCTATGCTGGTATTCTTTAGATCACTGCCCTCTTTGAGGCTTAGTGCTGTATCTCCATGTGAATAGCAGTCCTTGCTTTGGCCTTTACTGCAGTAGGGAAAACAAGTGGTTCTTAAGCACAGAGAAAGATGCATTGAGGTCATGCACTAAATATTTCTCTCTCCCTTCCTTTCTCTGTTATTCCAAAGGAATGTAAGATCAGACCAATTTGTTTTGGCTGGAAAGCAGAGGGAGTTAAACAATGTTAAACTTTCATTATCAGCTGTATTGTTTCTCTGTTTGTCTGGTGTGATTATCAGAAAGCAAACTGAACTAAATTGCTGAAGCATTTCAAGGGAAAGTCCAATAGTATCTGTTTCATTACTATCTTTTAATGTTTATTTTTGATTACAGACATTTACAGAATGGACAGTGTTTATCTAAAACTGTGTATATTCATCTGTTTAAGATGCATGGCACTCTGATTTGGCAATCTTATTCTTGTACCCCAAATTTCGGGATTATTAGAAAATAAATGAAGAGCTTACCTCAGAAGAATATATATATATATATATTTAATCATAGCTATTTAGCAGGAGCACTGATGACGCTACCTTTTCAGGATATTTTATTTAGACAATAGGCAGCTGTTTTCCCTAAATTTTTGGAGATGAATGTATTGTGTTGTTAGGAGATTATACCAGTAAATGAGTAACTTCACTGGGGACAGGAGGGATGTAGACATGAGACTTCAGATCAACCAATGAAGGGAAATGACTTCCAAGTCTGTTTCAGGATAAAATATGGCATTTGGCACTAATTCTTTTTGTAGCAGAAGTGTTGTCACCAAGCAAATATCAGCTACATATGCAGAAAGATGAGAGAGAGAGAGAGAGAGAGAGAGAGAGAGAGAGAGAGAGGAGAGAGGAGAGAGGGAAGAAAGAGAGAGAGAAAAGAGAGAGAGAAAAGAGAAAGAGGGAGAAATAGAGGGAGAGAGAGGGAGGGAGAGAGAGAGAGAGGAGAGAGGGAAGAAAGAGAGAGAGAAAAGAGAGAGAGAAAAGAGAAAGAGGGAGAAATAGAGGGAGAGAGAGAGGGAGAGAGAGAGACAGAGAGAGAGTGTGTGTGTGTGTGTGTGAGAGAGAGAGAGAGAGAGAGAGAGAGAGAGAGAGGAGAGAGAGAGAGCAAACTGAGTGCTCTATGACTTTTGAAAATGGATTTCGGACTGCCTGCAGGAGCACAGTCCTCATTAGGTTCTGTACAGAGCCTTGTGAAGTGTGGACCTCCTTATGCTTTTACCTTTTCAAGTGTTTATTTTTACGCTTAAGGATAAGCAATTTCCTGTAATAGACTACAATTACGACTCTGCCACTCTTCCAGTCTCGAGCACGTTTTCTTTGAGAAATCTTGCACGTGAAAGCACTTTGTAGACTCCGAGTGAAACCCCAAAGCAGGTGTGTGCGTTGATGATGTTACTGAAGTCCCTGCATTATTTCCTAATGGACTTTAAATTATTGGAAGCAAGAATTGTCATTTTTTTTTCCTTGAACATAACAGATACTTGGAAAAGACACTGAATGGACACCCAGCTCCAGCTGTGTGCATTAGGCATGTGGCTGCCAGGCTTAGTGGCAGGGAGACTCCACAGAAGGGTGCCTGTTGCTTCTGCACTGTCAAACACATGGGTTCTTCCTCCTGTCCTCTCTCCTCTTTGCCCTGTTTTCAAGCAACAGGGCATGGCCTACTGCCCAGTCCTGCTTGCTGTACATTTCTCTCATCCTTTCTCATCAGTTTCTTCACTAAACATTTGCAGTTTGTATTGTAGGCAATGACTACATTTATTGGCCTGTTGATTTTCCATATGATTTTTGTTGTATTTGTCTTCAGAACTGGTTCTGACCTGGTCTTCCTTTATCAAGGAAAGTCTATAACGTGTGTCTCTCCTAAGTTTGTTGTCTGCCATACCTGGGTTGGTTTCTTTGGTCATTTCTGTGTTCTGTGTATCTGAAGACAAATGATGATAGGTTCCAGGTTTCTTGCATAGCGTAAAAAGAAATATAGCTATCTGAACCTTTACAAGGTAAGGGGAGGGCTGAATGTGAATGTTGAATCCCACAGGATACTAAATGGAAAATTATTATCAACTGTGGGGACTATGTCAAAACACAAAAATAGCACACAAGTAAAAACATGTCAGAGGATAGGCTAGGCTTTCTGGGAATGGCATTTACAGAGAGGCTTATATTTTCAGGTGGAAGTAGCTGAAGCAAGAGAAAAGGGGTTGGAAACTACAGCATCTGTGTAGGGTGAGAATCAGCTGAGAATCTTGCCAAACAGGAAGCAGGACTTGAACCTGCTGTGTAGTAACAAGGAAGACGGGATAACATCTGATGACTGAGACCAGGCTGTGGCCATGTGCTGTGAATCCCTGTTCTTTGCTAGTCATTTTGCTGCTAATAGCTTGTGATCTATAAAGCCGGAAAGTCATAGATGGGATTGATATGATTCCAGACACCCTTTAAAAATGACTAAATACAGCAATTCCAAACTACTGAAGAATAGAAGAATCAATTAGAGGCAACCGAGAGAAGCACCAGATATTCTAGTGAAGAGGTTGAACACTTAACAACCATGGAATGAGTGATGGAGGGACAGAGATGGATCTGACATACAGTTTTCCCTAGTGATAAACACCATTGTTAGTATATGGGCTGAATAAGAAAAGAGAGCAGCTAAGCATCATTCAGACTGTCAGCATGGAGAGTGGGGTGCACAGGGGGATTCCGAGTCAGAGACCAGCCTGGGCTGTATTTCAAAAATGTACTCATTGAGAAGGAGCAGAAGGACTATGGATTAGAAAGTCATTATTTACTGATAAGGTAAGTACTTCCTATGAGACAGGCCATAGCTAGGGGCTGGGTGCTGGGCGAAGATGGAAGGCAAGAGTTTTCATCAGGAGGATGGTACCCAGAGCAGTGGAACTAGGAAAACCCTTACTTACCTTGAGTGCCCTTGAGCACATTTGGTGATTCTTCTTTGAATGTAGTGTAGATGAAAGAAAAGTCCTCCAGTAGGCATTGATGCTTATGCACCTTGCCACCCTCTCCTGCTTAAAAAGCTCAGGGCTCTGCTAGTCAAATTCACCAGCTCTAGATACATTCAGGACTAAGGCTCAAGAAGTGCATTTTCGGGACCTATTTTTGTTTAGCTTCTGTTGCTGCGGTGAAACACTCTGACAAAAAAGCAACTTAGGAGAGGAAAGATGTATGTTAGCTTACAATTCCAGGTTCTGGTCTTCATTGTGGAAGAGTCAAGGCAGGAACTCCAGGCAGACAGTCACATCATCTTCGAGAGAGGAGAGAGAAGAAATTGCCTGTTGCACTCTGCTCTATTTCTCCAACCTTATACATTTCAGGGAACTCTGCCTAAGGAACGATGCTGCTTGTGTTGGGCTGCATCTTCCTACAGCAATTTAAGCACCAGGAAGTCCCCCCCCCATCAATGCACCTTCAGCATTGGGCTGCATCTTCTTACACCAATTAAAGTACCAGGACAGTCCCCCCATCGATGTGCCTTCAGACCACCCTTTATGGAGGCCTTCTTCCCAAGTGGTGTGATTCTAGATGGTATCAAGTTGACAATGAAAGATAACATCAGAGGACACATCTTCCTTTTAGGGTCAATAGTAGTTGTGTCTACAAGATTGATGCATGGAAACAGGAGTAAGAGAGTTGTTGGAGGTGGCTGAAAGAAGATTTGAGCCTCACTGAGGACCAGGCAGTGGAAAGTTAGGATTGACATTGTACCAAGTCTATGGCATGGTATAGGGGTTAATATCTGGCACATTAGACTTAAGTCTGATTCTTTGTCACTCCCAACAATTTGATAAATAGCCTCAAAAAAATTTTTTAAGGAAGTTGGCTCTTGTAGTTAAACTAATGAGTTTCTCATATGATTATTTCTTAATTAACCTTGACCGTGTTTTACCTTATGGTATAAAGTTCAACTTACATGTATCTTCAATCTATCAATATTTTATTGATTGAATGAGCATACATTAATGTTTTTCCTTATTTAGTATCTAAGTTGGCACAGTTTGCTTCTGTCCTTCTTATGACAGGGGTTTGTAATTGATGTGTCACACAGTGAACCCCCAGCAGACATGATTCTCTATGGGATAACCTCAAGTTTGGGCACAGTGAGGAGAAACTAAAAAGAAATCAAAAAGAGATTTTGGAAACTCGCCAAGGTCAGCACTGAAAGACACTCTGCTAATCTGGGGGTGGGGTGGGGGTGGGGTAGGCCAGGAAGCTTTAGATTCTTAGGAGACCCATTTCCTGCAGTGCTGAGTGCCTGGTGATAACCATGAAAGCATGGGGGTATTGCTGCTGATAAATTCATTAGCTTTCCAATTTTAAACTCACTTATTTGGGGATGAGATTTAGCTGGGCACTGCTGAATGTAAGGTAAGTGTGTGTGTGTGTGTGTGTGTGTGTGTGTGTGTATTTTCATGCACAAGGGAACTCCTGGTTTATTGACAATTCTTAAGAGGTCCTCAATGTTGTTTAAGGGTACCAATCATGTTAGGTGTTCTGTGACCCTGAGCACACCTCTAGATGATCTGATAGATGCCTGCTTAGATGATGCCTGGTCTGCCTGATAATTTTGGTTTAAAAGAAGTTTAGGAGACTGCAACCATAGCTCAGTGGTAGCATATTTATCTATCATTCACAAGGTTGTAGTTAAATTCCCAGTACTCACAAAGTAAAAGTTCAGAGAGGAAGGAACCTCATTCACATTTTAAGTAGTGTATCTGCCTATAAAACTTTGGGGAGATTGTAGCTGCAGAAGATACCTTATAGAATGCTCCATGTCCCAGAAAGTGTAATATCACTATTATTTTAAATATTTTTATTTTATGTGTATGAGTATTTGCCTGCATGTATATATGTTTACTGTATACCTGGTACTCATGGAGACCAGAAAAGGGAATTGTAGCTATGCACAGTTGTGCACTGCCATTTGGGTGCCAAGAACTGGATCCTGGTCCTCCACAAGAGTAGTAAGTCCTCTTGAATGCTGAGTTATCTTTCCACTCCCAGAATATTACTTTAAACAAGCATTTTATCACTTAGGCAGTTGGCCAGAATAATCTCATTGAGTCATTATTTCTTAAATATGGAAACTGGGAATGGATTGTATGTGCTATTTTGCTTCAGATCATTTCAAGCTGCACACTGTGGCATGGGGACTCCAGAATTTTTTTTTTTTTTTTTTTTCTGACACCCAGGTCTTCACTCTCTCGTGCTTTTAGGAAGAGCCCTGAAGCAGGGCATCTTACAAGCCACAGTAATCTTTGAAAAACCTGAGGGGAATGGTCTGAAGTGTGAGCCACACTGTATTATTTGTGTCCTCTCAGGATTTGTAGCAGCTGCAGTTCAACCTCAAAGTTCAGCATCAGGGAATTTGCCAGAAACTCAACACTATTTCTCAAATGCTGAGAATTCTGGCTACAAATTAGGAAATATTTCTCTAAAGCACAGCACTTTGAAGAATGCGACATGCTATGAGAAACTGCAAAATAACACTCACTGGATTTCCCAATGTGAGGTAAGAATAGCTCCCGTTGACACACAGAGCCTGTGGGAGATGGAGTTAGCCATTGCTGCAAAGGCAAACTGTTATATTCTGGCTCTCAGAAACACACCTGTTTATACCTTCTAGGTGGATTTGTCTTTTATTTGATTCATTTTATTTTTGAGACAGAGTCCTTAGCTCAGGCTGGCTTCAAACTTACTGGGTAGCCAAGGATGCCTAGGAATTTATGATCCTCCTACCTCCATCCCCCAAGTGACAGAGTTACAGATGTGTGGTCCTGTTATGCCGTGCTGGGGATCAAACAGGGATTTGTGCATGTTAGGCAAACAGACCACTAGGTGAGCTACAAACCTTGCCTCTGATGCCTTCTGCTGAGCAGGAAGACGGGGGAGATGCTTCCAAATGTGAGGGCAACAGAGCAAGACACATGTCCATCATCCAGTGCTGTTATTTAACTCTCTTGGACAAATGTGCAGTTCACCCCATGATGTTCTGTACATTTGGAGTTAGCCAGAAAGGTATCTGTTCACTTAATTCACACATCACAGTAACATGTACATTGGAGGAAAATGCCACTGTTCATGACATCACCCTATACATTAAAAAAAAACAAAAAAACAAAACATTGGATGTCTGCAGTTATTTTATATGGTATTCCAATTCAATTTAACCCATGTGTGATTAATACGGATTATGAAAAACAGGTAGATGAGCCATTTGTAAAATAATTTACAATGATCTCTTCTGTTTGTATGTTTTTTAGCTTTGCAGTTACAGACAGTTAGACATCTACATACTTTTAATCCAGAAGCAATAGCACCTTCTAGAATATGGACATTTACACTTTGGTAGGAAATTCATGAGTGTCTGTGTTTTCTGGTATCTGTTTGCCTAGAAATAAATTTACTGGTCAGACATGGAGCCCAGTTCAGCTGTGTTTCCATGGTGGAATTGACAATTTACATGGATGTTGGTGTTCAGATTTTGCTTTTACTGATTACATCATTTTAATGATGGTGTCAATATATATTTCCACAATAAAACCCCAGAAAGGAAATTAAATCACACAATAGATTAAAAAATAAGCATTCTAGAAGTCTGAAGTATAAAAATGTAAATAAATTAAGATAACCTGTACCATCTTTTAGCAATTATGCCAGAGCCAAACACCAAGGGAAATGTCAAATCAGAGGGTTTGTGTTTGTCAGGTTTTGTTGGAGATTTTCACTTGTGCTTGGATAAATCCAGTTCTAGACAGAGTGGAGAAGTGGGCTCTGTTATTAAAGGGGATGCAAATGGACGCCCCCTCCCAAATCACAGCATCAGCTGACACCACTGCAGACACTGGGCCTGCCTCCAAGTCAGAGACAAACCAGACTCACATTCTCAGGCTTTAAAATCTTTTAAGATTTACTTTTATATTTTAACCATGTGTATGCACATTCAAGAGCAGGCATGCCTGCAGAAGCCAGAGGTGTTGAATCCTCGTGAGCTGGAGTTATAAGTAGTTGTAAGCTGCCTAATGGCGGTGCTTGGAATCGAACTTGGGTCTTCTGCAAGACCACAGAGCCATCTCTGTAACCCCATTCACAGGACTTTAGAAGCTACTCTGCCCCCTGTTGTTTGCATGAAAAGACTTTAGCACGGTGATGCCTTTCTTAACAACTGTCCTCTTGACTTCAGTGATTGAATCTTTACTCATTTTTGGGTTTGGTCTGAACTTAATGAATGAAATAATAGTTAAATATGTCTTTTGATTTTTTAAAATTTCAATTAAGATTTAAATTTCTTTAAAGGAAAAACTTAATCTGGTCATTCCCACCGGACTCACTCTATCTCTGACTGTTAATATTCCCGCCTCCCTATAGTAGTATCACTTTTTATACCCTGAATATAAAATGTTATATTAAAATGAAAGTGGGAGAGGTTGGGAAGATAGTTCTGTGTGTAAAGTGTTTCCCACATAGCCAGAAGGACTGACTGGAGTTACATTTATAACACCTACACTAAAATTATTTTTAAAAGATATGGTGGAACATTCTTATAACCCAGGACAGGGGAGGGGGAAACATGATGATTCCCTGGGGCTCAATGGCCATCCAGGATAGTTTCATGGGCAAGCCTCAGGTAACAGTGAGAGTATCTACTTCAAAAACCAAGGTGGACAGCTTCTTAGGGTTCATACTTGCATTTGACTCTGGCCTATACACATGTGTTCACACACACACACACACACACACACACACACACACACACCACTCATTCATGAAAAAAATGTTTGTTTCTTAGCTGAGTTAGGAAAATAAAGGAGTCCATTTTTTCTTTGTCCCTCCATCTTCCATTGCTTCCTTTCCTTAGTCAAGGCTGGCAAGCCAGAAGAGTGGGCCATGCTCCCATCACTTCACCCCTTCTGCTCATGGTTCAGTTCCAACGTGTGTGACAACCAGCAGGTTAGCGACTCCTGGGAGGACAGCTTTAGGGAACTGTACCACAAAATGGAAGAAGCAGAATGCTTCCTATCCTGGGAGAGGGGGCACAAGCCTGCATTTACTGATTCTTTGATCTGGCTAGTTTGAAGTCTGAATGGAACAACAAGTACATTTATAAATCAGTTCAGTGTGTTTTCTGTAGGAAGCCCAAAGCATTTCATGTCTTGCACACTAGGCACATTCATCCCGGAATTATTTTATCTGCCTTAAAAAAAAAATCATCCCAAAATATTTCAAATGAAAACTTCCAAGGCATTAAAAAGTCATATGAAGAATTGGTGTCAGTGCCACTTCCCAAGAAATCCTCTTTTATTTACTGTTTGATCCCCAGTTCAGTGCTTTCTCCCCATCTGGCAGCTGTCACTTAGGCAGATGGCCACCAGCTGGGAGGGCAGCCTGTGTGTCTTACCCCCTGGGCACATCGGGCTCCAGGCTCCACAGACCTGATGTGAAAGCATACAGCATCATTCTTCAGGCTGACTGGCTAAGTTCTATGCTGGCTTGTCACCCAGAGCTTCCTGAGGGATCTTCCTGATGATTATGGGATGTCCATAGGGAACAGTTTCTGATGTCATGGCCTCAGCATACATGACAATGTAGGTAGTATACAACCATGCTCCAAGTCTCTCAATTAAGGGTCATATGCTTGCATTGAATTAGTGATGTTGAATAAAGACATGAGTCTTTAAAAGAAACAGAGGTAGAAGTAGACATGAGTTGTTAAGGGAATACATCCCTCTCAAGGTCCAGAGAGTCGATGAATGTCTGAAGAATTGGTTTATTCTCTCTAAACAATACGCTCATAATTTAATGATCATTATTGCTGGAACTATTCACATAAGATTTGTAAACAACTTGAAGCAGTGTTATTGACCTGTGAGCTTCTTGTTTGGAATACATGCTACATGCAACATGAGGTACAGTTTTTGAAAGGGATTTCTGCATTTTTTAAAACTCTGGTTGCTTTGAGTTCTTACTGCCATTTCCTCTAGGGCAGTAACTCACTCCACTGTGTAAAGCCAGCTAGAGTATTCAGGGTTCCTAAGCCTCTGGGTCATTCAGAGGAGATAAGGCTCTCCTGAATCTCTCTCTTTGCACTAACACCTGGCTTTGTTTTGTGTTTCTTTTAATCATAGATGGACTTTTGGGGGTGGGATGAGGGATGGGACAGAGTAAAGCTAAAAGGCAGATTAGCCATTGTTTACACATTTGTGTATTTCTCTTTTGTGAGCAAAGATTCTCACAAAAGTTCACACACACAAGAAAGAGCACACACAGCTGATATTTGTCCAAATTCAGATCAAATAATATGTACACACATACATGTATATGTACATACACATGTATATGCATGTATATGTTCTTATATGTCCTGACATTTTCACATCTCTACAATTTGTTTTTTTTATCTTTATTTTTATGTGAATAGGTATTTTGCTTGCATCTGTGTTTGCAACACCTGTGTGTAATGCCAATGAAAGTTATTAAAGTTATAATATCCCCTAAAACTGAAGTTACAGACAGTTGTGAGTCACCATATGGGTGCTAGGATTTGATCCTGGGTCCTCTTGAAGCGCAGCCAATCCTCTTAACTGCTGAGTTATCTCTATAGCCACACATCTCTATAGTTTTTAGCAACCATTCATATTTCAGTTCATGAGTAGATTATGCTTATTTTAATTTTTTGTGAGGTAAACATTTGTTTCTCATTTTTATAAAATTATAAGTAATATATCTAAGGCACATTTGTAAAAATTTGAAGATAATCTTGAAAATTTAATTCTTAAATACAGAATTTGTGGTCTCAAGATATGTATATTGGAAAGATCTTAATTTTGTATTCTCTGAAATGTTGGAAAGGGTACATCCTCCAACGATGCACAGTTTGTGGAGCACGCTCCATATTGTCCCTTCCCATGTTGGCTTGCCTGCTCTTGTCTTCATCCCCTGCCCCTGCTATACAGCCCTGAAACTTTGGGAAGCATCTTTTTTGCTTCTTCTTCTTCTTGACATGATCCCAGGTCAACTCGTCACTCATGAGCTCTGTGGGAAGCTGTGCCCTCAGTGTCTGCAAACATCCAGTCTAGGGCTTGGTAAGAATACTTTTGCAGATGGCAGAGTTTTCATGCTAAAACAAAACCATTCTTTTACTCTTTTGGGTCATGGCTGGCGAAGTTGATTTAAGATGCACAGTGGCCCCACTGATCTCCTGTTTCTTTGTTGATTCGGCCTGGGTGGATATTTCATCATGGCTGTCTCTTTCCTTCCTCTTACCTGGCCTGGTTTAACTTTAGACTCATTTGAGTTATGTTTGAGGATGACTTGTCATGAAAATTACATCCTCCAAGACTGCCCAAGGGATGTCTAGGGTTGTTTTTCTCCTCATCCTCAGTACTGAACACATTGGCCAATGCTCAAACACGGCCAGCTTAGACTGTGACTGACTCAGTGCCTCCCTGTCCTAGAAGGACTGTGGAAGCAAATGTGTTTGAAAACACTTGAAATAAAAGACATGGCTGTGAAGTGTAATATATTGCTGTCATGATTTGAGCCAGAGGATCTTAAACATATGGTTTGTGAGCATCAGAAAGAGGCAGAGGCAACAAAGCAGGTGCCTCCTCCACACTAGGAGCTGCTGCGGCTACTGTCATGCACCTTGATAAGAGGTTCAAATATGCCTGTCCTCAGGTACCTCCCGTTGTGAAATTTGTAATCTTCCTCCAACTCTGGGTGATGTATTTGTTGAAGCACACACACACACACACACACACACACACACACACACACACACACACGAAATTTCTTGATGCAGACCTAGATATGCAAATTAAAGATGATTACATCCCCTTACAAATGAGAAGACTGCAGTTTAGAAAGGTACCTGGCCTTTCTAATGTCATAGAGACTTTGAGTCAGGAATAAGTACATGTACAGTTCTGATGTCTTATACCACCTATTCCCTACTGATAATAGTACCCTGGACTGTCTTTTGCACATCTTGATGAAAGGGATTCACTAGCAAAATTAGAAATTCTAAATATGCCAGTCATTCAGCTTTAAGTTTAAAGAGTGAATCCAGCTTCCTGATAAGAACATTTGCTCTTGAAGTCACTGAACATCTACTTCTTGGATGCCTGCCTGCTGCCAGGTATTGGAGACATTATCTGCAAGCTTAACCTCCTGCAAACACCTCTTTATTTTTGTCCTCTCAAAACCAGACAACAACTACAGCTGTCACCACCACCAACATCCCACAGACACACTTCCTTACTGTCCCCCTCTTAAAAACCATCACCACCACCACCAAAAAGAAAAACAAGAACAAAAACAAAACAAAACAACAGAAACAATAATGAAAACAACGACAACAATGACAACCACAAACCCCTGGTTTTGGTACTGTCCTATTGTTTTAAAATTTCTTGTTCTGTTTTTGGATGTTGTCTGTTATCCTAATTTTCTCATTATAAAATTCACTTGTAAAACTTTCTAAAGGAATTAGTTGATCAATAATATTTCATGTCATACAAAATATTCAGGTATGAGTTTAAAATGCCCCGTGTTCCATGTACTTATACTCTGGGGGCTCAGTACACTCTTAGCCGAGCTATAGTGCCAGTGACCACGTGACTAGAAGAATGTGTGTCGGTGTGGAAGGCAGCAAAAAGGAAGTTGGTGACCTTGGTGTGGAACTTTTGGGGTGGAAGCCCTCAAAGACTCAGGTGAGACTCTCCACCAGCAACTAGATGCATTCAACTTGGAGAACTTGCCTGGAAATGAAAGTCTGAAGGTATAGTACAAAGACGAATGTAGCTAAACTACTCCATGGAAGATGTATGTTGTAAAAAAGAGAGAAGAAAGTAGACAGATGTCTGCTAATACAGCAGAGGCTAGGATACAAGAAGCATTGGAGTGGATTGGGGTGGTGTGCAAAGGCTGATCTATATGGAAGGACATGAAACACTACAGAATAACATCCTTGAAGCCTCCAGAGAAAAGACGTGTCTAAAAAAGCAGGTTTTAGGTGATGAAGGAACCAGGATGGAAGAACAGAGAGTTCAGAATCTTCTGATCCCCAGGTGTGTCATAGGGTAGGACAGTGAGCCTGATCCTGAAAAGTGCCCATTTACTCTAATTTGAGTAAGTGACTCATCTTCCCTTGTATATGTGGTTTTGGAACAGTCACCAGAAATCAATAATTTTGGTTCTCACCTTCTGAAGGTAAAGATGGTGTTAGCCATAGAACAAAGCCTTTTCCAGTCTGAAAGCACACTTCCTAGCCTGTTCGTATCTTGTGGTCCATCTGCCTAAACACATTTTACTGTGAAAGCAAATTGTTGAAACAAGACATTATTTAATATAGACTCCAATTCCAGTCACAATGGAGATGATATCTTAGTGCAAAGGCAAACATGTTTGGGCAAACTTGTTTACTAGCAATTTAGATACACTAAATAAAATAGACTTACAAATCATATGACCTCTTTATATTCTCATATGTGATCAGCTGAATGTTTCCAGTGCCCACTCTTGATGAAATTGCCTTGCAAATATTTGCACACAACGTTTATAGGATCTAAGAGAATTTGAGCCACTGTATTGCCGGTGACCAGAAGATAAAACTGTGACCCGCACATGGGGAGTATGCTTTACTCAAAGCCTGGAGTAAATATCATAGTGGGTCACCCTTCCTTATTTGACAACATGGTTTTAGCATTTGGATGAGAATGTGTAAAGGAAGCTGTGATCACTCACTTGGTATTGAAATCAATGGGTTTCATATATTTTGTGAAATAGAAATAAGGACATCTTATTCATCTGCTCATGGACTCCTTTTGTGTGAAGGTTAACAAGGCTGCAGGAAGTTCAGAATCTTTGTGGATTAAAAAAAGTCAATTTACTTAGGATGTTGGATCTGTTGGAATCTGAAACATTAAGATTATATAGGATGAAAGGTATAAAATTGATAGTTAGAGAAGGATGTTCACTCTCCCTCTCCCTCTCTCCCTCCTCCCCCACCCCTTACCCCGTGTGTGTGAAAGGACAACCTCAGGTAGACTTTCTCAGTCATTGTCCATCTTTTTGTTATTTGTTTGTTGGCTTTTGGGTCAGGGTCTCTCATTGAGTAGGCCAGGGTGGCTGGCCAGTGAGTACCAATATTCAAGGTACTTGGAAAGTACTCTTCACAATACCAATGAAGAAAGGTTAACACCAACTCAGATACAAATCCTTCCACTGACAGCCGGTGACCTGTCTGCACAGTACACAGGTGCAATAATTCCACAAACATTTTTGGAGTAAACAACCACTCTCTGCTTAGATTTAAGGATCATTATATGAGATGGGTCCATGCTTGACTCTGCTTGGGTACCAAAAATCAGAGATCAATAGGTCAGGGAAAAACCAAATACCATTGATCTGCTGAACTGAATCCCCAATGAAGGAGTAAGGAACTGAATGGGGATTGCAACTTCATAGGAAGAACAACAATATCGACCAGCCAGAGCTCCCAGGGTTTAAACCACCAACCAAGGAGTACACATGGAGGGACCCATGGCTCCAGCTACATATGTATCAGAGGGTGGCCTTGTCGGGCATCAATGGGAGAAGAGGCCCTAGGTCCCATGCAGGCTTGATGCCCTAGTATAGGGGAATGTGAGGGCAGGGAGGTGGAAGTGGGTGGGTGATTGGAGTCACACCCTCATAGAAGCAGGAGGAAGGAGGATGGGATAAGGGGTTTCTCGTGTGTGTGTGTGTGTGTGTGTGTGTGTGTGTGTGTGTGTGTGTAGGAATCGGGAAAGGGGATAACATTTGAAATGTAAATAAATAAAATATCCAATAAAAAAAGAAACAGTGATAAAATAATTCCTAGATCAGTGTCTTGCTCAGCCATCATCAGAGAAGTTTCACCTGCAGTTAGACGGCAAGTAATACAGAGACAAACAACTGTATATTGTAAGAGAGAGAGAGAGAGAGAGAGAGAGAGAGAGAGAGAGAGAGAGAGAGAGAAAAGAGAAGAGAAGAGAGAGAGACAGACTTTGAAGCACTCTGTTCCAAATGGGATGACCTCACCAAACTCCCCCCCTCAGGGTTAATGAGAAATATGTGGAAGAGGAGGGAGCAATCGTTACAGGTAGAGAGGAGGAGGCCATCAAGGCCTATCCTTATAGAGGAGCTTCTTCATTTGTTAATGATTTCCCACCATACCAGACTAAGACGACAGTTCAGTCAAACTGATTTAGAAATACTGATGCATATATTGTTATTTCCACCACTCATTTTAGTTTTCTATGCCTGAATGTGTGAAAACAACAACAACAACAAAAAACCCCAAACACTGACAAACATTTAACAAGAAAAATTTCTGAAGAGTTTAGGTGGGCCAGAGACTTATAACTTGGGCTTGTTCAGAGTCAGTCCACAAGACAAAACATGTTTCATACTGCATTTTGTCGCTCCATTTGGTGACCCTCTAGTCTCATTTGATCCGGAGTGTTCTTGGAAAGCTGTGACAAAGATACACTCCACACTACCTAATTCTGTCCAGCTCCAACTTCAGCACTGCCAAGGGATCATTGCTCTGCTGATATGGTTTGGTCCGTTCGGTAGATTTCACCTGGTGAGTGGTTCTGCTTTCCTCAGCGGTGCTAGGGTTGGTTGTTAAAAATGCCATCATGCCTATTGTTACAGCAATTTCAGTTGTCTCATGGCTGCCTTTGCCATTATCCTTCAAACTGTTTATTTCTATGCACCTGGAAATTAAAATAAGCTGTTATTGTGCAGTATTTTATACAACAAAATGCTGCTAATTTGGGTAATCAAACAACCTTTTTGAAGCTTACTACTGTTTTATTGAGCAACAATAGGCTTCCCTTGATGTACAGATGCACATACGCATGCACAACTCATTTTCAACATCGTTCTACATAGATGTATCAAAATTTTAACATGTATTTATTTTTTGTGTGTATGGTTTATTTTGGTGTGTGTGTGTGTGTGTGTGTGTGTGTGCACATGCCATGCTATGGGTATGGAGGCCAGAGGTCAACTTGAAGTAGTCACTTATTGTTTGCCACCATATAGGTCTTAGGGTTCTAATTCAGGTTGTCTAGCTTGGTGAAGCACTTTTACTCACTAAATCATCCTGCAAGATCTTGATGTACACACACACACACACACACACACACACACACACACACACATACACACACCAAATGAATAAAAGTAAATGTTCTTTTTAAAATAAGTGTGTGTGTGCATGTTTATGTGTGTGCATGTGTATGTTGTGTATGTGTATGCATGTGTGTGCATGTATGTGTGTATGCATGTGTATATGTTTCTGTGTGAATGTTTGTGTATGTGTGCATGTGCACATGTGTGTGTGCATGTGTATGTGCTGTGTGTGAATGTCTGTATATATATGTGCATGTGCATGTGTGCATGTGTGTGTGTGTGTGTGCATGTGTATGTGTTTGTGTGTGAATGTTTATGTATGTGTGCATCTGCATGTGCATGTGCATGTGTGTTCATGTGTGTGTATGTGTATGTGTGTGAATGTTTGTGTATGTGTGTGCATGTGCATGTGTGTGTGTGCAAGTGTATGTGTTTCTGTGTGAATGTTTGTGTATGTGTAAGCATGTATATAAATGTTTTTGTATGTATGTGCAAGTATGTGAGTGCATGTGTGAGTGTGTGTGTGCATGTGTGTGTGTATGTTCATGTGTATGTATTTGTGTGTGTGCATGTATGTATGTGCATGTTCATGTTTATGTGTATGTGTTTGTGTGTGTGTGTGTGTGTGTGTGTGTGTGTGTGTGTGCATGCCCCAGCATGCATATGGAACCATGGCTTTTTAGGGCTCTGTTTTATCCTTCTACTTTTTCCAAGGAAGAGACTGTCATGGTTACTACTGCACTACATTTTCCAAGTTTGCCAGCCTGTGACTGTCCAGCCATTCTTTGTCTCTGCCTTCTGTCTTGTAGGAGTGCTGGGGTTATATGTACATGTTCCTCACATTGATCCTTTCTATGGGTCCCCTGCATATTGACACCAGGCTTTTAGGTATACCTGGCAAACCTTCTGTGCTGACTAGCTTTTAAAGGAGAAAACAGAGAATATTAAGTACTATTAATTTAAAAAGAAATGCCTAAAACATTTCCAAAGAAGCTGTAGTCCTGTGCTTATCTACCAGAAATCTGTTGAAGAGTAGTCCCCTCATTCTTACCAGGGCTGGAAGTCAGTTCTTTATCTGCATCTTGGTCCTCCTGTGCTTAGGGCGGGCTTGTCCAATCACCACTTTGGTATCCCAAGGCTGCATTATCTTTTTGCTCATATAATAAAGTACATAAAAAGTCATATAGAGATTAATGTATTTTATTCATAATATATTTTTTGTAAAACTATAGGCTGAGGTCAGAGTTTCAGCTCACAGGATATTAGACATTATCAATGCCTTTTAAGTATGAACAGCTTTGAATCTCTTCTACAACAATGCCTTTTGAATATGAACAGTTTTGAAGCTTTTCTATCTTATACTCCAAGGCCATTGTTTCCCTTGTTCCAATTTCCAATTTCTATCAAATTTGGGGTTTATGTAGCAAAAGGATTTTGTTTAAATCACCATTATCCCATGGTTACATAAAATACAAAGTTTGTAGAGTTCAGTCAGTAATTGCTTAGAATATTTCTGGATTCTCTACTCCTGACTTCAGCAGTAATGCCATTTCATATTTCTGGATTTACCTACACACAATCATGTTATTTATTTTTAAGATTTTTCATTGGAAAAAAGGTTAATGTCCCTCTTATTTTTGTTTTTGATATAATCTAATTATTTATGATTCATACATATAAGCCAAGAATGCTAATCTAGACAAAAGTCACATAATGCAATTATGTGTCTGGCATTTCTATATAGAGCCAACTTATACATTCTACCTGTGGCCCTGTGACAATGATATGATGGTAGCCTTCTTTAAATTCAATTGAGGAAATATCTTTTAGAGATGGGCAGTACCATCCATCCCTTTGCTGGTGGTCTTCAGTGCATAAGAAAGCAGTCTGAGCAAGCCAGTGAGCAGCATCTCTCCATGGCCTCAGCTTTAGTTCTGAGGCTCTAGGGTTCCTGACTTGATTTCTCCCATGATTGTCCTCAGTGATGAACTATTACCTGGGCATATAATTGAAATAAAACTTTTGCTCCAACTTGTCTTTTGTCATGGTGTTTAATCTCAGCAATAGAAACTCGAACTAAGATACTTGGTTCCATCTGATACATTAATATATTCACTATTTTTTGTAATGTGTGTTTCTAGGTGTAGTGGTTAGAAGGAGGACATGTGTTTGGCATAGAGAGGACTCACCGTTAATGTCTTCCAGTGTTTCTTCAACACTGAAGGGTAACTTATTGTTTTTTAGATTTATTTGCAAATGAACAACTTCAGATGTCAGGTGGGAGGTGAACTGTGCTCTGTGGGAAATTTGTTCTCAAACCTGGAGACAGATTTTTGGTATTTCCAAGTTTCTTTTTTTTCAGAGCTATTTCTTTAAAAATCCACTTAAATGAGGTTTATTTACATAAAGGAGATCCTTTAAACAAGATAAAGGTGCTATTTTATATATCATTCACTTGCATCACACTTGCCTGAAAACCCCCCTTTATATGATTGTTGCACTCATTAGAATAACATTGATTTTTTTTTTTTTTTTTCTGTTTAACTAACAAGGACAGAAGGAGCAGATCTAGAGTTTGAGCTTGCTGCATTTCTTTGGTCTATTTTTCCTTCTTTGCAGTTTGGTTTTGGTTTCAAGTGAATGTTCTCTCCTGGTTCTTTGCTGTTGATATTAACACCAATTTATTAAGGGTAAGATACCGTATGTTCAGTTTGAAAATACCAGTTCAGTTGTGTTCATTTCAAATTCTAACTTCTGCAAATCAGCTGATTATTTACTTTTGGCTCTGAATTCACTTGCACCCTGCCATGTTTACATTTTGACTTTTTTTTTTTATTGTCCAAGGAGTTTGTCGTTTTTCTTCTTTTTATTATTTTGTTAAGGAGAATTTTTTATTGTGCTCATTATAAAGAAAACATGGAAAAATGAGCAACAGAGAAGTCTATATCTTTTTGTTAAAAAATAGCTGTTGGAAACCAGCATTGTTCTTTGAGATCTAATGTGCTAAGGGGTTGGTTGCTATCAATGGTCTGATAAATGGTAATGGAAAAAGTCAAACAGTAGGAGACTCATAAACCAAGATGCATCTGGAGGAGCCCTACAAAGAAGACATACAAAAGCATGTACCAGGCTGGAAATAAAACCCAAAGTATGAAGCAGTCATTCTTGGGATTTAATTTGTATATCTAAGATACCAGAATAAGTAAAAAATAAAAATAAAAAATCTTGATTTCTAGCTGCCTTAAGGATTGAAATCATGTCTCATATTGGCACTTTCACACACAGTCACACATAATGATCTTTGGATCATTGTGCAGATAATCCATGAAGCTGGATGTGAGTACTGTACAGGGATTTTCTGTCCAGCTCTGTTTGATATTTACTGATGTACCTCCATAGATGAGTAGGAAGTCATGTCCAGGCACTTATTTCAAGTAGAGTTGAACCCCCAAATAGAAACCTAATTGATTACACTCACATTTGAGCATCTAGGAATAAACATAGTGTGATGCCATTGAAATTTAAATCATATGCTGCAATGAAGTTGCCAACATTACCATGTTGTGTTATTGGGACCATACAAAGTATACTGAGTCATAAGGGCAGTCCTGCCTTCACTTGAAACAGTCCCTTAGGGATATTTCTAGTAATCTTGGATTTATAAAATCCACAAAAGTATTTTCACTATAAGAACCCACAAAACAATCATTTTCTTCCAAATATCAATATTATTAAACCTTTGAGAGACTAGGGGTGAAGAGAACCTATCTAAACACAATAAAGACTCTATATGACAAACCATCATCATGCTAAATGGAGAAAATCTTGAAGCACTCCCACTACACTTAGTAACAAGACCATGGTAGTCACAGTCCCCATTCTTATTCAGTTCTGTACTTGATCTGAATAAGATCTAGTTGGTGGTCATAGTCAGATTGCTAAGATGTGAGAAGAAAATAAAAGGGATTAAAAATAAAAAAGAAAGATGTAGAAATGTTTCTATTTCAAAGTGGTGTGATTATAGATGTAAAAAAAAATCTCTTAGAATTATGAACACTTACAGAAGACTGCAAGATACAAACTTAAATTGTATAACAATCAGAACATTCATGTATATCAATGATAAACATACTGACAGAGATCAAGGAAACAGTCTTATGCATAATAATCAAAAATTGCTTTAGAGTAAACGTATGCAATGAAATAATGAACGTCTAGAAGAAAACTTTAAGGTAGAAAAAAAACAACCAAACAAAAAGCAAACAGCAACAAAAAACAAAGAAACAATCTTGAGTAAGATACTAGAAGGACCTGTAACGCTCAATGAATCAGCACTGAAGACCGCCATGTTATCAAACGCCTCCTACAGACTTAACCCAATCCTAGTCAAAATTTCCTCGGGGGGGGGGGGAATCTTAAAATTCACAGAACTGTTAGCAAAAAGAGCAGTCTGAAACAATCTGAGTTACTATTCCTGACTTAAAGCTGCAGTACAGAGGAACAGTAGTAAAAGCAGTTCAGTACCACACAAAATTAGACACCTGAATCCGTGGAACAGAGTACAATACCCAGATACAAACTCACAGAATGCCAGCAGCCTGATCTTTTGACACGTTGAAAAAAAAAATATCTTCAACAAATGATGCTGGAGAAGCAAGCACAGTGTGTGTGTGTGTGTGTGTGTGTGTGTGTGTGTGTGTGTGTGTGTGAATCCAAATAGAACCTTATCTCTTACCCTGCATACAATCAACTCCCAATGGATACAAGGTCTTAACATAAAGCTAGAGGGAAATGTAGAGGATTTTCTATAGGATAAAGACTTAGGCAAGGACTTCTGAAACCAAGCTTCATTCCTCAGGAGACAAGGCTGACAGTTGACAGACGGGCCTCATGAAATGAAAAGGCTTCTGTGCTGCAAAGGAAAGTGTCAATGAAGTGAAGAGCCAATCTATAGAATGAAAGAAACCGTTCACCAGCCATATACCTGACAGAGTATTGCTATCCAGAATACACAATAACATTAAAAGACTGAGTAGAAACAAAACAAGCTAATTAAAACAAAACTGCACTGTGGATATGAATAGAACACTCTTGAGAGAAAAACACAACGGCTAATAAATATTTAGAAAAGTTTCACCATCATTATCTATCAGGGGAATGCAAATGAGATCTCAACTCATCCCCATTGGAATAGCATCCTAAGAAATCAAATGACAGCAAGTGCTGGAGAGGATACCATGAAAGAGTAACCTGTATTCACTGTTGGTGGGGGTATGCACTGGCCCAGACACCATGACAGTCAGTGCAAAGGTTCTTCACCAAGCTGAGAATAGAAATACCAAATAGGCCGGGCAGTAATGGTGTACACCTTTATTCCCAGCTCTTGGGAGGCAGAGGCAGGTTGATTTCTGAGTTTGAGGTCAGCCTGGTTTACAGAGTGAGTTCCAGGACAGCCAGGGCTACACAGAGAAACCCTGTCTCAAACAAACAAACAAACAAAAAACAAAAACCAAAAAACAAACAACAAACAACAGCAACAAACAAACAAACAAAGAAATACCAACTAGCCCAGCCAACGCACGCAAAGGCGTATACCTAAAGGTCTCTGTACCCTGCCACAGAGGTATGGTCACTATGTTTGGTGTTGCTCTATTTGTAAGAGCTAGGAAATGGAGTTAGCCTAGATGCCTATCAATGGTTGACTGATTATTGCAAATGTAGTACATATTCCCAATGAAAATTTGTTCAGCTGTAAAGAGAAGCAATTTTTTCACTAAAATTTATAGAAATTAGGAATTTTTCAGGAAGATAGAATTTGCACAGCATGAGGTTACCCAGACCCAGAAAGACATGGATATGTTCTCTCTCATAGTTTCAAAGGTTTAGATTGGTGTATTTAACTTGGAAGCCAGAAAACTATAAAAGGTTCATTGGTGTGAAGGTGTCAGGGGAGAGAATATAGCAGAACTTAGATGACAAAGCTAAGAGGGGGGACACTGAAGAAGGCACTTTAAAAGGGGTGATGGTACAGGGATGAGGGAGATGGAGGGGGGGAAGATTAAATGAAAGTTGCTTGAAAAAATCTACAAGGAAACTTTGTTTGACTTTCTGAGACACCTAAATTATGTGAGAATCAGAAGGGCCATAGCTTACATGGCTGAATTATGCTGTATCTAACAGATTCCTGAACAAAAATCCCAATGCTAGGTGTTGGGTACCTCCATATGAGGTGTTGGTTAGAGAGGTACCAGAGACACCCCAAACAATACAAGCTCCTGACATTCATTTGGTTGCTCACCACAACTAGTTGATAAGTTTCTTCTTGCTTATAACATCACATACCTTGTTTCGAGACACAGAAGGGAAGCAGGAACTACGTTGGAAGATTTCTCCCTGCTGGTCAGCTTTCATAGTGCTTAAAGGTAGAGTTCAGTCTGCTAACTAACAAAGGGCTTCAATTGTTTTACCCAGTTTGAACCCTACCAACCACTGTACTCCCTGCCAGGCAAGATATTCTCACTTGAACAGTAGTGGTACAATTTTTACAGGGGCAAACAGGTGTTCGCCGATTAGTTTTGAGACAAGTTCTACGAGGCAGAACACTAAAAACCCATGGCAGAGGATGTTATAAAACCTGGGGCATGGGCTTCCTACTGTTGTTTGGCTAAACTGATGAAGCTCAAAGCTGCCTTCTAAATACTTAGGTTTGTAAGCATGAACAAGGGTTGCTTCAGTCTTAATCAGAGAAAATTTAAAATGAATATTGGTGAAAGGTGAGATACATGGATGCTCAAGCTGCTAAGGTCAAGTGATGGTGGGGCCTCATCTCTAAACAGGATAGTCATGTGCTCACCTTTAAGATTTAGAGAACAGTATTTAAGAGGGGAAGGGAATAATGAAAACCCCAAGGGACAGGAAAGGAGAGAAAAGCTCTGAAACACTACCTTCATGGGCTCCACAACCAACAAAATCACGCTCTCACACTAGCAGTCTTTACCAATAGTCAACTATAAATGAAGAGGGCCCCTTGTTATCTTACCTATCCTGACTAAACTGTAAGCTACTGATTTGTTCTTGGGGGGAAGTGCAGACACTGTCTTCAGTTGGTTACCAACTGATGAGCCAACCGTGCTCAAAGGTACAGCTCCAAACCCAACATCACACAGATGGTCCTGCTTAAACTCAAGTGGGTTAAAAAATGAGAAGAAAGCAATGTGGGAAAGGTTTGCATAGGGATAATGGTGGGGAGTGGTGGCAAGAGGGAAAAGAGAGAGGGTGAGGCTGACAGTCATCCAAATGTGCTACCTGTGCGTGCAATGGTTAGACAACAAATTTAATGACAGAAGAGAAAACGACCCACTATTTAAAGTCTATATTTCTTTTCTATGATTCCCCCCAGTTTCTAAAGGCGAAGTCAATGCCTAACTTCAGCAGCTTCTGATGAGACATTTCAGGACAGATAGGAGAGGTGGATGGATAAAATGATAGGGCAGATTAGTAGCTTACAGTGTCTTTGAAGCCAAGTTACCTTGCATGCAATGCAAGGATGCTCCCCGTCTCTGCCTCAGCTTGATGCCTCTAAGAGATCTGTACTCATGACAATTCAATATTTCAAATGGTCCTTGTGTTTCTCTTTCACCCAGTTTCCATCACTGTCACGGTATTCATATCCTTATTACTCATTCCCCCTTCCTCCCAGAGCTCCTTCCTTTTCTTGAAATGTTCGAGATTCAGTCTAGGGTTTCACACATGTTAGGAAAGCCTTCCATCATTGAGCTATATCCCTAGAATTCTTCTCACTCTTTGATTTGAGACAGGGTCACACTCGGTTGTTCAAGCTGTGCCAATCTATGCCCAAGGGTTTAAGTGGGGGCTACATTTATTTTTAAAGAAAACCTCTTAACAATTACAGGACGGGAAGGTCATCATTCTGTTCCAAACTTTGAATACTTACACCTTCCACTGAAAGTTAGTAGGAACACTGATGTTGGAACTTTACAAATTTTTGACTTCCTTGCAAACACATAAGTGTGGAAAAGTGGTGAGGAGCTTGACTCTAAGCAGATCAGCAGACAAAGTGTTCTAAACCATGGTGTGTGGTTGCCTAAAAAGCAGAGTTCAGTAGTTCCATGTGAACTCTGTGAATAGACACTAACAGGAAAGACACCCGATTTTATTACCAGAATGGAAGCTATGATATTTTTGTAACAAGCCAAGGCAAATAAATGTGCTTTTTTTTTTTTGACATAGAATGTCATATTTCTAGAACTACACTATAATGATTATTTTTAAAAGCCATTTTTTACGTTCATCAAATGTCTATATTAGACACTTCTAGATACTAATATAGTAGAAGTAATTTGGATTTTAGGTTTCTTGCGAACACATTGTGACCCCCCTTCCCCATTTCCCAGAATATGCTTCAGTTATTTTTCACTCCTTTCTAGATATAGGAAGAACATTCTTGTATCAAAGTCTTTTAATCTATACTTAAAACAAGGTATCTATTATCTAAGCCTGAATAAATTCATCGAACACAAAGCAGTAAAGAATGTAAAGCGCTAATGGGAATGGCTGCACACACTACTAATCCCAGCGCTTGGGAGGCAGAGCATGGAGATCTCATGTTGATAATTCCAAGCTATTCAGGGCTATATGGTGAGATACTTTATCAAATATACCACCACCACCACTACCACCACCACCACCACCACCACCACCACCACCACCCAAAACCTTAAAGAGGAAAGAAATAGCAGAAACAATGAAAGTGCTTAGTAAGCTCACAGTGATCAAGAGGGTGTCAACATGTGAAATTCTCCTGCAAGATGGTAACTCAGGACACAGACTCAGTGAATGGTCACTATAAGTTACAAGGACAAATCACAGATACTGTCCAATGAGGGCTATGTCATGGAGTTGGCTGAAGAATTCTAAAAGTGACACAGAAAAATCAGATTACAAGAAAGATTCCATTTCTGATTTCAGATAGGAATATTCATTACAATTGCTGAAGGGAAAATAAGCCATGCATATTTTATTTTAGGTATATGTAGAATGCAGTTTTGTTCATCTTTATACATGTATGGAGCATGTGTGCCTGTGAATATGCACATGCTCATACATTTCTTTTTCTCATTTAGAAAAGACAAGGGAAAGAAAATAAAAGTGGATCTTTCTCGGTGTCTCTTTTTTTCTGTCTCTTTGTCTCTGTCTTTCTGTGGTTCTGTCTCTGCCTCTCTGTCTCTCTCTGTCTCTCTCTCACACACACATAACACATGCAACACACACACATACACACATATCTCTGTCTATTATCTATCTATCTATCTATCTATCTATCTATCTATCTATCTATCTATCTATCATCTATCTATCTATCTATCTATCTATCTATCTATCTATCTATCTCACTTGTAACACACACACACACACACACACACACACAGACATTCGAAGTCAGCAACAACTTTCTTCATGAAAGACAGTACTTTTTCTTCTTCCTGATATATAATCACTTATATGGCAACTTCTGTGTAGATTCTTGAATGTACTATGTCTTATGTGCCACTGCAAGTTTGGATAGTCCTTTGAGTAAGGAAGAACACTGCTATTTAATTAACATTTGATCAGTGGCCCTTACTCAAATAACCCCAATTCATCTCTACTACTATCTGTCCATTATCATCCAACAATGCCAGTGCACATGCAAGGCAACTCAAAGCATTCAGAAAGGAAACCTTCAAGGAACATAGGAACCAGTTGAGGAACTAGAGTGCGTTTATTCACCGCAGCACAGGATAGAAGAATGTGTTAGGTGTTATAAATGAAGTACAACTGCATAGATATTTGGTTTTATGAGGTAAGGAAATGCAAATTTTTTCTGAGCATATGGACCTCACTTCAAACCTGGAATGTAAGCAGGCTCTATTCTGTAGATCAAGGTGAAAGGCTATTCTGTGGCTGTTTAGGAAAGGTGGGAATCAAGAAACAAGACCATGGCCTTGGGGGAAGTTTGATGACACTGCAGAGGCTGGAAAGTGGGATTTATCTTTGGAGACTGGCTCAGAATTTTGGCTGTGTTCTGAATATGGAAGACTTATCCAGGAAGATTTCGAGTAAGATGAAGATAGGTGCCAACTGTATACAACAGGAAAATTAATTTTATTTTAATACAGAAGAGGGAGAAGAGGTTTATGGGGTCACCATCATTTAAAGTCTCCCTTGCCAAATGCCAAAACATTACTTGTTTATATAAAATTACTTGTCTGTCCTAAGGGCTAGAGGATCATGCCATCTAAAAAATATAGACATTTGTTCTCTCTTGATTCTATAGCTCAGCAATGTAATCTGGAGGAGCCAACAGGGTCATGTTTCCTCCAAAATATTTTTCTTTGTTATAAATAGTAGGCGAGAAGCTACATGAAGATCTCTGGGGGTGAGAGTAAAGGATCACATGAACTCATATTGTACTTTTAGTATTAATGACATCTGATTGAATCTTCTATTCTAGCTGACAAGGCAATTGAAAAAAAATCCATCCATAATTGGGGAACCCCTGAACAAACTTGAAATTGATGGCTGGCCCCACAAATTCTTTACTTATAGTTTCTCTGTCTCCACAGAAATATCGTCTGTGCTCAAATATGCATTATGCCACAGGTAGTCGACAGAAAGTCTCCTGCAAGGGAACATTTTTTAAAAAGCAGAAATCAACAAGGGGCAACATTTACCAGGGAGAGATCACGGGGTTCAGAGGCATCTCTGACTCCTTCTCGATACCCTGGTTACTGTTGCTTTACTTATAAAGTGAATTCTGAGATGAATGCTGTGGTTGCTTTATGTCAGTATGTGTTGGCCTATCTGGCCAGTAACCAGGATGAATGGGTAGCAGAAGGGGTGCAGGATAATTATGTGGAAGAGGGATTTAGGTCAGAAGCAGGTTACATGGGACTAATTGTAGGATGACACTCACAACCAGCATTTTTGCTGGGATCCTTTGTTTCCTGCATGTGCTGTCTCATATTGTCAGGGCAGTGGGCTACATAAAATGTTCCATGAATACTACCCAGTTTCATTTTATCAATATAAATTTACATCTGGCATAATTCGTTGCAAATAAACTGGTGTGTTTTGACAGGAATTTAATGTACTCGCCATACAGCTTATGAGTTACTGGTAATGTATTTCAAATACTGAAAAAGCTGTCCAAACTGATATTATCAAAGTCAGTTTGTAATACACATATGGACACACTTTTTTTCTTTAAAATTTTAAATTATTTTATGTCTATGGGTGTTTTTCATGCATATGTGTTTGCATACCACATGTATGCCTGGTGCTTGCAGAGGTCAGAAAAAGGGCGTTAAATCTCCTGGACTTACAGAAAGTTGAGAGTTGCAGCATTGGCACTGAGTATCAAACCTGGGTCCTCTGGAAGAGTAGCCAGTGCTCCTAACTGCTGGGGCAATTCTCTAGGTCCCAGGATCAACTCTTTTATACTAAAATCCATGTCATATTTTTAAATTAATAATCAAGTAGGTTAGTGGACAAGGAAATGTTTATTTTAGAGACAACCCTGCAAGCAGTTGGACATATGGCTCTTCAACTTGGGATAGGTTGGAACTGAGAAAGACAAGATGAATGTTTGAAACAACAGGTGTGAAGAGGCTGGAGCCAAATCCTGGAGGTTCCTGTACTTTGGCCAAAGTTATAGAAAGAAAAGAGAGCTTGAGAAAGAGTAGGGTGCTGAGCAGGACAGGAGATGAACAGGCTGAGTTTAGTAATCTAGCATGTGTTTGTTCTCTGTGGTCCAAAACACGGAACCTCACAGAGGTGAAGTGCACAGTGAGTGAGGCTTGCCTGCAGAGTTGGTAGAAACATGCCCCTTAGACTTTTCAGGAGTGGCTTGGTTGCAAAGATATCAGTGATAGTTCCTTAGAAGGAGTAGCTGCTGCAGGTGGACAACAGGGGAAGGACAGGCCATGAGAGGGCAGGAAGCCTGCTCCAGACAAGTTCTATCTGGATATAAAGTTTATATCCAATGAGGGGGATGCCATACTCATGATAGGTAGCAAAATAGATACCACACTGGACCAATCTAAAGATGAATGTGGAGCTGGAGGGGAAGTCAGACACTGAGGCTACGGTCACTGAGAAAGGCATTAAGGACTCTATGGGTGATTGCTAAGTGTTGGGTATCAAAGCTCATCAGAGTACAGAGTACACAAACAACAGCTGTGGTGAGTACCATAAGAACTTCATATGCGTCCATATGTATAAACAAGTTTATGTAGTCTTCCTTTCAAGTTCATGAGCTACAACCTTTAAAAATCATGTACTCCTCAATGAATACTAATTAAATTACATTTCCCCTTGAGTTCCTGTTACCATTGCCAATCTATTTGGTATCATTTGTGGGGCAAAAAAAAAAAAAAAATTTTAAAATTGGGAAAAAAGGAAATTAGCTTTTGGAAATTTTTTTTTTTTTTTTTGGTCCCTGATACTTGAAGTAGAATGGGAGTTATCTTGGAACACCCATTCCTAGTTTTTAATCTATAAACAATGTGAGAAATAAGTGATAAGTATTTTTGATGGAGAAAAGGATGTTTAAAACCTTTTAACCTTGGTGTGAAATGACACATGGTATTTCCCCTTTTTTTTCTAGGGAAAAAAAAAAGATTTCTTGTATATGTATGAGTACCTGTTTGTACTCATATGCACCATGTGCATGCAGTACCTACAGTGGCCACAGGGGGCATCAAATCCCTTGGACCTGGCCTTTCAGATGATTGTGATGTGGGTGCTGGGAACTGAACTGAAGTCCTCTGTAAGAGCAGCTAGTGCTAGTAACTACTAAGCCCCCAATGATGTATTTTCATTATAAAGACTATTGGAATGAGTGGGATCTCTTGGCATTTCGAGAACACCTCAAGTACAGACATACACGACATGTGTATAATACTTCTTTAGGGCACATGTAAGAACACTTGTGTGTACCTATGTCTCTGAAAATTCCTTAGGCTTTCACACAATTCTAAACCATCATTGTTTATATTTAATTTCATTTTAAATTATATTTAGTAATGTTTTTACCACCTTAATCCATGTAGTTTTTTAGCTGCAAACATGTGCTTGTTCATAGAAGTATATTGACCTTTTTATTTGGGGGAATGTGTGTCTGTGGTGAATGTATGTGTGATATATGCAGAAATGTGTTTGAGAATGTGTGTGCCCGTAAACACATGTGCTGAGGTCAGAAAAGGATACCAGGTGTTCTGCTCTGTTGCTCTTGTTTTACTTTCTTAAGAAAGGGTCTCTCACTGAACCTGGAACTAGGCTGCTATGTCTCTAGGCAATTCTCCTATCGCTATGCCCATGGCTTGGGTGTTCACGGCCACTCATTGCTTTTCATGTGGGACCAGGCATTTCAGCTTGAGGTCCTCTCTTTCCCAATGAGCCATCTCTTTGACTCTGACTGTGGATTACAAATATTTTATCCTTTTCATTATTAATAGTAATTTATCCTTACTATGTTCACTTACACTTTTACTCCAGGATATGTAATTTATTACTGGAGAATTGATTAGATATAACTTCTAAACATTCCTGCATTATTCACTTGAAAATATCAACATTCTCTATGTAATATGAAATCCCTCAAGGTTCTTAATAAAGGTGACAAATTCTTGCATTATCCTTTATAGGGTACATATGAGCTTTTTTTTTTTTTTTTTTTTTTTTTTAATGATTTTCACTTCTGCCCATTAACATATCTAGGTAGAGACAATTTCACGTGGGAAAACAGGATGTTTGTTGGCCTTATTTAAACAATGAGAATACATTGTCCCAGAGAGCCCATAGTTGTGAATAGTGCCCTACTTGAACCTCTGCCACCCTTTACGAACCCTTTGAACATCCACATACCACCTACTGCCAAGATATGCTGCCTGTTTTTCATAGGACATCCCCTACTTTTTTATCTAAGGGACATGACATTTAATCGACAGGTGAGTGAGTGGCTTGTGTTGCTATGAGCCTGGTTGTTGACACCTGGCCCTGGTGATCTTCAAGGCTAATCCTCAGGTTATTTTCTTCTACTTCTATGACAGAGCACACAGGTTGATAGCTTGACCATTAGAGGTCTATTATTCCATATCTCTGGAAGATAGTCTGAAATGGAGGGGTTAACTAAGGTACATACTCTCCAGGAATGTCTCAGGAAATACTTCGGGGCTTCTTCCTAGCTTCTTATGGTTTCCAGCTTGTCATTCTTCTAGGCTCATAGCTGCATCATGTCAATCACAGGACACTTCCCATTTCCTACCTTTTCTGTGGATCTTTCTGGCCAGTTTTCTTCTTATAAGTGCATATGACATTGAATCAGTATCTACCTTCATCTGTTATGACTTGTTAAATGTACCACAATGAATCCACATGGAGAGGTTCTGAGTTGAGTTTTTCAGAAGCTATGGAGAGATCATTTTCCTACAAGATCCTTTATAGAGAAAACCTAGGTTTTTAAAAAGGTCTTGGTCTTGCCCGAGAAATCAAATTCCTAACAGTACTTTCTAACAGTACATTTCCAAGAAGCAGAAAGGATGAAATGGGCTTCATTTTTGACTAGTTAGTTAGCTCAAGGAGAAACTAGACTTTTAACCCTCTTTACCCTGCCACAGTGAAAGCCTTATAAGTCTATCAGTCAGCCATATATGCGGTTAAGTATGGAAGGAGGTAGTTATAACTTCATCCACATCAAGAAATATCCTTCCTGGGCCCAGGTATTTCTTGACCACAGCTTGTCCTAGATGCCTTCATCAAGTTAGTAGATGAACTTGCAGGAGCTGAAAGCTGCCTCTTGTGCATGGCCAATTGACGGTGGGTCACAGGCATTATTTTTATGAATGTAGCAATAAGATAATGTAATTGGAGACCATCAAGACAAATGGCTGTCTGTGGTGTCTCCATTCACCGAGTTCTAGAAATTAATGGTGCCTCGCTGAAGGGACATCACATGAAACTCCATGGCATATGCCTGGTGGTGTTCTGTAATTTCATAGTCCACAAACCATAATGATCCAATTTTCTCCGAGGTTCACTCTTCTGTCTATGTCTACTATTGATCTGTTTCCACTGTGAACTAATTTGGGTTATCTGATAGTTTACATGAACTCAATGGCCAAAGGGGAGCAGCTAATACAAGGCAGGGGATACAAACAGTCCTCTAAAGAATTTTATAATAATATGTGCTTGTTGTTCAGTTCTAGCTTTTGAAGTAGGGTATTGTCTGCATCTTAACCGGTTTACTCATTCAGGGATACTTGGCATACATCTGCCAGCATCTACTCTGCATGAGGCACTGTAGGAAGTTCTGGGTGAGATTTGATGATGAGCATGAAAGTCTTTGCCACTGAGGCAGTCACAGTGTTACCGTAATCCCCCACTACTCATAGCTCATAGCCAAAATGACAGTAGAAAGATGAGATTAAACCAAACCCTACATATCAATTCAATGCCCTATGAGCTGCCATAAGCACAGGAGGCAAGTGTAGGAGAGAGATAGAGAGAGAGAGAGAGAGAGAGAGAGAGAGAGAGAGAGAGAGAGAGAGAGGCACAACTCAACAGCTAGAAGTCTATCTTTCCTCAGCACGCCGACAGCCTCACTTTAAATTGTATATTGATATATTGATCATTTGTTTCTCTGCCACGACTAGAGCACAACACCTTTGAATCTCCTCCACTCTCTTATCAACTCTGTATCTTTTCTCTTTCCCTTCTTCATTTGCCTTTCCTCGTTCGTTTCTTCTCTTCTCCCCTCGGCTTCTTTAATTTCTCTCTTTGCTTTCTCTGCCACCACCCTGTCCCTGTTAGCCATCATCTCCACACCGATTTGTGACACCTTCTTCAAAGGTGCGTGTCTTCTTTCTTGGATGTAAAAGCGTGTTTCTACACAGCTGTTTCCTTTCTGACCATGAATGTCAGTCTCTTTTCTGTGACACTTTTGGAATCCCAGAATTCTATCAATTGCACTCATGTCTTCCGATGTCATACAAAAGGCTGAACACAGTAAGAAGCATTTTATGACATTATTGGAGAGGCAAGAGTATGGCACAAGGAAATGTACTTTTTCCCACCAATGCTGAGACTAAGGAAAGGGGTCAGCTATCCAGATAAGAGGAACCTCTGGGACACAGCAGCTGTGCCTACCCTTATTTTATAATGGTCACAATAATGTGAATTTATTATAGTCCTTATAACTAAATAACAAAAGTTGTTGAGTTTCACTGTGTGTTCATTTTACATAAATAAATCTGACACACAGACTTAAATTCACACACACGCACACACACACACACATATTTGTTCACATCCACACATATTCACACACACATACATATATAGTTTCACACATACTTGCTCACAATCACACATTTTCACATACACACATTTACATATACTTGCTCACACACATTCATGTATTAATGCACACACATACACAGGTATGCAAAACACAATACAGTTAGAAGTTTACTGATATTTTGTAGGTAGGACAACTCTGTGTTAATGAGTCTGCGGTAAGCACTAAAGAATTAGCAAAGTAGAAAGGCCCATTGAAGGCTTTTACAAAGTAACTGGTTGATATCATGTCTGTGATCACAGAAAGTGATCAAATGTGAGGCTGTTAATCTCCAGTTCTATTTCTGGTCCCACTGAATTAACCATTCTTTTAGTGTACAAAATATTGGGCTTCCTTATGACATTTTTGTACATATATGTCATCTCACATCTTTTCATTTTCATGTTGTACAACTGCATTACTAGTGTGCATCGAGCATAGCTGCCTTATTGGTGTGTACTGAGAATAGCTGTGTTACTGATGTGTACTGAGCATGCTGAGTTACTGGTGTGTATTGAGCATAGCTGCCTCACTAGTGTGTACTGAGCATAGTTGTGGAGTAAGAAGGCCAGATGATGAGGTAATCTGTTTAGAAAGAAACAAGGTGGAAGGGACTCATCCCTCCAAAGTCTCTGCAGTTCTACAGTAGATCATTTAAAATATTCCAGATATTTTGGCTTCTTTATCAACCCGGGTCCTGACTGTGGGAGTTTCTTCCCCCTTGCCAGTTGGAGAGCCATTTTATCTTTATCAGGAAGTGCCTGGTGCCTTGAACATACCCTCCTTCTGTTTCGTGGCACTTCTTACTCAGTCTTGAGTGGGAGTATGGCACTAGAGGGAGTCTCATCTTCCTTTCGGTAGAGATCCCCTACCCCCTACACACAGTAAAGCAATCTTACACTTAAAATGCATACTGATGTGGCAACCTGGGAAGTTTGAGCTTAGACGCAATGCAATTAACAAAAAGAGGAAGTGAGAAAAATAGAAGACAGTTTCAGAATTAATGAGTGCGTTATCATTTAACACTTTGGGAAAGGAATCTAACTTGTAGGAGGTTTTCTATGGGGTGTGGGCTTAGAGCAGACACCCTGTTAGGAGGCTGGTGAGACACACGGGAAGTATAAAATAGCAGGAAGATGATAAACAGAAAACTGGCAGGGTAATGTTCTAGGAGATATAAAGTGTTGGGAGGAAGTGAAGAGGGTCAGAGCAGGGTATTTTCAAGGAGAGTAAATGCAATGTGATGTTTGAGATGACTGACAGGCCCTACAAAGAATCCACGTCAGGAATAAGAGCTGCGAAGTCTGTCAGGAGGGGTACACATGGAGTCACTGAGTAGAATTCTTTCATGTCAAGTTGTATTACATTTCTATCATCTTGAAAGAATTTGGACTTGACCATGATGAATGTCACATTCTCTTTTCTTAAAACCATAAAATGGAAACCACACAATGCAAAAGGCTCCGGGAGTAATTATTTTGGGCATCATTAGCTTGTCCATAATTAGAACCTCTCCCATTCCATGTCTCCCAGACCAATTATGTGTTACTCAGTAGGTGATGGCTGGGCAGTGGGAAAGCTGGCAGGGCCTCAAGGCTTGCCTTATCTTCTCTTTCTACTGCAGCCAACTATTCATTTACAAGGTGAGTCTATGTCTACGCTACAACTCTCCTGGGACAAATAAGGTTAGATGAATAATCCTTTCCACAAGGTTCAGTTTGTCTCTTCCTTCACTTGGTGTTTGCTGTGTTTCCAGCGTGTAGGCAATCCTGTATTCAGAGAAATCTTGAGTAACTTTGTTTTACACAGTCATTCCAGACTATCCATTCTTTTAAACCTTGATTAAAATGTTAGAACATGAAGTTTATGGAATTTCTGATATGAAACACTTTGTTCATCGATTCATCGACAGTAACTTACCCATTAAGTAAATATTGAGTAGATACTTCTTGGAAACTAGCAAGTGGTCTTGCTGATAGAACTCAGAAAGGGTTACTCTATCCTACTAGGCTTATTTCTCATTCTTAGATACTAACACTGAACTCTTACTGTTAGAATTTATGTTATGTATAGTAGCTTTAGATGTATTTGACACGCAGGCAAGACCATATTGGGATTCTGAGTGTGAAACTGTCCAGAGAAGAGAGTTCAGAAAGATTTTCCTAGCTCATGTTGGTTCTCATTTTTGCGTGTACTTCAAGATTTAACAAGAAATATGAATGACATGTTGGTTGTATATGACTGCCTGGCAAACGAGGATGTAGTTTGGTATAATGGAAGATTAAAATGAAATGAAATTTACTTATTCTGAATCAGAGTTTCATTGTGTAACCTGGGATTCAGTCTTGATCCTTCTACCTCTGGTTCCTGAATGCTGAGACTGCATGCATGTACAACTCCACCTAGCTTAAGGGATAACATTTAGGTGACAATATTTGAAATTTCGTTGGCTTGTTTCAATGAACCTGAGCCCAGGCAAACATTTATCATACTCAGGGAAAGGGCTCAAACTCTAGAGTAGGATGTTTGAAAAGTATCTGGGTTTGTTGGTAAACCTTAACCTATCTCTCTAAACCTCACCAAGGGAATACTTTTCTTTATCCTCTGCTGGACTGTAATCAAGCCTCTAGTTATTATCTTTTATCATTTTACCATACTCGGTACTAGCAGATAGATACTTACTATTGTAATTGGTACCATTTAAAACAACTTTTAGAACAGCTTTGACTCAGGATAAGAGAATATTGGGAATCTGTGTTCCAATTACAATGGTAATTGTCCAAAGTTATGATTTAAATCTTAAATTGGTCAAGGCAGCTTAGCTGTAGAACAATGGTCTGGCATGTAGAAGACCAGCATTCTGGATTCACTTCCCAGTGCCCCCTCCCCTCCCAATTCTAATAATTGTGTATCATACCTAAATAGGAAGACCATGGACATTTTATTCCACTCTTATAAATCTAAGAAATGCAAGCAGTATCTGTGAGGGCAAATGCGAATTAGTATATCCATCCTTCACAGTTTCTGTGAGAAATAGTTAAGAATACACGTGCAAACCGGCAAGTCGGAGCTGCTTGCTTTCACCCTCAAGCTGTGGTATAAACTTGCAAACCAAAGAGGACAAAAGGCTACTTGCATTCATAGGGGATAAATGCATGCATTCACACAGAATGAGCCCAAACCTGTTTTCCATTTTTCTCTCACTGTGAGTATAAGACTGAATGTTCTTAAATATAACAGAGAGTGAAAGTCTAATTGGTTAGGATTCCTGTTCTCTGAGAGGAGGTGGGGCCCAAGCCCCTGATTTCTCCAGGTGAATAGAGAGCAGTTCCAAGTGCTATGCAGTTCCAAGACTCAGATGGACTAGGACCTGCTGTCTGTGATATCTTCCTTGATGAGCATGTTAGGCTAACTTCTAACCTGGGAAAGTCTGTACTGGAAATGTAATGTAGAACACAGATTTTTTTTTTTTTTTTTAAGAAGGCCTGAATACACATAACTCACTTTCATTTTCTCCTAAAGCAGGATGAAAGTGCCACACAGAGAGGATGAGGGCAAAGACTGAAGAAATTCCTTTAACATCTTGTCTACTCCTAGGGTCTTTAGACCTATTTTTTTTTTTTTTTAAACATGGGGAAGAGGATAGCAGATGTCAGCACTCAGTTGTGTTGGGGAGGAGCCCTGTGCTATCATCCAGCCAGGCTTGGTGAACCCCAGGAGCCTCTCACCAGAAATAACCCCAGAGTTGGCTTTTGCCTGAGTCTGTACAGCCATTTTGCTAGGTTTGCAAAATGAACACTTTATTGGACATGCAGGCTCTGATGTACTTCACAGTGTGCACATTTAGCATATGGTTCTCAGCTGACCTCACTGTAAAACAGAAGATGCAGCCACTTAAGAGTCCAGTAAAAAAAAAAAATTTGCTCTTTTCTTTGTTTTAAATCAACAGAGGGGAATGCCAACACGAAATTCCCATATCCGGCTATGATGCTTAATGGCCGAAAAGCCAAATTGGATGCTTTTCTTTGCCTTGATTGAAGCAGCTAAATAAACAGGTATTCTTCAGTTACAAACAGTGGTTTACTAGCCTCCTGGGGTCTTCGTCTTGCAACCCTGGCACCAGAATGCTGTAGCTAACATACTATTAAAAGAAAACTCTGGTTTCCTTCCTTAATGTACATGGCTGCTTAATGTAAGATGCTGCACAGTTGTGCATGGACCATGAAGATACCAGAATTACACAGACCCAGCAGGAAATTAACAGTGTAGGAGATAATCATGCTTAGTTATAGATAATGCATTCAGTGCTTAAAATAGCAGTTTGCCACCCATGTGCCATTTCACTCCAGATGGTTGGAAGAGCACAGGACACATTTATATACATACATATATATTAGGATGGTACATACAAATCTGTTAATAGCAACATAGTGAATAAGAAAAAGAAGCCATAATTTAGGAAAAGTAGGTTTGTTACTTTGCCTGCATCCACATCAAGCTCAAAGGTATTTTTATGTATTCAGAAAGTAAAATATATTCTGTTTAATGAAATATCAAATAAACTCATGATATTAAGCCTTTACATCATTTTGACTAAAGATTCTAAGGCTTGCTTGCAAGGGTTAACTAGAGTTACTGGGGTACCTGCCTCCATTAGGTCATATGACTGGATTTTAATGATAAGTCCTAGGAGAAAAGCTACTATAGCTCTAATAAGAGCTCAGGACAGTATGGTACCTGAGGCAGTGGTAGGTCAGTGTTCTCTAGTGGGTGGCGCCTAGAAGAGAAGGGGTTTTGCTCCCTGAGAACCTACAAGAGAATATCAATTAAGAATAATTAATATTAATTAAGGTAATTAACCTTTAGTGTACTAAAGCAATGCTCAAAGGAAAAGACAAGTATCTAGATAGAGAAATGTCACCACACTTAAAATTTGTATTTCTGTTTAGTATTTATTGTCATATGTCGCTGTGTGCATGCTGTACATGTATGGTCACAGCACAAGTCTGGCAGTCAAAGGACAGTTTTTATGGAATCTTGTCTTTCTTTCACCTGGAGGTCAGTTCCAGGGATTGGATTCAGGTCATTGGTTTTATGGGCAAAGTGATTTTATCTGCTGAGCTATGTTTTTGGTTCACTATTGGGCTCTTCTGTATTACCCTTGGAACAGTGCAGAACTGTTTGTGGTACTATACATCAAACCTAAGTTTTCTACCATAGCTCTCAAGTTGAAGAAATTGTTTTCCTGTACCCTGAAGATTTCAGCAGTGTGGTGTGTTTGTGCATGCATGTGTGTGTGTGGGGGGGTGGGGGGGTAGGATTTGTAATTACCACAATCAGAATGGACGTCGACTGACATATGCCAGGCAGAACCCCAAGAATTCTGCTAAATACCTTGTGATTGGTGTAACAGGATGGCTGAACTTGATAAAAAATTGGGTGGATCTATGCAAAGGACTTATGTATGCATCCATATGTCTGGGCTGTAGAAAAAGTTCTTTATTTAAACACTAGTGCTGGTGTGATGTTAAGGCATTTTGTACTTTTGGTTAATACCTTTCTTTCAGTGACTTTAGATGGAACAGAGAATAGATTACTCAGAGTGTGTGGGTCTTATCCAGTCTCCTGAAGACCTCAAGAGGTAAGCCTGAAAATTCCCACGGTGGGAATGAAGGGACTGTACATGTAAGACTAGTCCTGTTTCTCTAGAAGACCCAGGTATATAGGTACTGAGAGTATGTGTCCTCTGAAAATACTTCTGTGTTGGAATCTATATCTCCCCTGTGATGATACTGGAATAGAGCTCCCTGGAGGTAATGGCATAATGAGGGTGGTCTCCTTGGGAAAGGGGATTAGTGTCCATATGGAGAGACATAGGAGTTTTCTTGCTCTCTTTCTCTACTCCCTGAATTGAGAAGATCTAAAGAAATGCTCATTTGCAAATTAGTACCAGAGCCCTTACCAGATATGGAATCACTTATCCCTTTGATCCTGTGCCTGTAATGCATGGAAATATGCATTATCCCAGTTTGTTATAGTAACCGAACTGACAACGACAGGTCTTGACTGATATGATCTTAGTGGCTAGTGTGGACCAAGATTAAGAATTTCTGTTTCACTCCTCCATTGCTGGTGGGATTGAAAGCTGGTACAACCATTCTGGAAATCAGTTTGGTAGTTCCTCAGAAAATTGGATATAGTACTACCAGAAGATCCAGCAATACCTCACCTGGGCATATACCCAGAAGATGTTCCAACTTGTAATAAGGACACATGCTCCATTATGTTCATTGAAGCCTTATTTATAAAAGCCAGAATCTGGAAAGAACCCTGATGTCCCTCAACAGAGGAATGGATACTGAAAATGTGGTAATTTATACAATGGAGTACTACTCAGCTATTAAAAACAATGAATTTATTAAATTCTTAGGCAAATGGATGTATCTGGAGAAAATCATACTGAGTGAGGTAGCCCAATCACAAAAGAACACACATGTTATGCACTCACTGATAAGTGGCTATTAGCATGGAAACTGAATATCCAAGATACAATTTGCAGAACACATGAAACTCAACAAGGAAGACCAAAGTGTGGATACTTCGTTCCTTCTTAGAATGGGGAACAAAATACCCATGGAAGAAGTTACAGAGACAAAGTTCAGAGCTGAGATGAAAGGAAGGACCATCCAGAGACTGCCCCACCCACCAAAACAACCACCAAACCCAGACACTATTGCATATGCCAGCAAGATTTTGCTGACAGGTCCCTTATAAAGCAATCTCTTGAGAGTCTATGCCAGTTCCTCCAAATACAGAAGTGGATGCTCACAGTCATATATTGGATGGAACACAGGGCCCCCAATGAAGGAGCTAAAGGAGTCGGCAACCCTATAGGAGGAACAACAATATGAATTAACCAGTACCCCCAGAGTGCATATGTAGCAGATCCCCTAGTCGGCCATCAATGGGAAGAGAGGACCTTGGTCTTGGGAAGACTATATGCCCCAGTATAGGGGAATGTCAGGGCCAGGAAGTGGGAGTAGGTGGGTTGGGGGACAGGGCAGGGGGGAGGGTACTGGGGACTGTTGGAGAGGAAACTAGGAAAGGAGATAGCATTTGAAATGTAAATGGAGAATATATCTAAAAAAAGCCCCCCCAAATTTCTGTTTCAGGGACAAGAATTTATCTTCTGGCTGTGAGGAGACCGTATACACTTAGTCTTTCTTTATACTTCTGCAGCCAGGTGCCTGTACCAGGGATCTCCAGAACCTTCTTTGAGCTTCAGAGGGGTCTTCTGTTCTGGCTTGCTAGAGATGTGTTGTATGCACTGACTGGAATCCATAGCATCTGGACCTCAATGACAGAAACTGTAGCTTCAGTCATGGTACCAATATGACTCCTCACCTTCCCTTCTCTAGAAAGAATAAGTGGACAAAAGGACTTCAAATCAAATTCCCCCATTCTTCTCCTTATAGAGTTTGTGGCTCATTTATTTATGTCTCCAGGCCCCTGCCTTCTTTGTCCTGCATTTTTTTTTTTGCCTTTAGCCTTGTACCCATGCTATTTGTAGGTGTTGATTCACAGCTCTTTACTCTGCAGAGGGGACTTAAAAACCTTCTCAGGTTTATGCAAAGGCCTCCCCCCCACCCCCACCCCCGTTACATGGGAATCGAGAAAACACAGAGACATTATTTGTAAGTCTTGACCTTGATATAAATGATCGCAGGTCTCAAATGCTACAAGGGAAGATTCAAAACTAGTGGGATGATTTTTTAAACCTTTTGGATTTCCCTCAACAAGATGTTCAAAGGCAGTAGCAATTCTGCCAAGATCGGGGAGAATAAACGGCTCTTTGTGTTGAGACTCTCCTAAGTTGCGCCATTGTCTGTGAGGAATCCAAGTGGGACGAGTAGGGATAAGAGGATCAAACATTTGTAGTGTTTCTTTCATGGGGATCCATGTTCCTACTGCCTTTCTGCCAGAGGCCCTGTTTGACAGCTGCCTGTCGCAGAGAGCCCCCAAACCCTCCCTGACTCAAAGCTTCCCTGTCAAAGAGGTCTCTTTGTGGGGTTAAGGGTGGTTGGCCTTTTCTAGCTCTGAGGCCCATTTGGAAACAGAAGCAAAGTTCCCCCCAGGCTACCTCAGACTGTTGCAACCGCAGCAGTCACCACCACTGGGTGTGGGAAGCATTGTGTTGGCAGGTGATCTGTGTCTCAGGACCTGGGAGCATGCTGTGACTGGAACCCCATTGCTGGCACCAGGTGGGCATTGTAGGTGGAAGAGAGTGGCCCCAGCTGGCCAGGAGCTAGCTTTCTGAGTGATGGCCTCCTTTCTCCAAGGATCAATTTCCTTGGAGGAGATGTTTCCCTGGTTTTTCCTCTCCTGGGTGTCAGCCAATTATCACTCCTACACTATTCTTGCAGCTGTAGTTTGTGGATGACAAACATTCTTGCTTTATTGTTTGGGAGAACTGCAAACATGAAAACCAGCCGAGAATTCATTGAAAGGGTTGGAAACAGAATATGCAGGGAAGAACCCAGGCTTGGCTTTAGATGTGGGTGTCCCAGGTCAGCCACAATTCCCAGGAAGACAAAGAAAGAACATTTTTGTTCTCACGAAAGAGCAAAAATGAAGTGCTCACGCTTTTGTTTTTTAAATAATTTTTTCCACAAATGCTTTGTACAAGTAAATGATAGATAATAATTATTCACTGCGCTTCAGGTAGGCGCTAAATAGAGAACCACTCTTCTGGAGTGACGAATTGTGTGGTTTGTTCAAGATGAGGGGAGTTTCCCAGGATATAAGATCTCAGTGCTGGCAATGAGACAGGCATAGGTCACCATCAGCCCTCACTGCTCTCCGTGGACAGAGAGAGGTGTAGGTACTGGGTTGCAATTGGTTGAAGACAGTTCCTAAATAGGGTAGCTTGAAGACAAACAGATATTTTTCAATGTGCTTCTCTGCAACTCCAGGGACAGCACTAATAATTTTAAAAAGCCCCATGGCTCCAAGAGTCACAGCTTGCTCCCGAGTTCAGAGTCTCAGCATCATGTAGCCGGGTGTTTGCATAGTGCTTAGAAAAACCTAGAGGGAGAAGCCACACTGTTTGAGTCCTGGAAAAAGAGAAGGATATGTCCCTTGTAGGAGATATAAGCATGTGTTAATTGGTGGTCATGTTTGCATTTGGTGACAGCTCCTTGCATGCCTTAGAAAGAGCATAGCAGGCAGGCCAGAGCAACAAGTGCAAGTCATCAGGATATATTGTTTTGCTTCTAAAAGATAAATCATGGGCATTCATGGGAAAGAGCAGAGGGTCAGCAGGAGGGGGACCTAGCTAAAGGTGGGATGATATTAACCTGACTGTCCAGCTGTGCAGCCTCATTGGCAAAAAGAACAGGACACAGCTCTTCCAAGGCCACAGTGGGAGATTAATGAGGCAGAAACCCGTATAGCATGCATGCATTGCTCGGCAGTTTACAAAGAACATCATCTACTTTGTCCTTGTTGGTCTTCCCGACACACCCTGAGGGGAGGCCAGGCAAAGATTAGTCACTTCATGTTTAGAAGTAGGGAACCCAGCTGGGAAGGGGGAATTGCCAGCTTCACTTCACATGGACAGTTTAACAGAACACCAGATCCGAATTCTGTTCTTCTGTACCTCCCTCCCCCTCCCCCATCAGAGCGTTTGCCTTGTGGCTTCAGGCATTGTCAGGGAGAATAAAAACCATGGGGAATCTATAATATTAGAATCATCTTGATAAGTGGCTGCAAGTCTAAAGTGTGAGGACAAAATCAAGAGCAAGTAAAAGACGCTGTCTCCCTCAGAAACTGATCCATGGGCAGAAATGGAGTTGACTGAGCCAAAGAAGCCTGGGCTGTCTCTCTCCACAGTGACAAGCCACTGTTGCCCTGGGTTTAGATTATGCACAATGATGCTCTGTATTCCTGACAAAATGCTTGACAAAAGCATCCCAAAGAAAGGTTTAGCTGTCTCACAGTTCGAGGGTATAGTCTGTCATGGCAGGGAAGGCCTGGCTGCAGTGTAAGGTGGCTGACTGTATTGTGTTCACAGTTAGTAAACAGGTTACTAGTGCTCTTTTGAGCTCTCTCTCTCTCTCTCTCTCTCTCTCTCTCTCTCTCTCTCTCTCTCTCTCTCTCTCCCCTTCTCCATCTGTCTCTCTGTCTCTGTCTGTCTCTCTGTCTGTCTGTCTCTGTCTCTGTGTTTTTCTCTTTCTTTTTTTTAGCATTCTACCACCTGAGCCTAGGTAACGCGTTGGTCACGGGTAGGGTGGGTCTTCTTACCTAGGCTGGAAAATCTCTCACAGATAGGCCCAGAAATTTGCCTTTAAGCTGTTCCTAGGTTCTATTGGGTTGAAAATCAGTACCACCTGCTGACCTAGAAATGTCTTCAGGGTTGAAAGCGATGCTGCAGGTAATGTAATCTCAAGTTCAAATGTAAGATACCCTTTATAGGATCCTGCCTTTCGTCGCTTGCTCTCCTGATGTCCTGATGGTCTGCTGTTTTGGGAGCCTGTGGGACTTAGTGGGAGACTTGTAGCAGGCCTTGAAGGCTGTCTCCCTTCCTGTCTGACTTTGGTGTGAAGATTTACTCACACCTTAATGCTGCCTCCATGCAGCAGCTCCCCACATCTTCTCCCCCATGAACTCTGAGTCCTGAAGCTAGAGACCCTAAGCCTGTTCCTCTAACAAGTTGCCTCTGTTCTACTTGGGTACCGTGATAAAAAGGAACTAATAAATATATCAAAGACAACATTGAAAATTCTGTTGCGTTTGATTCTTATGATTGTGAATGACAGCATTAGGATGACTAACAAAAAACATCTATGGGTGACTTAGTGGACAGTAGCTATTATGGTGGCAAGTGGAGTCACTGCTCCCAGTCAGTCTCTTATTTCACTAACTGGTTCTTACCCTTATAGCTTCTATAATGGTCAGAGAGAATCCCACTCTATCCCAAGACCGACTCTCACTCTAGTCTATTGGGAGTACCATCTACTTTAAGGCAGGAAGTCAGGGCAGAGCAACTGATGGCCAAGGACATGTGACGGAAGTGATGGTATCATGAGTGCTTCCGACCGTGACCGTGACATCCAGATTAGCCTTGCAGTGAAAATGGTTCTGTCAGGGGAGACACCGAGTTAGAAGTTAGCTACAGGACAAAATTAAATTCAATGTCACTCACGGATGCTGAAAAATGTTACCTGTCTACTTTATTCTGTGTTGAAGCTGAGTGTGGGTGGCAATGACCCCAGCAGCTGCCTTCACAAAGGATTCATTTCAGATGAATTAACATTTAAGATGTTTTTGTTTGCTTTTGCTTTTTATTCATGCCTGACGCTACCCTAACACAGCACTCTTGGTCACATTTAAGAAGGTTGTCATCAGTTATATTTGTTGAATTTGGCTATTATGTTTTCTTCAAAAGCATGTAAATTCTTGACAGATAAGATGGTTCGAGGGTTAGTGATAGATCTTGTCTCAAAAATTAAGGTGGATAGCAGTAAAGACAGACACCTGTGGGTAATCTCTGAATTCTACTTGTGTTTTCGCACTTGCCCACACATACACATACATAGGTGTAAACACAGCATGCTATAAAAACAGAAGCAAAAAACAGTTTGGGCTATATGTGCAAGTGCAAACCTGTAATCCTACCACTGGAGGAGAAGAGGCAGGGGGATGCCCAGCTTCAGTTTACCCTGTGCTATGTGTTGAAAACCTCCTTGGATACAAAATAAATATGAAAAAAAAAAAAAACCAAAGATGATGATGGCTGTCTTTGCTGTCTTGACCACTGCTTCAGCTGTAATCCATAGATGTATTTTTAAAAAACAAGTATCCGGCAGCAGTTTGCACTATAAAATCTGTTTGTAGAATGTTCAAGAATGAAAACCAGAAAAAACGATATAAGAAGTGAGTGACCTTTGAAAGATAAATAAATGTGGTGGTACATTCACAGAGTCCTTTCTTTCTTCAGTGCTTTCCTCTCTTGATGGGGCTGTTGCGTGGTTTTAGAAGCAATGGTTCCAAAGCCTTCCATCTTGGTGCAGCTATCATTGCAAACTGACACCCGGTTTTAGTTTATCTCTTTCTCTCATTTTTTCACTGGATTTTGGACTCTATCTCTATTATATTCTTCTCATACCTTCTCAGATATGTTTCCCATGACTGCTCTGTAGGCATCCCATACATTAAGGGCCCTCCCCAGTACTCTAGATCTTTGTAGGGAAGAGTTGAAATGAGATGCTTTAAGGTTGAATGCAGGTGTCATTAGTATGTGGTACCAGAGACATAGATGAACATGTTTGTATCTTCCTACAGTGTCAGATAGTAATGAATTTGCAATGTTTACTGTTCCAAAGTTAGAAACTCTTCATACATTATGCCTCCCTATGTAGTTTGGTCAAAGTGAATGTGTGTTCTTTATTCCAATCTTAATTGCTAATATTAACACTCATGTCAACATGACACATTACCTAACAAATATATCCATTTCTCTATTTCTAAATATATTTCTAAATATAATATATTTCTAAACATAATATTTTTCTAAATATAATAAATATTTCTATTCAAGCCAAAGATGCTGCAGCTAAGTTCAAGATGGTTCAGAGTTCGACCAAGAAAATGTCTTTATAGACAAAATAATAAACCAGACCAGTGTCAGGTTGGAGCTCGTGATAGAGCAGTTGGAATAAGATTTGAGAAAGAAGCTGCAGAGTATAACTATGGGGTAAAAGGCCAAAGCTGTCCAGGAGCAGGAAACAGCCTGTCAGGACTAGGTCCAGATGCAGGAATAGGAGGACAGGTCAGTAGTGGAATAAAGAAGGCTGTGGCAGCAGGAGACGAAGTTGGAGAGTCCTTGGTCCTGAGCGCGCCAGTATCAGATGATAGGTAGAGGCATGTGTAAAGTCCATGTTCTAATGCCAGAGAAGGGGGCACAGAGGTGGTCTGAAAAGACTGAAGAGATTGCAAGGAGTCAAGGGCAGATAAAACATACTTTATTCACTCTGGGTAAAGGTTGCTAGGCAAGTGGCTGCCAGCAGGCACATAGGCCTCATGAGAGCACAGAAGCCTACACAACAGGCAGGCTGGTTAAGGAGGAGGTGGAAGGCCTTATATTTATATATAGCCAACACTAAAGTGGCATTCTGCAGGAATAGTTATATAATATATTACATTACTACTTTCTTCTTGGGTCCCCAGATATCCAGTGTGTCAACCATTGTGTGCTGACTCATAGCCCTCAGATGTCTAGATTTGCTGTCTTGGTCAATGCTAGAAATCCATATTAGTGCTCTGTTGTCTGAACATAAAATGACCTTAGAACCATTTATCTCCAATACTGTGATATCAGAGCACTAAGTGTCCATCACTTTATGAGGTTCAGTCAAGGGAATGATACACTTTTATTTGTTTGGTGTGACTGATACGTTAGCTTGGTTTCTTTTTTATGATTTTAATATCCCCACGTGTCCCTACAGTCTAAATTAACCCCACCCACCCAGAACTTAGAGTGTGTCTGGTGGCTTTCTATTCCCAGGAATAAGTGATATATCAGCCTATGTTGAATTGGTGCTACAGTGTCTGGTTCTACCTAGGGTCTATCATCATCCTTCTTCCTCAAAATGAATTTTCTTGTAAAATGCAGACTCCTAGGGTAAGGCACAGCCTGAAAATCCAGTATTTTATACAATATGGAGGAATTTAGAGCAAGGCACAGCTGAATCTAAACACGTCTCTTTTAGCTCACAGTATTGCACCACTTTCCCAAGAATGCTGCTCATGGCTATCCTGTAGGTTTCCATAACCTCACGCATGGAACCCTCCCCCAATCATGTTAGCTTTTTACAGGGATGAGCTGAAGTCACATGGTTCAAGTTTGGATCCTAGTTCTGATACCTAACTGCTGATGGCTGTTGGCCAGTGATCTGATTGACCTACTCTGCTGTAGGGATCACTCTTCACTCTTGAGCCACACTGTTTAGAAGGTGACTGTCTTAGGGTGATTATGACTGTGATGAAACACCATGACCAAAAGCAACTTAGAGAAGAAAGGGTTTATTGACTTACACTTCCATGTCAACTATCACCAATGGAAGTCAGGGAAGGAACCTAAAGGCAGGCACTGATACAGTGAGTGCCGCCTCCTGGCTTGCTCCTACTGGCTTCCTCAGCCTGCTTTCCTATAGAACCCAGGATCACCAGCCCAGACAGAGATGGCACCACCCACAATGGTCTGGAACCTCTCCCATAAGCCACTAATTAAGAAAATGCCCTGTAGCCTTGTCTACAGCCTGTTCTTGTTGGGGGCATTTTCTCAGTTGAGTCTCTGGCCTTGTCACACATGCAGTAATCTCACACATGCCCACTTTGCTTCTGTTCCTGGCACTTTGACTGCCTGTGAACCATGGGTGAGGGTGGTGGTTTCAAACAGCATCTGTAAGTTCCTATTTGCAAACTTTCCATTGCAGAAGGACATGCCTGAGCTAGCTTGCTGCAGGATGAGACTTATGGAACCCACCTGAATAGTTTCAGACTGGAAGGAAGAAACTGGAGAACAGCTGTCACCTGTCTTGTCCCCCAGACACAGAGGGCTCATCAGCTGCACTTGGTCACATATACTTTACCAGGTGCAGTTACAGTGTGTGGGACTTGAGCCTAATAGCTCATCTGCACTCATTCCTGAGCCCACAGTTACTGTTACAGGCTGCTGTAGCCACATGACTATATGAATGTGCTATTCTGTTTGAAATAGATAACTGGATCACAAGGGCCTCTCACCTTTAAATAGGTAAAAGGTTTATAATTACCTCACAATTATTGTGACGATTAAATGGTATAATGCATGGAAGGTGTCTTGTCTGGGCCTGCGGGGAAGTACAAGCATAGTAAGTATTAATTATTACCATTCAGAGACCAGGGTTGGCCTGACTCTTTCTGTCTTCTCTTTGGGACAGATTTCCTTCCTCTGAGGTTATATTTCCTTTCACAGGCCAGCAAACTATTTTGCTAACCATGTGTTATAGTTATACCTATATTGTATATACTATAGTTACATATACTGTAATTGTGTTTTTCCTTCCCTTTGTTAGGTTCTTCCTTTTTGTTTATTTTTCTTTGAGCTACATGCTGAGCAACTACCATGTTGTTATATAGTTTTCCTGGCTCGGGTTACAACTTGACATAAGATGGAGTGCTTTAAAAGGAGGGAACCTTAGTTCAGAAAATCCCCCACTGGGTTGGTCTGAGGGCAAGTCTGTGGTTCATTTTCTTGATTTATCATTAATGTGGAAGGGTCCAGATTGCTGTGGGCACACCACCCTTGGGCTAGTGGTTTTGGGTGCTATAAGAAAGCCGGGTGAACAAGCCATGGGGAGCCAAGCCAGTAAGCAGCACCCCTCCATGGCCTCTGCATCAGCTCCTGCCTCTAGGTTCCTCTCTTGTTTGAGTTCCACTGCCCTGTCTTCCCTCAGTGATGGACTGTTACCAGAGAGTTGTAGTATGAAATACACTTTCCTTCCAAGTTGCTTATGCTCATAGTGTTTTCCCACAGCACCAAAAAAGTCTACAAAAGGCAGCAATCATGAATGACCTGGCACCATCTATACACTCCAGGTTGGCCACATTCATCTCAACCCCCCACCTCACACTCTTAGTCTGAGACTGTAGGTTTGAGTCAGCCAGCATAGCCGACTTAGGCCTTATTTCTACCCAGACTTTGGCTGTTGAAGCGTGTATAGAATTACCTTCATATTTTACTATACGTGACTCCATCACTTTCTTTTGTAATTTCTTTGTCCTCTCTTAGCCAGTAACTTAGCCTTTTCACATTATTTTTAGTTTTCTCTCTTTGTTTTCTGTGTTAGTTATTTGTCTTGTTGTTGTGGTAAAATATTCAGACAAAAACATCCTAAAGAGAGGAAGTTTATTTGGGTCACGGTTTCAGAGTTTAGTCCTTCATGGTGAGGAAGTTAAGACAACCAGCGCTTGAGGCTGCTGCTTATTCTGTAAGGAAGCAGAGAGAGATGGATGGTCATGTTGAGCCATCTTCCATCTTTAAACAAGACAAAAATCATTCAGGGAGAGTTCAAACACAAAAGTGAATGTGTAAAGTCATTGTAATGTGAAGGGAAATACCCCCTAGCTAGCTCATTTGTGTTTTTTAGAGGACAGAACTGTAACAGTCTCAACGCAACAGCTATTGATAAGAATAGTGTATAACTATTATGCGCTGTGGTTTCAAGGTTTTGTCCTCTAACACCAAAGCCACACAATGACATTAATCTCCTGTGTATAATATTTGGATTTTAGGACTTGAGGCTGTGAATGCGGAGCCTTCTTGAATGTGACTCAGGCTCTTAGAGAAGACCCCAGAGTATTTTATATCTTTTTCTCTCTGCTGTGTGAGGACATGATGAGGTGACATCTATGTACCTGGAAACAGGCCCTTACCAGGAACAGAATCTTAAGGTAATTTGATCTCAATTTCCAAGCCCCAAGGACTGTGAGGAATACATTTATACTGTTTATAAATTCATTAGTTTATGACATGTAGTTTTAGCAATCAAATGGGACCACATGTGTGATTTAACACCCTTGGATTTTCTCAATTCTCCTGGCAGTGCTCTTGAATCATAAGATTGATACATGGTGGAGGTGAGGGGTCAAGAGTGCTGAAGGAGCAAGGTGGAGAGATGCTTAAGTGTTTATGCAAAGGGCATTGAGAAGTAGCACCTGTTAGAGGCAGAGTGAGGGCAAATGTGCCTCTTCACAGGCAGATTCCATTAAGGCATCTGTGGACAGGCATCACAGCTCACATGGGATTTATACTGTGTGACACCAACTTAGAAGAAGAGTAGAGATGCTTCCTGAGTGTCCGACAGGGTGAGGAAGGGTAATACATAATGCAGCTTAAATTGTCTAAATATAAAATGGACAAGTGCAGTGAGTGGCTGTTTGTTCATTCAGATGTCTCTCTTTCAGTAATATCAAACATTTAGGTTTCAGAATAAACTGATCCTGTTGATCTCATTTAATCAAAAAATGTAATCTCAAAGCTTCTACACTTTCATTGGTAAATAAAAATACTGATTTTTCAGGTTTCAATTCATCTATCTATTCACCCATGCATTCATCTATGCATCCATCCATCCATCTATCCATCCATCCACCCATCCATGCATACACATATACATTCATCTGTCCATCCAGGAACTCAGCAAGCCAGTCCCTGCAACTTCTTTTGTTGTTCAGCATCATCCTAGGCATTAGAAAGACTAGCTCATGTTGTCTATATATCTATCATGTAGTGATGCATTCCACTCACCAAAGGAGTCAGCTCTCCAAAATATTACAGGAACTACAATGGATCCCATCACTTAGCAGTGCGGGCTCTTGTTGAACAATATTGGGAGATGGACTAAAAATACAGGTACACACAGGCAAAGCCATTATTGGGTGAAGGGACAGAGTAGTTAGAGGTACGAAAGGTGTGGTGGTTTGAATATGCTTGACCCAGAGAGTGGCACTATTAGGAAGTGTGGATTTGTTAGAGGAAGTGTGTCACTGTAGGGATGGGCTTTGAGACAGTCCTCCTATATACCTGGAAGACAGTCTGCTCCTGTCTTTTTTTTTTTTTTTTTTTTTTTTTTTTTTTTTTTTTTTTTTTTTTTTTTTTGGAGATTTAGAACTCTGAGCTACTTCAACACCATGCCTGAGTGGATGCTGCCATGCTCCCTCCTTGATGATAACGGACTGAACCTCTGAACCTGTAAGACCGCCCCAATTAAATGTTGTCCTTTATAATAGTTGCCTTGGTTATGGTGTCTGTTCACAGCAATGGAACCCTAACTAAGAGAGAAGGCTTAGAAACAGAAGGCTGGCAGGACAGCTACATTGAGAAACTTGACAACATGCCAAGGAAGAGGATGAGGTTGAGGTTGGACTGCTGAGGCACATCAAGATAACCAGAACACAAAAGGGTTTCTGTGCACTACAAAGGAATTTGCTTCCATCTAACAGCAATAGGAGCTATTCCATGTTCTAAGTCAGAATCAACGTGATCAGACTTGTGTTTGGAAAGTTCCTTTTGTTGTAGGCAAAGGATGGGTTGAGGTGAGAGGAGTCAGTAGGCCAATTAAGAGAGAAATTGTCATAACTGATTTAAGACAGCAAGAAATAACTTGGCTTTTACTATACATTTAGACAAACAAAAACACCTAAATGCACATTGGTGTGGGAAGTGTGATAAGACACAAAGAAGAATATGATTAAATGTCTCCCATCATTAATTTTTCAGTCCAACAAAGAAAATGCTGGTAGCCCGAAAAGCCTATTCGAGAGGTGAAAGGGAATTTATGTAAATAGCCATCTTGCTTCAGCAGGGAGAGCAGCATATTTCAGGTCATCCAGGGAAGTGAACATTTGTGAGCAGTGTAGGTTATCTCCTTAGTCTTGAAAGAAAAGAATCTTTCCTAAGAGAATGCTGTGTGGGAGGAGAGTTTTTCCAAAGGAGGTGGTAGTATTAGGAGAAGGCATCAGGCCATGTGCACAGCCCAGTGTTGATGAGTAACAAGCTGCCCTGTTGATACTCAAAGAGGAGAAATGTAAACTAAGGCTGCAGATCCTGAGGGACCAGCATACTCTGTAGGCTCTAGAAAGCGAGGTCAAGCAATGTGGCCCTCAACTGTTCTGTCACAGGGGAACACTGAAGAGAAGTCATGTGGTACAAGATGTCTTGGGGAAAGCTTTACTTGATATCATTGCATGGAATGGACTGATCCAATGAGCTTGTACAGAGACTCTTTGAGTGGATGTTAATGGAGGCCAGACCTGAATGTGGGCAGTGCCAGCCCACAAGCTGGAGTTCTAGATTGAATAAAAATGAGAAAGTGACTCACACACTAGGATGCATATTGCACTGCTTCCTGACTATGGCTCCAATGTGATCAGCTACCCTCTCTCCTGCCACCATGTTTCTTTGCCATAACAGACTTTATCATCTCAAACTATGAGACAAAATAGATAGTTTCTTCTTGAGAAAGTGTATTTGCACATGTGAAGTCAGAAGAGGGCAGGGCTTGGAGTTACAGGTGTCTGTCATCTACAGACAGTAGGCTCCTGGAAACTACACTAAAGAAGTACATGGTCTTTAATCACTGATCCGTTTCTTCAGCCCTCTTTACATTGTTTTTAATCATTTTTTTGGTCATAGCAACAAAAATGTTGCAAATACTATAATTTCACCAGTGGAATTTAGAATATGAAAACAGAGATGGCTGAGAGAAGATCATTAAATTAGTATAAGTCAATAGAGTATCAGGGATAGTGGGATATCGAGGTGCTATTCTGCATTTTACTAAGGAGAAAAATTTGACACTCCCTCTATTGACAGAGATGACATTTAGTGAGGTGTGGGGGACATTGTGAGTGTCCCAGCTGGAACTCTACAGTGCCACTGACATCTAGTGAGTGATCATGAGTAGGACTCAGCAGTAGGAAAAACTACTCAAGAGAAGACCTGTTGGGTCAAAGGGTCAGTAGAACTAAGACTGATATTCCTTGACATCTATATTTCTAGAAGAAAAATGAGAATTCTCCTTAAGAAAAGAGATGGCTCATGGGTCATCTACTGTGAAGAAAGCATTCGATTGTCAGTGTAGACATCAAACTTACTTCACTTTGGTAACTGAAGGCCGAAAGATGAGTTTGCTTTGGAAGAAATGCTATCCTTTGGATTTCTATTCTCTGGATGTAAGAGATAAGAGGGAGCTGAGTGGTTGGAAGTGATGGACATCTAAATGAAATCTAAGTACATTATGCTGAGGTACTGTGGCAGGAGTTAGCGCAAAGAGAGTCTCAGCAGAGTCTACAGGTGGCAGTAGCAGAGAGAACTCACTGCTGAGCTTCAGTGGGTCTGCCATAATTACCACTCATGTCACCATCTGGGCACATGCCTCAATCTTCTCTCTAGCTTCAGTCTTTACTTGTCAAAGATGCAATGACAATACTCATCTGAAAGGGTATGAGTATTCAAGTCCATTTAAAATGTTTTTTTTTTTTTTTTTTTTTTAAAAAAAACAGGTTCAATACAACATAGTAAGATACCTAACAAATGGTAGGTTCAGAGATAGGAGAGCAAAGAGCTGGTTTGCATAGAGCTGGTTTCTGTGTCGCAGAGAACATACGATTAACATATTGGCATGGAATACTGAATGTTCAGGCACTACCTGATGTAAGTACCTTAGCTTTCAGTTGCTGATGTGCCACCTGTGGCTATTTGAAATTGCTAATTTGTGGGTTTCAGAATCTCCAGAATTTCATAATTTTTGACTCTTGAATACATAGAATTATGATATTCATGAAGTCACCTCAAGCACATGTCCCAATGCTGAGGCAGGCATGGTAAATATAAGGCAAGCTCTATGCTTTAGGATGAGAACAGAAAGAAACAGATATAAATAAGGGATGGCCATCCTCAGTGGTCCCTACTGGAGGAAATCTGACATACAAGGCTCACGTGGTGTAGACATATGACCAACTATTTCATATCTTAAAGGGAGAAGTGCATCTGGCCATCAGGACAAGAAGGAAGAAAACACGTAGAGATGGTGGAGAGGTCAAAAGAGAAATGTAGATTCAGAGAAGTCACAGGAAGAATATCAGACAATGATGTGTGCGGGAAGGGTACATGTGAGGCATGCATGTAAATGTACAGGTATAGTTGCCAGTGGTGGCATGCATCCAGCATCTTCCTCTATCACTCTCTGCCTTGTCTCTCACTGATTGGGAATCCCACTGTTCTGAGTAGGCTGCCAGGCCAGTGGTCTCTTTGGATTCACCTATCTTGTCCCTTCAATGTTTGGGTTACAGCCACATAATACCACATTTGCTTTTTACATTGTCCTGGGTTAAATAGGGGTTCTCGTGTTTGCACTCTAAGCATTTTCTCTCCCTGAGCCATCTCCCAACCCCGAGCTGCAGCTTAGAGAAAGCAGGTGCAGAAAAGCCCACGTCTTAGAGACTGTGGTAGAGGACAGAGTGAAAGGACTCATGAGTAACAAGAGTAATTCCATATATTTTCATGTTAATTACATTTATGTTATTTGATATGTTAAGCAGCTACTGAGATCCAATGTGTGCATGCATGTGGATGAAAAGGGAAAAAGAAGGCATCACAGGTTTAGATGATAAAGTCGACTCCTCCATATTCACTATATTACATCACCTAGGGTTACATACAGCTAATGGTTTCATGACAGGAATTTTCCATGAAGATGCGGGTATTTTTTCATATAATTTATTCATGCATTTGTTTACCTTTTGGCTGCTCTCTAGTCATACCCATATGTGTCTTTGATCATTTATGTTTCATGGCACACTGTGGTCCTTATTTGATTGCCTGAACCCCAGTCTAGATGCTATGTATGTTACTTTAACATTTAATTCAGTGAAGTCTGTGGAAAGCATTTATATTCCACAGTGTGAGCGGGCCCTATCGAATCTGTTGAAGGTCTTCAGAAGCAAACACTGTGTCTCTGTCTGTCTGTCTTTCTGCTTTCCCATCTGTTTCCTTTGTCTCTATGGCATTATATAATTTTGGCTTTGTTTCTCCGGAAAATCTCTGCTTACCCATGATCATCTATTATATAAGTTAATCCTTTAACAAATGATTTCACAGGAGCAAAGTTATCCTCGTTGGGTTTCGCTGCTTTTATTCTTTTTCTGTCCACACATATGATTTCTCCTCATTACTCTCACTTACCTAGGCACACTGCATATGGACACAGGGGATGGGACTGATGCTCTTGCGGGTGAATTGAGCACTTAAGCTCCATTGAGTAGCCTCATTCACCCTCTTTTTTTCGGTGTGGCACCATATCTGTGGTATGTATTTCCAACAGTGGAATGACTAGGACAATGGATGTAAGCATATTATGTTTTTATAGAAATTGCTGAATTGCTCTCCAAAAAAATTTTGTAGCAATTTACAAAACTGGCACCAGTATATGAGATGGGTTGTTTTTCTATATTCACCATCGTTTATCATTGTCAGGTGGAAAATAGACTCCTTTTGTTCTCATAACATACAGTTTTTAAACTATGTTAAAATTAGAATTTAAAACCACTAGTTCATTTTGTCTGAGTTACTGTAATTTGGTGTCTGTACGCCATTCGTTCTGTAAAAACACACAGCAGTCTTTTGAAGATAGATTGAGTCCCATTGAGAATGCAGTTTGGTCTCTAACACAGTAGGCAATTGACTTCCAGCCCTTGACCTCCAGAGACGTTGGCTTCAGGGGCTAAACCGGTCCCTGGTAACACAGCTTTATACTTGATGTGATTGCATCTTAAAACCCATTTAGAATATTGTGCTAGGAATTTATTGTTAGAAATTAAGAGAAAAAAACTGAGCATATAATTTCATTAAAGTGTTTTAAATTTTTAATGACTATTACTGTTTTGTTTTTATAAAACAAGGAGCATTTGATGTAGCATGTCAAATCCACATATTTGAATAAAACCAAATTCAGAATTAAAAATTGAACACAAAAGTATTTATATGAGATATGGTATGTGGGAGTATGTGTACCCACGCACCGGTTTGCAGAGGCCAGATAGAATGTTAGGTATCTTTCTTTATTGCTCTCTACCCTATGGCCATGTGATAAGGTCTCTCGCTAAACCAGCACCTCATTGTAGGCTAGTTTCTCATCACGCTCTTTATGAGGTTTTGAGGAAGGGAACACTCATCCATTGTTGGTGGGGGTCAGTTCCACAGTACGATGAGTATTGATCTGCCACAAGATCTAACTATATCATGCTTTGGCATACTTAAAGGATGCTGCATTCTGCCACAAAGACACCTTTTCAACTATGTCAATTGCTGCTCTATTCATAATAGCCTTAAATTGGAAATGACATAGAAGTCCCTCAACAGAAAACTAGATAAACGAAATGTGTAAATGTGGTACATTTACATGATGGAATATTGCTCAGGTGTTAAGTTATATGAAATATGCAGGTAAATGGCTGGAACTAGAAACAAATTATCCTGAGCTATCTTAGAAAGATATATATTGTACACATTCACTTATATGTAACTATTATCTGTTCACTGAGTGATACACAAGCTACAATTTGTAAATCCGCAGAGGTTATGTATAGAGTAAGCAAGAAAGATCTCACTAGCAAAGGGTAATAGAATGGGTTGTTATGGAAAGATGGATGGCCTGATAGCATCAAATGAGAGGGAGGACAAAGGAGAAAACACAGGGAAAGAAAGATAAAATTAAGGGCCATTTAAAGGGTACTATGAAAACTTAATACAGCAGAAGCTACCTAAAATATATGCAGATCTAAAAGCAATCTAAATGAAATATAAATTCATTCTAAATGAATTCTAAATGAAACCAAATAATGGGATATACAGAGCCCCAAAATGGTCATTTCTTGTCACCAAATGAAGCCTCCAGTATAGAATTGTATTACATCCAGTTTGGTTGTTGGGTTCTATGAGAGTTTCTGAACAACTTATGCTGTTGCCAAAACTATAGGTTAGTTTCCACAAAATGATGGCAAGGCCCCACTGCTGAAAACAATACCTACATAAATCAATGAACATTGAGAAGTTAAATTGGTGCCTACATAGAGTTTTCAGGCCCACACTCTAATTTCTTTGGTATGGAAAGATAACCTTTCAGGCTACCAAAAGAAAAAAGTAAACACCAACCTAGCCACAAATTCTTTCATCTACAATGCCATCCAGCCTATAAGATACCCTTTTGCAACAGTGGTACAAAGTTTACAAAGGTACAAACCTTGTGGGAATATCCAATATCTATTTGGATTTAAAGCCCACTCCATGAGATGGAACACGTATCTGATGCTGGGTGTCTAAGAACCTGGCACGAAGTAGTTCAAGGGTAAAACCAAATACAACTGTTCTAAAATCAGTGTAACAATAAAGTAACTCCTAACGAACATACTCAAAGATCAGTGTCTTGCTCAGTCATAATTAGAGAAGTTTCCTTCTTCATTAGATGGGACCAAATACAGAGACCCATAGCCAGACATTATGCAGAAAAAGAGAGACCTTGAAAGACATCCTCAAATGGGATGTCTCCATTAAATCCTTCTCCTCAAAGCTGGGGGTGCCCTTTAGAAAAGGGGGTAAAGGAATGTAAATGGCAGAGGGGAGGGAGGGCACCACGAAAACAAGACCCTTTAAGTCAACAAGAAAGCTTAATATAAACCTTAAACATAAATCAATAATCAAAGTTCATATGAACTCAAAGAGAGTGAGGCAGTATGCACAGGGCCTGCAAGGGTCTGCTATGCACACACTGACTTCCAGTTTAGTGCTTGTTTGTTTGTTTTGCTTTGTTTTGGATTTCCTAGTGTGTGAACAAGGTGTGTGAACAAGGTGTGTGAGCAAGTAGGTATCTGTTTCTTGTGCCTTCTCTTCTGTCCGTTTGTTTTGTCTAATTGTGATATGTTGGTTTTTATTTTATTTATTCTATTATTATCCTTGAGAAGCCTGCTTATATTCTGAGGGACTAAAAGGAGTGAATCTGGAAGGGAGGAATTGGGCGGAGCAGAGGGTTAGTAGAGAGAGGGGAATCCATAACAAGGATATGTTATATGAGGAAAAAAAATCCATTTTCAATAAATGGAAAATAAGTAACAGTATGTATATGTGTGTACATCTCTGTGGTGGTGTGGGCATGTGGATGTGCCCATGAAGACAAGAAGAAGGTGTTTGAGCACCTAAAGCTGGAGCTATAGGCAGCTGTAAACCACTCATGATGGGTGCTTGGACAAGAACTCCTTTATAAGAACAGTTTGTCTCTTAACCAGTGAGCCATCTCTCCAGCCCCTGAAATGCTATTTTGATTGTAAAACAGAGACACAAAATGAGAGATTTTTCAATTTGTTGCTTGTCAGAACGAAAGAGATCTGTACCATCTCCCTTCCAGAGAAAATCTGCAGGCTGAAGAAAAGGCTTGCCTCGTGTGGCACCCAGGCAAAGCCTGCTGTGGCTTGGTTTAACAAGAAGGTGTCAATGGCTGTAAGGCATCTGTAAAGGACAGGTTGATAGTGTAAATGGGGCATTGTAAGGCTGTGTTCTCAGTGATAACTCTGCCTTGGGCTGCAGTAAAAGTCGCACATCTCAACCAAGCCATATGAGTAATTCCAACCAAGGTTGGTGAGGGACAGCCTGAGAATGTGTGATACTCTACAAATAAAGCGCTTTTTTATCAAAGGCATACATTAGCTCTTCAGAGCAGGTTCTGGATGAGTTAAGATAGCCAGAGTTCTGGTGCTTGGCCAGGCAGCACAATCATAAATCTCCACATGAAGGTTCCAAATTATTTTGGCTGGAGACGGTACAGCCACCTGACCTCTCAGCCCTAACACTTAATTACACTGTGAGCGTGCTCACTGCCGCTCCTTCGGGGTCAGCTTCTGAGTGACAAGCAGGGAACTGTTAAAGGGTGAGTCCTACTTGTCCAGACTGATGTTAGCCACACTGGCAGTGGGTGGGCCAGATCCTCAGCATTGCAATGAAGATGTGTAACTGAGAGGTGACTGTCAAGGGATGAGACACTCTTTGGAGTTAGCATAGCTCAGCTACTGAAGCTGAAACCCAATGGACTGAAATGAAGGACCAGGCAAGGCAAGAAAAAAATATACCACATTGCTTCTGTTGAGGCTTGTTTAGAGGCCTGTTCCACTGCCTGCAGAAAGGGTTGGGACCTTTGGCTCAAATATTCTGAAATTTCCATTTGAGAGAAAAGACTGTTCTACTCTGTTATCAGAAATGTATTTATTTTGGCTCTCGATTCCTCTTATGTCAAAACCAAGGAATTTAGATTGAGAAAACTCCTCCATAAGAGGAAAAAAAAAAGCAAGAAACTCACCTATTTTCTAATGTGAGGGCTAGAGACATGCTCATTCAACAAATCTCTCACATAGGTGCGAGCATGAGGAACTAAGTTTGATACCCAGAAATACACACACACACACACACACACACACACACACACACACACACACACACACACACANACACACACACACACACACACACACACACACACACACACACACACACACACACACAAAATCCAGGAATGATGGTGCTGTTTATAATCAAAATGCTGGGGATGCAGTGTTCTCTGAAGACTACTGGCCCACAGGCATAGCCAACTTGGTATGGTCCAGGCCAATTAGAGACCCTGTCTTAAAAGACAAGGTGAATGACCCCAAGGAACAACATCCAATGATGTACACTTACATGCACATGTGTGTACCTATGTAAGCATGCACACCATTCCACACACCCATTCCTACTCATCTTTTCACACCCACACCTAAACCTACTTGAGCCTGTGTGACAAATTATAAGTATAATTTATCCACCCTATTATTTGCATGGTGCTAACAAATGCATTCACAATTTTTTTCTTTGATAAGATTAATATGTCATGGGTAAGATGTCTGTGTTACAGAACAAATTTAGCAATTACTGAAAACCCAATTGCTTTACACTCCTACCAGAAGTATTTAAAATGCTTGAATTCTTAGGTGATAGCTAAAATTTAAAAAAAAAAAAATCCAAAAGCTATTTGCTTGATTAGCTTGTAGAACTATGGGCAAACCCAAATTTACAAATTGGAGAATTGTAGTTAACTGCAAATCAGAAATGAACTGGCAAGGGTAGTCTAGTTGTTGAAAGAGAACAATATCTCAATGCTTGATATGAATAAAACATGTCAGGCTCATGTGGGCAGAGCCAAGTGTTAATGCCAGGCTATTCCTGATAAGTATTGGTTGGCTGTTTTATTCAATCCCTCATCTTTGGCACTGGGAGTTCCTCTTTTACTCTTTGTCTTCAATGCCCATATTGGAACCATTTATTTTTTTCATCTGAGAACTCCAAACTAATCCGTCCTTATATTTGCAGGCATTTAGTATTAACTTGTAGTGAACTACAGATGTGTCCTATATACAAAGTGTGTTTAGGCAGAGTTAATGATTCTTGACTTCGAATAAACATCGGACTCTTAACTGTATAACCAAGTTGCATTGGTTTATAGACTATGGCTTGTTCCAACACTTATCTGCTCTAATAAGTTTGATTCTACCAATAAGCATTATACATGTCTACCTACTGTGACTTGGGCTAACTGGTCACAATCTCTCTCTGTCTCTGTCTCTGTCTCTTTCTCTCTGTCTCTCTGTCTCTCTCTCTCTCTGTGTGTGTGTGTGTGTGTCTCTCTCTCTGTCTCTCTCTCTCTCTCTCTGTCATCCATCCCCAAGGATCACCAATGATGACCTCTTACTAGGCATACTACTCATGTTGGTCAATGTCTGTGTCCATTTGGGTAGTCATGTATGTGTTTCCATTTAGTCCCAAGGTTTTCTTTCTTAATCCTCAATTGGCTAAGGGTTGATATTCCAGAGTTATACTTTTGATGATTTCTACCCTTGTGAAACCTTTAGGTTGATTTTTCTCACTGTAATTGGCCAGCAAACAACAACAACAACAACAACAACAACAACAACAACAACAACAACAACAAAAACCCAGCAGTATTTACTCAGATTGGGAATATCTAGGCAAAGGGTTTTTGATTTTTTACAAGATAAACAAAGGACCACGTCACTTGGGTATGGACCTTACCTCATCTTTTCCATCTTCTGGCTTTTGCAGTAGAGCTTAGGTCAGTGTCAACCAAATGTCTAGTCTAAGAATGGCTTACCTGCTACTGTGGAGAATATGTGTAGCACACCTATGTATGTGGTCTTTCTGATTGACATACAGTTAGTGAGGGACTGTTGTGTAAATGGCATCTATGATCCACGGCTTACACATGGAGGAAACACACCATCTTCTAGAAGAGCTTGTCTACAGTCTCACGCCGCTTCCTTCCATTGTTCAGGATGTTTTTGAAAGATTTGAGGTTTTCAGATGGTTTCATTGTAGTGGTCTTGACTGTCACAAAGGACTTTTCTAGCAGACGTTTACGAGGTACAATGGGATATCTCTATCTCTATCTATCATTCATATATACATGTATATGAGAGAAAGAGAGAGAGAGAGAGACATACACAGAGAGACCGAGAGACAGGGAGAGACGTTGGATCCTGTTAGGGCTTAGACCTGAACTATGCCCATAAATCTCATTCATTTTAGGTTAGAGCCCAAGGTGGTGGCAAGATCATGAGGGTTCTGACCACACGGTGTAGCAGTCAGTTAGTGGGTTTATAGCATAATGGATTATTGTGGTAACTCCAGGGGACCGAGCTTAGTTATCCATCCTTCCTTTTTCTCTTCTTTTGCCTCCTTTTCTTCTTCCTCTCTGTCTTTCTCCCTGTCTTGCTCCTGCACTCTCTCTATCTCTCTCTCTTTTCTGGCTGCCACAAAGTGACGTTCTTGCCTACACACTATGTTCCCATTCTCATCTACACTTCAACCTGGATTAAAAAGTTACTGGGCCATGAAACCATGGGCTAAAGCTGAACCAGGCCACATTTTTATTTTCCTTCCTTAATTGATTTACTTCAGTTTGTCAGAGCAATACAAAGTTGACACAGATGCCAGATCCTCGAAGCCTAACCATCTATGTGTCTCTGTTTACACCTGTGAATGATCCAGGGAGGGGCTTCCTGATCGTAGGTGCATAAGCAGTATGCTGCACACGGGGAGGGGGGCAGTGTTCAGGTCATCAAGATGAGAGCTTGCCCTGTAGGTCCTTTGTACAACTCTCCCCACTGGAGCTGGGGCTGTCGCCACTCTGTGGGCTTTAGTTCCCTTCTTTTGCGCGGACAGACACTGTCGCAGGGAAGAGTTTTCTGAACCATAGTGATGAGTGCCACAGCTTCAGTTTACACACAAGCTGTGCTTAGCAGGAAGGACTTCAATTGTACAAAATGGGATGGACACCTAGAGCAGGAAGTGATCAGGGGCAGCCAGAAAGGCACCAGAGAGACCATAGCTTCCTCTCATGTTCTCCCAAAGCCTGCGGCTGTGGGGTTTGGTATTATATTTTCTTTTGTTGTTGTTTGTTTGTTGTTGTTTATTGCTGTTGTTTTTGTTTTTGTGATACAGAACAATCTACCAATGAAAGACCTGGTATAACCACAGCTCTCCAAAACCTGGGGTAGTTGAAAAAGAATTATAAACAAACTGACTTTTAAAAATAATTATGTGGTTGGACTGTTTTAATAAATGTCACAATGAAATCCTAAAACAAATACAGAAAACAAAATATATTTTCCTGTCTTTTTTTATCCCCTCCTGCCCCCAGCCTCAGATAAAATAAAAATAGCTGAAGAAAACAGACCTATCCGTGCTTGGATTTTCTCCTCCAGGTCCTCACACCATCAAAATTTCATACACACATAACCTGCTTTGCATGCAAATAAATCTTAGTCTCCTACAGGTTGTAGATTTTAATGCAATGACAGGACTTCAGTCCATTAAAACAAGAGATATTTGATTCTGAATCTTAAAAAGTGACTTAGAGCTGGTCTCAAATAATCAGAATTTTTTCCGGATTTTCTCCAAGCTTTTCCGGGTTTAATAGCACAATTTGTATTTCATGCAAGCCCACCCAAGGTGCTAGCAGAAATGGAGTCTGATGCTGTGTGGGGTTTTCAAGACCTGCTATGTTATCCTCTGTTAGACTGTAAATACTTGCAATGCTTGCCCAAATAGAACAGCAGTTTAGCAAAACCCCCCTTCCCCAAGCATGGCATTTTTCTTATGAAATAGTATTTAACAAGCAAAATGCAAGATAAATGAAGTTAATACTTAAAATATCTTTCATATGACAGCCAAAGAAAACTTAATTCAAGTTAATAAGAGCCTAAAATACCATCTATTTTATAGACTCCTTTTGGTACAGCGTGTCAGGGACGTATCTATATGGAGAGTTTCTGTAGGCCAATTGTATTTTACTGCTGAATTATACAGCTTGAAAAGCAATAGTGTGGGAATGAAATATTAAAAAGATGTGGAACAGGTATAAATGCTCCTATTTGACTCGAAGGCTCGCACGCTGTTTTCATAAAGACTTTTTATATGACTTTAATCAGCTACTGTGAAGGGAGAAGAGTTAATAAAGCCTTCAGATGCTGAGCTCCAGAATTAGAGCTTAGGCTTTGTGAAAATTCCAGTGACATTTTTGTTGGCCTGGGATATAAGACAACTTGCGGGAATAAGTCTCCATACTGTTGAGAAAGGCATCGTTGATGTCTTTTAATGTGGCTTGTGTAGGAACACAGCCTTACCACATACCTCCAGGAAGATATAGTAAGTTCACCGTCAACATCTACACATGCTGTCTTATAATTATACAGATATTTCTGATGGGAGCTCAACACTGAGACTGTGCATTAATTATTTTTTCCTCAGATGAATCAATTTAATTCAACCCCCTAGTCACTGACTGATAGCTCCAACTGAAAAAGCCCCTGGTGAAAGGACCATGGGAGGTAGAGAGGGGACCAAACAGAATGTACACTCTAGACAAATGAATGGAATCTTTAAAAGTATTTCTTCCAATTTAATATCACCTTCTTCTGAACAGATTCTTAATGCTATGATTTTTTGAAATTCCCCAAACATCTATCTGAGCATATATGCATATAATATAATCAGTGTGTGTGTGTGTGTGTGTGTGTGTGTGTGTGTGTGTACATAAAACAAAGGCTCTTAGTATCTTGTATGCTATAGTTTATACTTTTTTTTATGTGTATGCAAGTTTTGCCTGCATGCATGTCTTTATAGCACATGCATGCCAGCTTAGTGCCCACAGAGGCCAGAAGACCAGAAGAGGTTGTCTGGTCATCTGAAACTAGAGTTACAGAGGATAGTGGGCCCCAACAGGGGTGCTGGGAGTTGAACCTGGGTCTTCTGAAAGAGCAGCTAAAGCACTCTCACCTGGTAAGCCAGTTCTTTAGCCCCCAAGATTTTATATTGTCAATTTGATTTTCAAATGAGTTTGTTTAGAAATTCCTTCTGCAACAGAAACGACCGCCCCAGTGCACGTGCACACACACACACACACACACACACACACACACACACACACACACACACAGAAGGACACGAAACAGCTGCAGAGCTGCAAGTGAGACTGTTTCTGCTGACAGGGATGAAAACGTGGGAGAACAAAACCTTAGTAAATGCTTAGTCTGTAGACTTTTGTTCTAATAAGCAGTGGTTTTCTCCCAGACTGCAATGAAGGTTTCTGAGCACATCCTTTTGTTTCCAGTTTCTTACTGTGAGGGCTTCTGCTGTCTTCTGGCTGAGTGTTTGGGTGGTGGCACCTCTGATATACACGGAATCCCTTAACATGCCCAGACAGCCTCTGCCCTGGATGTCATCCAGTAATTAAAGTCAAGCAGACTCAGGGAGGAAACCTGTAAGTCAGGGAGGCATTCTTTGTATCTCTTGTCTTTCTCACAACACTGGGAGTTACTCTGATAAAGCTACTTCCATGCCTCATGAACCCAGCTTGCTAAGCTGCTGAAACTAAGGGAGAGATAATGGAAGGGAGATGAACAAGCCAGGACCTGAGGCTGGGACTGTTGAGGGTGGGAGCCTCTGGGCATGGGCTGCAGGTTCATGTTGGTGCAGACAGGCTGTGCTAAAGACTGTGATTATAGGCTGTTCCTTCAGGTGAGTAAGGCTGGGGGTGTACATTCCAGCCTGTTTTGAAATCAAAAAGGATGCTTCCAGTTTCCTGCTGTTCTTCTAATTCACTTCTAGTGCTCAGATCTAGGGATACAATGGTAGGGGAGCACCCCTTTCACTATGATCAGTGATTACTTCTTCCCATGGGTAGAACTGGAATGTCCCCAGTCTTACTGTCTAATCACAACACCCCAGGCCTTCTAGATAGAATATATGCGTTTGAGCTAGGAAGACTTGCTGTCCAATGTGTCCCTCTGCCAGTCCAGATGCATGTGGAGCTGATGTTGGGCAACCTGATAGAGTCACTATACAGTGTGCTCATTCCAGCAAGAGCAGGTCCTGGGGCTGTCAGAACCTCTATCATGGGACATATTTTTTTCCCTCATGAGAGTCCTGCTAGAATCATCTCTGATTGTGGGTCATTGTTTATATGGAACACTTGCTGTGGTGGTTTGAACGACAATGGTTGCCATCTATTGGTGGAAATAGCTGGGAAGGGTTAGGAGGTGTGGCCTCATTGGAGGAGGTATGTTGTAGGGAAGGATTTTAAAGTTTGTTTTGTTTTGTTTTGTTTTGTTTTGTTTTTTTTGAGACAGGGTTTCTCTGTATAGCCCTGGGTGTCCTGGAACTCACTTTGTAGATCAGGCTGGCCTCGAACTCAGAAATCCGCCTGCCTCTGCCTCCTGAGTGCGGATTTTAAGGTTTTAAGTGACTCATTATTCCGAGACTCTGTCTCTTTGCTTGTGGTTTTGTATTAAGAGATAAGCTCTGAATTACTGCTACACCCTCATGCTTGCCTGTTTGCTGCCATGCTCCTTACCTTGATGGCCATGGTACTCAAATACTCTAAAATCATAAGCCCTAAATATACTCCCCCATAAGTTGCCTTGGTCCTGGTGTCTTATCACAGTGATAGTAAAGCAATTAAGTGTCTTGGCTTTCAAGAGTGTTCATTATTTGACTCTTTAGACAGTGTTTGAAGTTATCATAATTGCACTTAACACTACATCTAAATTTGATGAATCTTTAATTAGAAGCAAATTCTGAGAATTTTTTTGCCAAAGGTCTGAAATGATGGTAGTCCAGTATCTCTGACATCTGAGGATGCATGGCATTTGGTGTGCTGTACATGAATTAGCATTCTTCCTAAAGTCTTGGTTCCTCTTCGTGGTAACTGATAGCTGTTCATATGTGTGATGTTCCCATACCAGTGTCTGCTACTTAACCAACACCACAAATGCAAATATCACCGTCATTTCACTTTGCTGATCAGTGATGACAAAGCATCATATCCTTCCGTCCTTGCCCGTCAATCAATGGGATGACAATTCTTCCTAATTTTAAAGCTCTTCTAAATGCTCCAGAAATCTCCAAGTACACTGGTTCCAGTCCACAGGAAGCAATCAAAATCAGTCCTTGCTGAGGTTACTGACCACAAGTTTTCAGCCCTGGAAGGTTGACAACTCTAGCCTGTGAGTATTTGTTTCCTCAGTGCTGTTATTCATGATGTGTGTATCAGGGATGTCTCAACAAGATTTCTTTTCTAGCCATCATTCATAAGAAGGATAACTTTAAAAAAAAACCCACAGAGGCTACAGAAAGAACTGGAAGCAAAAATTAAGTGTATTAGGGCAGGTGAAAGGACTGTCTAAACAAACATCATGATCAGAGTATAATGAAACACATGTATATGGAGAAAACTGACTCCCATTAGTTGTCCTCTGATCTCTGTATAAATTGTGTGGCATCAACATGTTCACACTCTCACATACAACTATATATCCATGATAATGAAATAAATAAAACCCCTTTAAAACATGGTGAAAATGTGGAAGAATAAAAATTGTCACTTAGTTCAGGTATCAGAAATATCCAGCTGGCATGCTTTGTTGAAAATTACTCTTTGTGCACATGCACATCTGTATGTACAGGTGTGTATACACAGGTGTAGAGGTCAAAGGAGAACCACATATGTCTTTCCTTGGATACTGTATATTGTTATTTTGTGGGACAGAGTCTTTCATTGGCCTGGAACTCACTAAGTAGACTAGGCTGAGTTACCAGATTCTTCCAGGATCCTTCTGTGACTGCAAAATATATGTCCACTCTTGTCTTTTGTATGTGTTGAGTCTGGGCATTGAACTCAGGTACTCCTGCTTGCAACTGAGTCATCTTTTCAGTCCACTGTTGAATACTTTTTTTAATTGTAACATAGTAGTCTTTGGTCTATGGGATATCATTGAGCCCGAATTCCCTTTGCATTTTGAATAGTAGGCCAGCCTTTCTGATTGTCCCCTCATTTTCTTGTTTATAATACTGGCAAAGAGACTGTGAATAGATTTCTTTAGGGTGCATATGCTAGGATTCAAATTTGCTCCTTAGTTGCTGTTTTGACAACCTTATCCCTCAGTTCAACTAAGGGATTTGTGGTTGTAGTTTAATCCCTCAATGTTAATTGGTGTGGGGCAGTAGTTTACTAATCTGAGACATGGTATCAAAGGTGAGAATCCCATGGTGGCATCAGTGGCTTTATAAGAATAGGGAGAACTAAACTTGTATTATCTTCTGTCTTGCCTTGAGATGCCTCTGCTATAAAATGACATAGTAAGAAGGTTTTGTTCATGTGCAGTAGTGGGCACCATTATCTCAGAATTCACAGCCTACAGAAACATAAGCCAAGCAAACTAGCATTTTAAAGAAGAGACTTGCCAGGTTTCAGGTATATTGTTATATCAGTCAGATGAAAGAAATGGAATTGACACAATGAATTTATATTAAAGGGAGATTTATTAGATTTCACTCTATGCTAGGATCTAGTTAGTCCAACTATGGATGTCTCATACTAGAGAAAGTCTAGAAATTGCTAAATCCATGAGGATGAGTGTCTTAGCAGATCCAGTTTATGACTGAAGGTCTGGAGGATTCCCGGAGGGCCATTGCTCTTCAGTTCACATTGGAGGGCTGAAGAAAATGTATTNCAGTATCAGTGTGGTAATTCAGAAGTACCAGCATAAGAGTAGATGACCTTGCCAGCAAGCATGAGTGCAAGTAGGCAAAGGCCAACCTTCTTTCTGTACCTCCCTCCACCTGGAAGATGCTGCCTACATTTAGGGTAGTTCTTCTCACTTCAAATAACCCAATCAGCAATTCTCTCACAAGTTTGCTCAGTAGATTCCACATACAGTCAAGATGAAAACCAAGTGTTATAACCAAGAAAAATGAACCATAGCTTCCCTCCTAAGTACAAAAATAACTATCATTTGTCAATGTCTGGCTGTCTGTACACCATTGCATCCCAGCTTCATGTCCATAAGGAATGTTCTCAGGTTGCTGCTGTGGTATGCCCAGATTGCCTTCCTTAGTNTTCACTACCCATCTCATGAGCTCTGATGATTGAGAAAGGCTACTGATCTTACAAAAACACAAAAATAAACAAAACTATGACTACACTTTAGGATGTTCTGTATTCATGCCCTTAAATAGAGGGTCCCCAATGGAGGAGCTAGAGAAAGTACGCAAGGAGCTGAAGGGGTCTGCAACCCTATAGGTGGAATAATAATATGAACTAACCAGTACCCCCTGAGCTTGTGTAGCAGAAGATGGCCTAATCGGCCATCACTGGGAATAGAGGCCCCTTGGTCTTGCAAACTTTATATGACCCAGCACAAGGGAAGGCCTGGGCCAAGTAATGGGAGTGGGTGGGTAGGGGAGCAGGGGCGGGGGGGGGATAGGGGACTTCCGGGATAGCATTTGAAATGTAAATAAAGAAAATAATAATAATAATAATAATAATAATAATAAATAATAATAATAATAATATAAAAAGATAAGATGAACAGGTAGGTACTTTAGGGTGTTATATCTGGAGTCACAAATGCTTATGTTGCTTCTTCTCTGTCCTCTTAGGCATGTCTTTCTGTTTGATAGCAATAATGATGCACTTCTTTTTTCTTAAGACTGCAAGCCATCCTAGAAAGAATACCATACTCTTCAAGGATTCTTATTGATACAGTGTATAGCATGGGAAAGAATGGAAAGCTTGGGAGAATGCCCACTGAAGGAGAGGTGACCCTTCTGTTGTGGTTTGAATGTGGAGTACTTCTAGATCTTGTGTTTGAATACTTGGTCCAAGGCTATTAATTCCGCATTGGGAAGCTATGGGGCCTGGCCACAGGTGAGTCCTTAAGGGTGGCCTTTTTAAGTTATAAACATATCTGGTTGAGGATAACTCTTTCTGTTTCCTCATCTGCTAAAATGTGAGAACCTCTTCCCTACTGACATTGCCACACCGGCTTCTTCATGGTGTTCCAATCCCTCTGCCATAGTTAGTTTTAATTATCAACTTAACACAACCAGAGTAATCTGAAAAGGTGATCACAGCTGAGGGATTGCCTGGACCAGATTGACTCGTGTCATGTCTACAAAGGATAGTCTTGATTGTTAATTGATGTGACAGAGGCCAAACACCATGGGAAGCTTAGCTCTGGTCAGGTAGTCCTGGACCATGTATAAAAGCTAGCTAAATATCAGCTTGGAAAACAGCCAACAAGTAGCTCGCTTACCTTGGATTTCTGTACCAACTTGCCTCGGTGATAGATTATGACCAGGAAGCACAGGTCAAACAAAACCTTTCCTCCCTTAGTTGCTTTGGTCTGAGTTTTTTTTTTTTTTTTTTTTTCTCACAGCAACACAAACAAAGCCAGACACCCTTTGAAACTCTCAGCCAAAATAAAAGTATCTTCCTTAGGTTGTTTTGGTGAGGCATTTGGCTACTGTGACAGGAAAGGCTGCTGCCCTTTCTTGACTTGTATCTTTCAAGAAGGACAGACAGATGAAAGGAAAGCTGTAGGACTATGAATGGGAACCAGAAAGATGGGGCAAAGAACGTTGTGCAGTTTTTCATATTGCAAGGAAATGGAAGACTTTATTACACAATCTTGGTAAAAAGTTAACTCTCCCTCAGCTTTGCATATCCTCAAAAGGAGAAAGTGCCAGGATGAGCCAACTTCTAGGGATTATGTTGGAGATCAGATGTAACACTTATTTGCATGATCTGCAGACACCAAACATGAAATATCTGATGTTCTTTCTGAATTTCTGTTTAGGATTTGAAAAGTTGCATGTAGCATTCTATTTCCTCCTCAGGAGATGGAAGACATTTACTTCCTTTCTTTAAATCCAGTGTGTTGCTAAATTCTTAAAATACATTCAGGTTTCTATGATTTAAAAAAAATCTCAAATGTAAATCTTCCTTTGGGAGAGTTGCCATCTCAATTAATAACATATTTATGTAAAACATATGCATTAAGCAAACTTCAGTGTCTTCAAGTTTGGGGAAATTCTTGCAAATTATAATTTTAAATAAGAAAAGTAAATCTCACTTCCAATTTCCTTTTACTTTTTCTACCTAATGGCAATTTCTCTATGACTACTTAGGAAGTACTCTTAACACTGGTGTTTCACATATCTGATGTTAAGAACACAGAAACCTCTTGTCTAGGGCAGCCAATACATGTTTTCCAAATAGAGGCTGACTCCTGTCCTCCCTTGGATGTCCCGGACTTGGATACATTTCTTGATCATAATCATCATCATTCTTCATTCTTCAGCTTAGAAGTGGGGTAGTAAGTCTTAACTTTTCATAGGAAGCTACAGTGATGTGTTTGCTTCATGGAACGGAAATGTTAGCCAGAGTCAATCAGTCCATCCACCATATTATGGTACAGAGTGACTGCCAATCAGACCATGAGTGGCCTAGCAGTGGCGGTCAAGTTCAATGTGAGATGGAGATGTTTTGTTCTGCTTGGATATATCCTCTAAGAGTTTTCACACTTGACAACTGTCTCTCAAAGGACCAGCAAAACTGTGTTCCTGGCTGCCTGACCATCTTTTTTCTGAACTGACATTAACTCAATCAAAAACAAGACTGAAAATTTACAGCTTGCAAACGTAGCTGTAGGCTCCATGCCTAATTGCCCTTAGCCTTTGCTGCATTTAGATTCTAGGAATTTAGAAAGAGAAAGGGATATTTTCAAGAGTGGCTTAACAAGCATTCCACAAGGAGGTAATGGAATGACTGTTCATGTTGACACCTGTAAAAATCTTACTTGAAATTTCCACATTTATATTTCATACTTAAAGTGTTAGGGCTGTAGAGAGACAGTCTGCACTGATCTTTCCTAAAGCATGGATGTGCCAACTCTCACCCAATGCTGATGTTCTCAGATAGTTGGGAACAGCTCACAGAGGCATCACAAAGATTTTTTTTTTTTTCAGGCAGAGACATAGAGTTAGAGTATTCCATGAAGATACCTACTGAATAGGGACATTTGCTTTAGACTTCTCTTTTTAGATGTTTTTCTCTTAGGAAATATCAACCCTCTGCCCAGGGCAAATAACTAAATAGCTGCAATTTTCTAGCTCACTCCTATTTTTGGCTTTTAGTGCCAGAGGCGTTTGAACACCCATGTTGGAACTGGATTCTCACGGAGACTCAGGAACCTAGGAGAGCCAAGCTGGTTTAGATCAATTGCTCCTGTGCTTAAAGACCTAGTAAAAACAGGTTATAATGTTTACATGACTTTTTATGGGTCAGTTTATTACAGTCCTATTCTATGGCCTACAGCGGAGGACCATTTTACAGGCTTTGCCGTATTTGACAGTTCTGTGCATCTGGTAGGGGAAGCTGTTTCTTTTCTTCCTTTCATTTTCTCTGTTTTATTCCCTTGCTCCACACTTCCCAACCTCTGCTAAAGTACATTCTCACAGTCCCCTGCCTGCAAACCATCTTTCCTTTCCCCAGAAACCTGTAACCACATTTACAATCTGTAGATGGAGAAAAATTTACAGTTTCAAATAGTTTTCCATTTTAATTTGGATTCTTAGAAACTAAATGCCTCCAAACAAGTGATTGTACCCAAAGACACTGTATGTATATATGTACATATGTATGTATGTACATATGAATGTATGTACTGTATTGTATGTATGTCATGTCCTGTGCTTCATCTCTTCTCTGTATTAAACAACATATTATACCAGAAGATATAATTATACATATATGTGTGCACATGTGTGCTACATCCTGTCATTCATTTCATCTCATCTCTGTATTTGCATGTCTAGTAGATAGGAGTGCAAATGTCAGAGTCCATAAAACCTACTGTATCAGGGTCCCAGCATTTGATTATTTTATTACTTTGAAAAAAATGCCCTAACATGTCAGATGCTTCCTCACCAGACCATGGTAAGGGTTAAAAATTAGCTTCGGCATGAGTCATGCATACAAATGTGTTCATTAGTTCACTAATCAGCTCTTATGAAACATCCACTGTGTGTTAGGCATGGGCATTAAAGACAGAGAAAATGAGCAACCATAGTTATTCTGTTCTGGTTCTATTGGGAGAAAGACATATTAATAAACCATCCTAGCAGGGAAATGTGGAGCAGCATGAGAAAGGCTGGGAAAAGCCGTGTGCTGTTTCAGATAGATTGGCCAAGAAAAAAGTCCTGGGAGAAGGTGGCAGTTGGACATAAGACTCAGTCTAGTGTCTGAGCAAGCCATGAAGTCATCTGTGCAAATCATTTGGAGCAGAGAGTTGGGAAGGGCAGAATCCCTGAATGGGAGGAGCCATGTGCTAATAGACAATCCTCCAGACTCAGCAGTGTAGGGTAAGGAGGTAAGCATGGGAGAGAATTTTAGTTTGAACAGACTGTGTAGGGGTGTGTACATGTGAACGTGACTCAGCAATGGAAATAGGGAGCAAGGAGGTGTGAGAAAGACAGGTAGAAAATATTACATTATTTTCATTTGGAGATGAGTCTATAAGGGAGAAAGACAAAAAGCCAGAAACAAACTCTTAACAGAGAGGTAAAGTAGATATCTACATACTCCATATCTGGAAGCTAATAGTTTATTTTTAGAAAGGATATCTTGTATTATTAGCAGATATTTTAGTTAACAAACTTGATGCAAAGTTCATTTTATTTCTATTTATTAATTTCTCAATTCCTTATTTTAGATGTAGATCCCCTCACTACAGTTTCTCTTAGCATTTTTTCTAAATATTAAATTCAGCATATTTATGCTATGTAGATGATGGTTTCAAAATCCAGAACAATGTAGTCCCATTTGGTTTCAGTGAGATGCCTGGGAACCTGCATTGTAAGAAAGAGAGAGGGAAGCTCGTAGGTCTAGCGGGGCTAGATATTCAGTGGATATTTGGTCTGAAGGAAACATATTCATGATTTAAGTTCAGCCACTCATATCTTACAAAATGGACCTGAGGTCCTCAAGAATGACTCACAGTTCTCTCGTGGGTTAATCTCTTATATATTCTTAGTTGTACAGAGGTCTATGTGTTAGCTGAGACTCAAAGCTCTGTCTAGTAATGGAAGAACATCATTGTACTGTCAGCAAATGATAACCATCAGTGTGTTCTTGAGGGATTAAAAGAAGAGGGAGGAGAGGGGACTTTTTATGATAAAGACTCCATGGAGCAACTATATGCATCGCTAAAACATACATATGCTCATGAGTGTGTATGTGTGTATGTGTGTGTGTGTGTCTTTCTTTATAAAAGAAGCACTTAAAATGGCCTCTTCATTTGCAACTCATCTCAGGGAAATCTGCAGAGCTGTCCTCACCTGCAGGCCCAGCCTAGAGCTGTCTGTAGGGTGGGACTGGGAGGGGCTAGGACTTCATTCCCCAACTCTGTTCTGCCAATCATGCCTGAAATTCCAACCCAAGAGATGAAGGCTTTGCACACTTGACCCCTATAAAATGCAAACACTGCTGGGAGGGACTATAAATCATGCAAAGCTCTGTGTGAGTTTATCACATTCCCTCTTTTCTATCCATCACAACTAGAAGGGTGAGGTTGAATGAGGCATGCATGTGTGCTGTACCGTGCGTGGCAGGGACAATGACAGGTGCCTTAAAGTTAGACCTGTGTGGCTGATACCGACAGAGGCTGCCTGTCAGGCCAATGAAAGTGTAGAGTGTGAAATGGTGCTTATAATAGCCTTTGTGTGGGGAGCCAGAAGTACCAGCAAATGCATGATCCAAATAATTGTTCAATAGTTCCCACTTATACAGTGGCAATTAAAATCATTTATATGATTGGCTTCAGAGAGGCAGTTGGGGAGCTTAGCTTATGCGCCAAGTTGCTCTCATTCAGCTGTTTGAAATAGCAGGCCACCACATCTGTTAAAATATATATATATATATATATATATATATATATATATATATATATATATTCTCTTGAATTTTTATGAGTTGGACTCATCGCATCTAAATAGTAAAATCTTGAATATATAACTGGTTTCCATCCCCAAGAGTGGGCACACATATCGTATTACGTGATCCTTGGAAAGGCTCCCTTCCTCTGCAGAACCCAGCCACACTTGGATGTTTTCTTATACTCAAATTGACTCTCTTTGCCAGTGGTTGGACACAGTCTTACAGTACAGGTGGTCAAATCAAAGTCAGGAATGAACATAAGGTGCACATTTTATCCCTTATCATGCGAAGGCTGATATTAGAAGATAGCCTCTCCGTATTTACACCTTCTGTACAGGCCACACAGACACACACCAAGTTGGGCTAAAGAAAAGCTCCAACTTTCACTGTGGCTTTCATTAATTTTTCTTGGAACTTTTAGACAATGGCACATTTTTGGAGAAATCCCGAAACACACATAACTCAGAGTTGGCAGCCACACCTGCAGTTGTCCAGAGGGAAACAAAGGACCTGAGATTCCCAGTGCAGACACAATAGAAAGTGGCACAGGGAGAGGAGAGTGTGCTGTGCAAACACTTTGCCCATCTGGTGTCTGTCTCAGGTTGGAGCCTGAAACTTACGCTCCTTTTAAAAATCTTAAAAATTGGTCCGGTGAAACAGCTTATTGGGTAAAGGATCTCCCACCTAAGCTTGAATGCCTAAGTTCATTCCCTGGAACCAATGTGGTAGAAGGGAAGAACCAACTCTCCCAAGTGGCCCTCTGATCTCCAGATGTGCGCTGTAGTATGAAACAGAATGGACTGTGGATAAGGGTCATGCAGAGGACACTTCCTGGACTGCGAGTAGCATCATCTAGTAGCAGCAGAGACAGGACGGTGCTCCATGCTTGTCTGGGGGAACTGGGGTGACATAATCACTGTCTTAAGAGTTTGGAAGCATTTTCTGTGAAGTGTGCTTTTTCTGTAGAACCACGGGAATGGAGACTAAATATAGCTTTTTTTTTCCCCCAGATATGTAAGGTTGACACTTATGGCTCCTGGAATTGCATAGTTTCAAAGGGGATTGTTGCAAAGTTTTCTGGTTCCTTAGAATTATAAGTATTCCAGAAGTATCTGCATGATTGAAATACGTGTCTGTAAAGTGAGAGCAGTAAACAGGCAGCATTTGTGAGACACACAACCTCAGTTCCATCATTCAATAAACTCAAGTGCACATGGGCTCACACTTTGTCTGTTACCCCATTGAGCCTTGTGTTCCACATATTTTTTATTCTTTTTGTGACCCTTTTAATCATAATGGGTACATTATTTTATCTTCAGATACACATCTATTAAAGAATTATTCATTGACTTGTGGGGTCAAGGTTATAATTTTAATTTTGTGTTTTATAAAATATGCAGTGTTCTTACATAGGAATGATTCACAAAATCTTGGAGCAGTCCTATGCTTTGAGTTTGATGTTAAATTAGTAACAGGTTTTTTACTTGTCACAACTTAATTTGATCCATTAAAGTACAACAGAGACTTCTATTTTAATTTTCTGACAATTTATGAGTGGACAAACACTGGAGAGTCATCTTTTTATTTTCTGAAAAAACATAGTATTCAATTTTTACTTCTTTGTTATAGCTCAGCTATGATGCATTTTATATTTTGTATTAAAAATACTTTATAATCGCCAGTCATTAAGTTTAGTTCTTAAAATCAATGGGTCTTAAAAGTCAGCAAGATGTTGTTTTTTTCATAGCTTTTAGATTGTGATATAGGGAGTGAGATAACATCCATATAGAAATGATGATAGTATTCTGTGATAAATATGGTATGGCCAAGAAGTACCACTGATGTTTCAGGTCAGAAAAGGGATTTTCCAGGCTGAAAGCTTAATGGGAAGGGTGGCACTTGAGTGAGGCCTGAAGAGTGTGCAGAAATAAGGCAGTGGCCCTTGACAAAGATTCTCTAAATACCTGAGTCACTGCAGGTGCTAAAACAGTGGAAATTAAACATAGCAATGGATACGTTCATCATGGGAAGAATATAGAGTCTGAGGTTCATCCCATTTACAGAAGTCTGAGTCTTTCCTTTTAGCTCAGTGTTCCCGAGAGAGGGTTGAACCACACAGGGATTACAGAAATCAGCCTGAGAGGATGTACTTTGCTAACATGAAGGGAGGCCAGAGGAAAGAACTTGCCAGACTCCCTGTGTAAGGGCTCAGTGGATATCAGGATGGGTCGGGTTTCTTAGCACTGGTTGGCCAGTGACTATTATGAGTAAGGAAATGGGCAGGAGCTTCATTCTTTGAAGATAAACTTTGAGAAGTAGGCCATACCTATAGAAAACAGTAAAGGAGCCAGATAATGAAACTATGTATGGAAAGCCACTCATAACCGGGACCAAAGCAAACATTGGCTGTGGGCTCTACTAGGGACTTGGTGTGCAGACAGTGAAGGAAAGACAGAGAAGATGAGGACTGTGGGGTCATAATTAAAGTGGGCTGGACAGCAAAGAGAGTGCATGTGACAGAAACCTAGGCCAAACAGTGTCTCCTGGAGAGCTGAGCTCTGCTCTGCTCTGCTCTGCTCTGCTCTTGAGGTATGTGACATGTGAGCCATTGGAAAAGGAGAAAAATGGTGTACCACAGACCTAAATCCAGAGTGTCTCTACAAAAATGTGTCAGAAGAGGGATAAGGGCTGGGGGAATGAGCAGTACACATGCATTTCATGAATTATTTAAGCTTTTTGAAATAGGAACACATGTTATTTTTAAAGTGTATTTATTTCCTTAAAAGAATGAAATGGAGTGAGTGTTTGGAACACCTCATTTTTTTGGCAAAATCCTTGTAATAGAGAATTAGTTGTAGGAGAAGAAAAGACTCCAGCATTATCCCTCATCTTTATTTCATGTTTATTTTAGCAATGAAATCACCATTAGGCAAGGTCTTTAACCAAATATTTATGTTGTTTAATATCATTCTAATTAACTTATAATATTTTCAGCTAAAAACTGATGAATTTTTAAATGAAACACAATGTACTACAAAATTTTATTGGGATTTAAGAAGCCTGATTTTTAAAAACTGCATCTAAGCAAAGATCGTCTGTTCAACTTTCTTTCAGGAACACTGATCTAAAAGGAAATGCTTATTTGTGTTCAGAATTAAATGGGATGAACTTCTGAGTCTATTCTCTTCTCATGATGAACATATCCATTTATTTAATTTCCACTGTTTATAGCACCTGCAGTAATTCACCTCTCTCTCTCTCTCTCTCTCCTTCTGCTTGTTTTCAGAGGAGACATGTCCTGAGAAAGTATCTTTTTCTATTTTTCCTATGTTCCATGTGGGCACCTGTCCCTTAACCACAGAGACTTGGTGACTTTGCGAGGCCTTGAGCAGTGGATCTTAGTTGCAGTGTCATATGGATCAAGAAGGAACTGCTCTGTTCTTCCTGGACAGTTGTATGCTCTCAACACTTTCTCCACAGCATCCCCTCAAAGGGGAGACTCTAATTAGTCAAAGAATCTTTCCTGCCGGGTGTGACATTTTCTCAGACATGATGTCACCTTCCAAAATTTCTTGGCTCACAGAAGGAAATGTGAAACATGTTGACGTTAGGCTGAAGATTAATTGGGTTCTAATTTTTAATTTTGGAAATCTTCTTGGTCTTTTTGAGTGACAGCTGAGATCAAGCTTGTGAATATATTGGAATAAATTACCTAAGGGGACACTATCTTTAGGAACTTTGTGATGTTAATGAAATTGTCATGCAAGTATGAAGTGGTTCCTGGGCAAACTCTGATACACATTCTGAACATTGTGTCAGGTTTCAGTCTGGGATTAAATGAAATTTAGATAAAACTGAACTGAATTATCCAGTATTTGAGGTTTCAGGCATTTGTTTCAGAACTTTTTAGACAATCTCAAATTTCTGGAAGGCTTTTGGAAAATTGTCTGGCTGTGTGATTTATTGTTACTATTTTCAAGCTTATGAGTTTTAAACTTTAACCCAATATAGAATTCTGGTAGTTCCAGTAATTATTAGTGTACACATTTTGAAATTAAGCTATGCAAGTTTAATCGAAATTTACTTTTACTTTTTTTCTACATCCAAATAAATTCATGAACTATGTGTGAATCAGTGTTTTAGTTTTGAATTTAGAGTTAATGCTATTTTAATAATGCTAAAATTTAAAACTAACTTTGAAGTACAAATATTCATATACACACATTATATATATGCACATATATAATTACAGTTGTTTTATCCATAGGAAATGAAGCAGAGAGTACTTTAATAAAATGTTTCTCACATTTGTTGTGAGACATAATTATATGTTAATCCCAAGAATAGCATCTCTCCCGCTAATTATAACAATACCTTTTAGGAGTGGAAGTGATTTTCCTTAGATATAGTGCTAAGTGTATGTAATAATGTTAAGATAAACTATTATGAAAACACTCTGGGTGGTTTACAGAAGAGGATGGCGTAGCAAGGATGTCTATGTGAGAGTTGTTCTGTACTTAGGAATTTATGAGACCTTCTTAGGAGTTGCAGAAAGGTCAGCTCCAAGGACTTCTCACTATGCAAGTGTTCAGGAATTTTGTGTCAGATGCCTCAGCAAGGGCTATAGATAGGCAACCATATTCTGGAGCTAGCTAGGAGAATGTGGGTGCAAAATAGAAATCAGGGTGTAAATTGTCCTAGGAAAAGAGTGTGCTCATGTAGTACAAAGCATTCATACCCCAGAAAATGAACACAGAATGAAAAGCCAGAGACACTCCCAGTGGTAAATGCTGGCGTTTTCAAATCTGTACAAACTTCAAAACCAGTTCTAGAGACTCCATTGCTGAAAAGGTAATGAAGGAGAATCCAGTGAACACAAGAGGGCATGAAGAAATTGGCATGAAAATGCTGCTTTCAGATACATGCCTCCATGTCTGCTCTATAAATCATGGTGTAACACTCACATGGCACGGCTAACATCTGATAGCAAGATGAGGTCCAGAGTCTCATAATATTAGGTAAAACAGGTCCTGGGAGACAAGTTTGGAGGCTTAGAGTTAATCCTACTCTTGATAGAAAGCTTGTGGACTTTAAACAGGTAACCCAGACCACTGAGTTTACAGTTTGACCGTGATTTCTAGTTGCAATGTATAGGGTAGGGATTTATAAGCAATACCAAACAATTGCAAGGCCCTGTCTCCTCCAAAATACATACAATATAGTTATTTTTGGTGTAGGAAGAAGGTAATTGGTTGTAGGTTGTTGCCTTGGTGCTAAAGTTGGAGGAGGCAGATCCTTGATGGGGGCTGACATCATTAATATTTGCTGAACATAGATGTATAAATGGCACAAGAGTAAAGGAACAAACATAGTACTTGACTTCTCTCTGAGAAAATGGGCTAAGTCATGTCTCACAGTCTTTAAGTTACAGATAACTTAAAAGTTATCGGGACTTACCAGAATCTCTATTTGTTCTTATAAACCCATGGAAATCCTCACATGGCCATCACTCAGCTAATACCACCCTTTCATCTTACCACCCAACACGTTGCCTCAGAAGGAGCCCAGACTCATCTTTAACTACCCTATTAGGGGCATGCTTAGACATTTTGCTCCCATGTCCAAAGTTCCTGTTGAAGGCTTTTACTTGTTTCAAAGTGTGCCTTATTTTGCCAGCAAAGAAAGATGGCCTATGACATGAAAGTGTTGCCAACAATGATCCCTTTTAAAGGACTAGCTGCACATGTGTTGATGGCAGTGTTAGGACGGAGACACATTGCTGATGTCTGTGTATGTGCCTGTGTCCAAAAACAAATCTAAAACGTCTGGGATGAAGGTTGAGCAGTGGAGATGGGAAACCTGACTCCAGCATGTAAACTGTGCAGTACATTTGATGATGGAAGGGTGTAAAGTGAAACTCTCCATCAGGACACACGTGATGATCCCTTACTGACTTAGCAGGATGGACTAGGAATCAGGGACAGACCCTGTGGCCTCAAGGAAATTAGCCTTTTTTTTCCTGAGCCTTGATTTCATTCCTTATTGAAGGTGAATAATAATAATATGTACTTGACCAGTTTGCTAGAAAATTCCCAAGATCTGTTCGAAGTGCTCAACAACTCTATTTTATTAGGAATGTTTTTTTTTTTTTGACATTAAGATGTTAAGTAGGTGTCTAGAGAGATGGCTGGGAGCTGAAGAACATGGGCCATTCTTCTAGAAGACCTGAGTCTTATTCCCTTCCCCCACACATCAGTTAACAACTATAACTCCAGTCTCAGAGGATCCATAGGCACCAGATGCCAATGTGGAACACATTGCACAGATTCAGACAAAATACCTCAGATACGTAAAATGAATAAAATAAAATATATCTTTAAAATTTTTTTAAAAAATTAAAAAAAAGATATATTAAGTAGGATGATGCAGACACTGACCTAGTTGAGGGCTACTGACAACTGCGCTGACCAGGTGAACAGACAGACACACTGGATAAAACTATCCTCACTTTTTGGTCCAATATCATTTAAGGATTTCCAAATGCTACAGAAACTAGAGTTTAAAGAAAATAAAGCAGGATTTGAGAAGGTCTAAGAAAGGAGTAGAGGCTCACTGGAACCTTAGCCAAAGTAGACAGAGTTGGTAAGTCAGTCATAAAGGGAGTCTTTTTTTTTTTTTTTTTTTTTTTTTTTTTTTTTTTTTTTTTTTTT